>NW_026061730.1:0-317500 GCF_023897955.1 Schistocerca gregaria | reverse complement strand
TGTTTCATCAATACTCTGAACGTCCACAGCTTACAGAATGCCTCAAAATGTGTTTAGAAAACTACTACTGGTCTCCCAGGAATCGATAAAAGCGTAGACAGTTTGAGACATTACTCCCATGGAGAAAAGTGCTCGTGGTGCGTGTTATATTCAATCCCGATGCAACTTCTGTGTTTCATCAACACTCTGAACGTCCACAGATTACAGAATGCCTCAAAATGTGTTTAGAAAACTACTACTGGTCTCCCAGGAATCGATAAAAGCGTAGACAGTTTGAGACATTACTCCCATGGAGAAAAGTGGTCATGGTGCGTGTTATATTCAATCCCGATGCAATTTCTGTGTTTCATCAACACTCTGAACGTCCACAGATTACAGAATGCCTCAAAATGTGTTTAGAAAACTACTACTGGTCTCCCAGGAATCGATAAAAGCGTAGACAGTTTGAGACATTACTCCCATGGAGAAAAGTGCTCGTGGTGCGTGTTGTATTCAATACCGATGCAATTTCTGTGTTTCATCAACACTCTGAACGTCCACAGATTACAGAATGCCTCAAAATGTGTTTAGAAAACTACTACTGGTCTCCCAGGAATCGATAAAAGCGTAGACAGTTTGAGACATTACTCCCATGGAGAAAAGTGCTCATGGTGCGTGTTATATTCAATCCCGATGCAATTTCTGTGTTTCATCAACACTCTGAACGTCCACAGATTACAGAATGCCTCAAAATGTGTTTAGAAAACTACTACTGGTCTCCCAGGAATCGATAAAAGCGTAGACAGTTTGAGACATTACTCCCATGGAGAAAAGTGCTCGTGGTGCGTGTTGTGTTCAATCCCGATGCAATTTCTGTGTTTCATCAACACTCTGAACGTCCACAGATTACAGAATGCCTCCAAATGTGTTTCGGAAACTACTACTGGTCTCCCAGGAATCGATAAAAGCGTAGACACTTTGAGACATTACTCCCATGGAGAAAAGTGCTAATGGTGCGTGTTATATTCAATACCGATGCAATTTCTGTGTTTCATCAACACTCTGAATGTCCACAGATTACAGAATGCCTCAAAATGTGTTTAGAAAACTACTACTGGTCTCCCAGGAATAGATAAAAGCGTAGACAGTTTGAGACATTACTCCCATGGAGAAATGTGCGCATGGTGCGTGTTGTATTCAATCCCGATGCAATTTCTGTGTTTCATCAACACTCTGAACGTCCACAGATTACAGAATGCCTCATAATGTGTTTAGAAAACTACTACTGGTCTCCCAGGAATCGATAAAAGCGTAGGCAGTTTGAGACATTACTCCCATGGAGAAAAGTGCTCGTGGTGCGTGTTGTATTCAATGCCGATGCAATTTCTGCGTTTCATCAACACTCTGAACGTCCACAGATTACAGAATGCCTCAAAATGTGTTTAGAAAACTACTACTGGTCTCCCAGGAATCGATAAAAGCGTAGACACTTTGAGACATTACTCCCATGGAGAAAAGTGCTCATGGTGCGTGTTATATTCAATCCCGATGCAATTTCTGTGTTTCATCAACACTCTGAACGTCCACAGATTACAGAATGCCTCAAAATGTGTTTAGAAAACTACTACTGGTCTCCCAGGAATCGATAAAAGCGTCGACAGTTTGAGACATTACTCCCATGGAGAAAAGTGCTCGTGGTGCGTGTTGTGTTCAATCCCGATGCAATTTCTGTGTTTCATCAACACTCTGAACGTCCACAGATTACAGAATGCCTCCAAATGTGTTTCGGAAACTACTACTGGTCTCCCAGGAATCGATAAAAGCGTAGACACTTTGAGACATTACTCCCATGGAGAAAAGTGCTAATGGTGCGTGTTATATTCAATACCGATGCAATTTCTGTGTTTCATCAACACTTTGAATGTCCACAGATTACAGAATGCCTCAAAATGTGTTTAGAAAACTACTACTGGTCTCCCAGGAATAGATAAAATCGTAGACAGTTTGAGACATTACTCCCATGGAGAAATGTGCGCATGGTGCGTGTTGTATTCAATCCCGATGCAATTTCTGTGTTTCATCAACACTCTGAACGTCCACAGATTACAGAATGCCTCAAAATGTGTTTAGAAAACTACTACAGGTCTCCCAGGAATCGATAAAAGCGTAGACAGTTTGAGACATTACTCACATGGAGATAATTGCGCATGCTGCGTGTTGTAATCAATCCCGATGCAATTTCTCTGTTTCATCAACACTCTGAACGTCCACAGATTGCAGAAAGCCTTCAAATGTATTTCGAAAACTACTACTGGTCTCCCAGGAATCGATAAAAGCGTAGACACTTTGAGACATTACTCCCATGGAGAAAAGTGCGCATGGTGCGTGTTATATTCAATCCCGATGCAATTTCTGTGTTTCATCATCACTCTGAATGTCCACAGATTACAGAATGCCTCAAAATGTGTTTAGAAAACTACTACAGGTCTCCCAGGAATCGATAAAAGCGTAGACAGTTTGAGACATTACTCCCATGGAGAAAAGTGCGCATGGTGCGTGTTATACTCAATCCCGATGCAATTTCTGTGTTTTATCAACACTCTGAGCGTCTACAGATTAGAGAGTGCCTCCAAATGTGTTTCGAAAATTACTACTGGTCTCCCAGGAATCGATAAAAGCGTAGACAGTTTGAGACATTACTCCCATGGAGAAAAGTGCTCGTGGTGCGTGTTGTATTCAATACCGATGCAATTTCTGTGTTTCATCAACACTCTGAACGTCCACAGATTACAGAATGCCTCAAAATGTGTTTAGAAAACTACTACTGGTCTCCCAGGAATCGATAAAAGCGTAGACACTTTGAGACATTACTCCCATGGAGAAAAGTGCTCATGGTGCGTGTTATATTCAATCCCGATGCAATTTCTGTGTTTCATCAACACTCTGAACGTCCACAGATTACAGAATGCCTCAAAATGTGTTTAGAAAACTACTACTGGTCTCCCAGGAATCGATAAAAGCGTCGACAGTTTGAGACATTACTCCCATGGAGACAAGTGCTCGTGGTGCGTGTTGTGTTCAATCCCGATGCAATTTCTGTGTTTCATCAACACTCTGAACGTCCACAGATTACAGAATGCCTCCAAATGTGTTTCGGAAACTACTACTGGTCTCCCAGGAATCGATAAAAGCGTCGACAGTTTGAGACATTACTCCCATGGAGAAAAGTGCTCGTGGTGCGTGTTGTGTTCAATCCCGATGCAATTTCTGTGTTTCATCAACACTCTGAACGTCCACAGATTACAGAATGCCTCCAAATGTGTTTCGGAAACTACTACTGGTCTCCCAGGAATCGAGAAAAGCGTAGACAGTTTGAGACATTACTCCCATGGAGAAAAGTGCTAATGGTGCGTGTTATATTCAATACCGATGAAATTTCTGTGTTTCATCAACACTCTGAATGTCCACAGATTACAGAATGCCTCAAAATGTGTTTAGAAAACTACTACTGGTCTCCCAGGAATAGATAAAAGCGTAGACAGTTTGAGACATTACTCCCATGGAGAAATGTGCGCATGGTGCGTGTTGTATTCAATCCCGATGCAATTTCTGTGTTTCATCAACACTCTGAACGTCCACAGATTACAGAATGCCTCAAAATGTGTTTAGAAAACTACTACTGGTCTCCCAGGAATCGATAAAAGCGTAGACAGTTTGAGACATTACTCCCATGGAGAAAAGTGCTCGTGGTGCGTGTTGTATTCAATGCCGATGCAATTTCTGTGTTTCATCAACACTCTGAACGTCCACAGATTACAGAATGCCTCAAAATGTGTTTAGAAAACTACTACTGGTCTCCCAGGAATCGATAAAAGCGTAGACACTTTGAGACATTACTCCCATGGAGAAAAGTGCTCATGGTGCGTGTTATATTCAATCCCGATGCAATTTCTGTGTTTCATCAACACTCTGAACGTCCACAGATTACAGAATGCCTCAAAATGTGTTTAAAAAACTACTACTGGTCTCCCAGGAATCGATAAAAGCGTCGACAGTTTGAGACATTACTCCCATGGAGAAAAGTGCTCGTGGTGCGTGTTGTGTTCAATCCCGATGCAATTTCTGTGTTTCATCAACACTCTGAACGTCCACAGATTACAGAATGCCTCCAAATGTGTTTCGGAAACTACTACTGGTCTCCCAGGAATCGATAAAAGCGTAGACACTTTGAGACATTACTCCCATGGAGAAAAGTGCTAATGGTGCGTGTTATATTCAATACCGATGCAATTTCTGTGTTTCATCAACACTTTGAATGTCCACAGATTACAGAATGCCTCAAAATGTGTTTAGAAAACTACTACTGGTCTTCCAGGAATAGATAAAATCGTAGACAGTTTGAGACATTACTCCCATGGAGAAATGTGCGCATGGTGCGTGTTGTATTCAATCCCGATGCAATTTCTGTGTTTCATCAACACTCTGAACGTCCACAGATTACAGAATGCCTCAAAATGTGTTTAGAAAACTACTACAGGTCTCCCAGGAATCGATAAAAGCGTAGACAGTTTGAGACATTACTCACATGGAGATAATTGCGCATGCTGCGTGTTGTAATCAATCCCGATGCAATTTCTCTGTTTCATCAACACTCTGAACGTCCACAGATTGCAGAAAGCCTTCAAATGTATTTCGAAAACTACTACTGGTCTCCCAGGAATCGATTAAAGCGTAGACAGTTTGAGACATTACTCCCATGGAGAAAAGTGCGCATGGTGCGTGTTATATTCAATCCCGATGCAATTTCTGTGTTTCATCATCACTCTGAATGTCCACAGATTACAGAATGCCTCAAAATGTGTTTAGAAAACTACTACAGGTCTCCCAGGAATCGATAAAAGCGTAGACAGTTTGAGACATTACTCCCATGGAGAAAAGTGCGCATGGTGCGTGTTATACTCAATCCCGATGCAATTTCTGTGTTTTATCAACACTCTGAGCGTCTACAGATTAGAGAGTGCCTCCAAATGTGTTTCGAAAATTACTACTGGTCTCCCAGGAATCGATAAAAGCGTAGACAGTTTGAGACATTACTCCCATGGAGAAAAGTGCTCGTGGTGCGTGTTGTATTCAATCCCGATGCAATTTCTGTGTTTCATCAACACTCTGAACGTCCACAGATTACAGAATGCTTCCAGATGTGCTTAGAAAACTACTACTGGTCTCCCAGGAATCGATAAAAGCGTAGACAGTTTGAGACATTACTCCCATGGAGAAAAGTACGCATGGTGCGTGTTGTATTCAATACCGATGCAATTTCTGTGTTTCATCAACACTCTGAACGTCCACAGATTACAGAATGCCTCCAAATGTATTTCGAAAACTACTACTGGTCTCCCAGGATCCATAAAAGCGTAGACACTTTGAGACATTACTCCCATGGAGAAAAGTGCGCATGGTGCGTGTTATATTCAATCCCGATGCAATTTCTGTGTTTCATCAACACTCTGAACGTCCACAGATTACAGAATGCCTCAAAATGTGTTTAGAAAACTACTACAGGTCTCCCAGGAATCGATAAAAGCGTAGACAGTTTGAGACATTACTCCCATGGAGAAAAGTGCTCGTGGTGCGTGTTGTATTCAATACCGATGCAATTTCTGTGTTTCATCAACACTCTGAACGTCCACAGCTTACAGAATGCCTCAAAATGTGTTTAGAAAACTACTACTGGTCTCCCAGGAATCGATAAAAGCGTAGACAGTTTGAGACATTACTCCCATGGAGAAAAGTGCTCGTGGTGCGTGTTATATTCAATCCCGATGCAATTTCTGTGTTTCATCAACACTCTGAACGTCCACAGATTACAGAATGCCTCAAAATGTGTTTAGAAAACTACTACTGGTCTCCCAGGAATCGATAAAAGCGTAGACACTTTGAGACATTACTCCCATGGAGAAAAGTGCGCATGGTGCGTGTTGTATTCAATCCCGATGCAATTTCTGTGTTTCATCAACACTCTGAACGTCCACAGATTACAAAATGCCTCCAAATGTGTTTCGAAATCTCCTACTGGTCTCCCAGGAATCGATAAAAGCGTAGATAGTTTGAGACATTACTCCCATGGAGAAAAGTGCTCGTGGTGCGTGTTGTATTCAATACCGATGCAATTTCTGTGTTTCATCAACACTCTGAACGTCCACAGATTACAGAATGCCTCAAAATGTGTTTAGAAAACTACTACTGGTCTCCCAGGAATCGATAAAAGCGTAGACAGTTTGAGACATTACTCCCATGGAGAAAAGTGCTCGTGGTGCGTGTTATATTCAATCCCGATGCAATTTCTGTGTTTCATCAACACTCTGAACGTCCACAGATTACAGAATGCCTCAAAATGTGTTTAGAAAACTACTACTGGTCTCCCAGGAATCGATAAAAGCGTAGACAGTTTGAGACATTACTTCCAAGGAGAAAAGTGCTCGTGGTGCGTGTTATATTCAATCCCGATGCAATTTCTGTGTTTCATCAACACTCTGAACGTCCACAGATTACAGAATGCCTCAAAATGTGTTTAGAAAACTACTACTGGTCTCCCAGGAATAGATAAAAGCGTAGACAGTTTGAGACATTACTCCCATGGAGAAAAGTGCTCGTGGTGCGTGTTGTATTCAATACCGATGCAATTTCTGTGTTTCATCAACACTCTGAACGTCCACAGATTACAGAATGCCTCAAAATGTGTTTAGAAAACTACTACTGGTCTCCCAGGAATCGATAAAAGCGTAGACAGTTTGAGACATTACTCCCATGGAGAAAAGTGCTCATGGTGCGTGTTATATTCAATCCCGATGCAATTTCTGTGTTTCATCAACACTCTGAACGTCCACAGATTACAGAATGCCTCAAAATGTGTTTAGAAAACTACTACTGGTCTCCCAGGAATCGATAAAAGCGTAGACAGTTTGAGACATTACTCCCATGGAGAAAAGTGCTCGTGGTGCGTGTTGTGTTCAATCCCGATGCAATTTCTGTGTTTCATCAACACTCTGAACGTCCACAGATTACAGAATGCCTCCAAATGTGTTTCGGAAACTACTACTGGTCTCCCAGGAATCGATAAAAGCGTAGACACTTTGAGACAATACTCCCATGGAGAAAAGTGCTAATGGTGCGTGTTATATTCAATACCGATGCAATTTCTGTGTTTCATCAACACTCTGAATGTCCACAGATTACAGAATGCCTCAAAATGTGTTTAGAAAACTACTACTGGTCTCCCAGGAATAGATAAAAGCGTAGACAGTTTGAGACATTACTCCCATGGAGAAATGTGCGCATGGTGCGTGTTGTATTCAATCCCGATGCAATTTCTGTGTTTCATCAACACTCTAAACGTCCACAGATTACAGAATGCCTCAAAATGTGTTTAGAACACTACTACTGGTCTCCCAGGAATTGATAAAAGCGTAGACAGTTTGAGACATTACTCCCATGGAGAAAAGTGCTCGTGGTGCGTGTTGTATTCAATCCCGATGCAATTTCTGTGTTTCATCAACACTCTGAACGTCCACAGATTACAGAATGCCTCAAAATGTGTTTAGAAAACTACTACTGGTCTCCCAGGAATCGATAAAAGCGTAGACACTTTGAGACATTACTCCCATGGAGAAAAGTGCTCATGGTGCGTGTTATATTCAATCCCGATGCAATTTCTGTGTTTCATCAACACTCTGAACGTCCACAGATTACAGAATGCCTCAAAATGTGTTTAGAAAACTACTACTGGTCTCCCAGGAATCGATAAAAGCGTCGACAGTTTGAGACATTACTCCCATGGAGAAAAGTGCTCGTGGTGCGTGTTGTGTTCAATCCCGATGCAATTTCTGTGTTTCATCAACACTCTGAACGTCCACAGATTACAGAATGCCTCCAAATGTGTTTCGGAAACTACTACTGGTCTCCCAGGAATCGATAAAAGCGTAGACACTTTGAGACATTACTCCCATGGAGAAAAGTGCTAATGGTGCGTGTTATATTCAATACCGATGCAATTTCTGTGTTTCATCAACACTCTGAATGTCCACAGATTACAGAATGCCTCAAAATGTGTTTAGAAAACTACTACTGGTCTCCCAGGAATAGATAAAATCGTAGACAGTTTGAGACATTACTCCCATGGAGAAATGTGCGCATGGTGCGTGTTGTATTCAATCCCAATGCAATTTCTGTGTTTCATCAACACTCTGAACGTCCACAGATTACAGAATGCCTCAAAATGTGTTTAGAAAACTACTACAGGTCTCCCAGGAATCGATAAAAGCGTAGACAGTTTGAGACATTACGCACATGGAGATAATTGCGCATGCTGCGTGTTGTATTCAATCCCGATGCAATTTCTCTGTTTCATCAACACTCTGAACGTCCACAGATTGCAGAAAGCCTTCAAATGTATTTCGAAAACTACTACTGGTCTCCCAGGAATCGATAAAAGCGTAGACACTTTGAGACATTACTCCCATGGAGAAAAGTGCGCATGGTGCGTGTTATATTCAATCCCGATGCAATTTCTGTGTTTCATCATCACTCTGAATGTCCACAGATTACAGAATGCCTCAAAATGTGTTTAGAAAACTACTACAGGTCTCCCAGGAATCGATAAAAGCGTAGACAGTTTGAGACATTACTCCCATGGAGAAAAGTGCGCATGGTGCGTGTTATACTCAATCCCGATGCAATTTCTGTGTTTTATCAACACTCTGAGCGTCTACAGATTAGAGAGTGCCTCCAAATGTGTTTCGAAAATTACTACTGGTCTCCCAGGAATCGATAAAAGCGTAGACAGTTTGAGACATTACTCCCATGGAGAAAAGTGCTCGTGGTGCGTGTTGTATTCAATCCCGATGCAATTTCTGTGTTTCATCAACACTCTGAACGTCCACAGATTACACAATGCTTCCAGATGTGCTTAGAAAACTACTACTGGTCTCCCAGGAATCGATAAAAGCGTAGACAGTTTGAGACATTACTCCCATGGAGAAAAGTGCGCATGGTGCGTGTTGTATTCAATACCGATGCAATTTCTGTGTTTCATCAACACTCTGAACGTCCACAGATTACAGAATGCCCCCAAATGTATTTCGAAAACTACTACTGGTCTCCCAGGATCGATAAAAGCGTAGACACTTTTAAACATTACTCCCATGGAGAAAAGTGCGCATGGTGCGTGTTATATTCAATCCCGATGCAATTTCTGTGTTTCATCAACACTCTGAACGTCCACAGATTACAGAATGCCTCAAAATGTGTTTAGAAAACTACTACAGGTCTCCCAGGAATCGATAAAAGCGTAGACACTTTGAGACATTACTCCCATGGAGAAAAGTGCTCGTGGTGCGTGTTGTATTCAATACCGATGCAATTTCTGTGTTTCATCAACACTCTGAACGTCCACAGCTTACAGAATGCCTCAAAATGTGTTTAGAAAACTACTACTGGTCTCCCAGGAATTGATAAAAGCGTAGACAGTATGAGACATTACTCCCATGGAGAAAAGTGCTCGTGGTGCGTGTTGTATTCAATGCCGATGCAATTTCTGTGTTTCATCAACACTCTGAACGTCCACAGATTACAGAATGCCTCAAAATGTGTTTAGAAAACTACTACTGGTCTCCCAGGAATCGATAAAAGCGTAGACACTTTGAGACATTACTCCCATGGAGAAAAGTGCTCATGGTGCGTGTTATATTCAATCCCGATGCAATTTCTGTGTTTCATCAACACTCTGAACGTCCACAGATTACAGAATGCCTCCAAATGTGTTTCGGAAACTACTACTGGTCTCCCAGGAATCGATAAAAGCGTAGACAGTTTGAGACATTACTCCCATGGAGAAATGTGCGCATGGTGCGTGTTGTATTCAATCCCGATGCAATTTCTGTGTTTCATCAACACTCTGAACGTCCACAGATTACAGAATGCCTCAAAATGTGTTTAGAAAACTACTACTGGTCTCCCAGGAATTGATAAAAGCGTAGACAGTTTGAGACATTACTCCCATGGAGAAAAGTGCTCGTGGTGCGTGTTGTATTCAATGCCGATGCAATTTCTGTGTTTCATCAACACTCTGAACGTCCACAGATTACAGAATGCCTCAAAATGTGTTTAGAAAACTACTACTGGTCTCCCAGGAATCGATAAAAGCGTAGACACTTTGAGACATTACTCCCATGGAGAAAAGTGCTCATGGTGCGTGTTATATTCAATCCCGATGCAATTTCTGTGTTTCATCAACACTCTGAACGTCCACAGATTACAGAATGCCTCAAAATGTGTTTAGAAAACTACTACTGGTCTCCCAGGAATCGATAAAAGCGTCGACAGTTTGAGACATTACTCCCATGGAGAAAAGTGCTCGTGGTGCGTGTTGTGTTCAATCCCGATGCAATTTCTGTGTTTCATCAACACTCTGAACGTCCACAGATTACAGAATGCCTCCAAATGTGTTTCGGAAACTACTACTGGTCTCCCAGGAATCGATAAAAGCGTAGACACTTTGAGACATTACTCCCATGGAGAAAAGTGCTAATGGTGCGTGTTATATTCAATACCGATGCAATTTCTGTGTTTCATCAACACTCTGAATGTCCACAGATTACAGAATGCCTCAAAATGTGTTTAGAAAACTACTACAGGTCTCCCAGGAATCGATAAAAGCGTAGACAGTTTGAGACATTACTCCCATGGAGAAAAGTGCGCATGGTGCGTGTTATACTCAATCCCGATGCAATTTCTGTGTTTTATCAACACTCTGAGCGTCTACAGATTAGAGAGTGCCTCCAAATGTGTTTCGAAAATTACTACTGGTCTCCCAGGAATCGATAAAAGCGTAGACAGTTTGAGACATTACTCCCATGGAGAAAAGTGCTCGTGGTGCGTGTTGTATTCAATCCCGATGCAATTTCTGTGTTTCATCAACACTCTGAACGTCCACAGATTACACAATGCTTCCAGATATGCTTAGAAAACTACTACTGGTCTCCCAGGAATCGATAAAAGCGTAGACAGTTTGAGACATTACTCCCATGGAGAAAAGTGCGCATGGTGCGTGTTGTATTCAATACCGATGCAATTTCTGTGTTTCATCAACACTCTGAACGTCCACAGATTACAGAATGCCTCCAAATGTATTTCGAAAACTACTACTGGTCTCCCAGGATCGATAAAAGCGTAGACACTTTTAAACATTACTCCCATGGAGAAAAGTGCGCATGGTGCGTGTTGTATTCAATCCCGATGCAATTTCTGTGTTTCATCAACACTCTGAACGTCCACAGATTACAGAATGCCTCAAAATGTGTTTAGAAAACTACTACAGGTCTCCCAGGAATCGATAAAAGCGTAGACAGTTTGAGACATTACTCCCATGGAGAAAAGTGCTCGTGGTGCGTGTTGTATTCAATACCGATGCAATTTCTGTGTTTCATCAACACTCTGAACGTCCACAGCTTACAGAATGCCTCAAAATGGGTTTAGAAAACTACTACTGGTCTCCCAGGAATTGATAAAAGCGTAGACAGTTTGAGACATTACTCCCATGGAGAAAAGTGCTCGTGGTGCGTGTTGTATTCAATGCCGATGCAATTTCTGTGTTTCATCAACACTCTGAACGTCCACAGATTACAGAATGCCTCAAAATGTGTTTAGAAAACTACTACTGGTCTCCCAGGAATCGATAAAAGCGTAGACACTTTGAGACATTACTCCCATGGAGAAAAGTGCTCATGGTGCGTGTTATATTCAATCCCGATGCAATTTCTGTGTTTCATCAACACTCTGAACGTCCACAGATTACAGAATGCCTCAAAATGTGTTTAGAAAACTACTACTGGTCTCCTAGGAATCGATAAAAGCGTTGACAGTTTGAGACATTACTCCCATGGAGAAAAGTGCTCGTGGTGCGTGTTGTGTTCAATCCCGATGCAATTTCTGTGTTTCATCAACACTCTGAACGTCCACAGATTACAGAATGCCTCCAAATGTGTTTCGGAAACTACTACTGGTCTCCCAGGAATCGATAAAAGCGTAGACACTTTGAGACATTACTCCCATGGAGAAAAGTGCTAATGGTGCGTATTATATTCAATACCGATGCAATTTCTGTGTTTCATCAACACTCTGAATGTCCACAGATTACAGAATGCCTCAAAATGTGTTTAGAAAACTACTACTGGTCTCCCAGGAATAGATAAAATCGTAGACAGTTTGAGACATTACTCCCATGGAGAAATGTGCGCATGGTGCGTGTTGTATTCAATCCCAACGCAATCTCTGTGTTTCATCAACACTCTGAACGTCCACAGATTACAGAATGCCTCAAAATGTGTTTAGAAAACTACTACAGGTCTCCCAGGAATCGATAAAAGCGTAGACAGTTTGAGACATTACTCCCATGGAGAAAAGTGCGCATGGTGCGTGTTGTATTCAATACCGATGCAATTTCTGTGTTTCATCAACACTCTGAACGTCCACAGATTACAGAATGCCTCCAAATGTATTTCGAAAACTACTACTGGTCTCCCAGGATCGATAAAAGCGTAGACACTTTTAAACATTACTCCCATGGAGAAAAGTGCGCATGGTGCGTGTTATATTCAATCCCGATGCAATTTCTGTGTTTCATCAACACTCTGAACGTCCACAGATTACAGAATGCCTCAAAATGTGTTTAGAAAACTACTACTGGTCTCCCAGGAATCGATAAAAGCGTAGACACTTTGAGACATTACTCCCATTGAGAAAAGTGCGCATGGTGCGTGTTGTATTCAATCCCGATGCAATTTCTGTGTTTCATCAACACTCTGAACGTCCACAGATTACAAAATGCCTCCAAATGTGTTTCGAAATCTACTACTGGTCTCCCAGGAATCGATAAAAGCGTAGATAGTTTGAGACATTACTCCCATGGAGAAAAGTGCTCGTGGTGCGTGTTGTATTCAATACCGATGCAATTTCTGTGTTTCATCAACACTCTGAACGTCCACAGATTACAGAATGCCTCAAAATGTGTTTAGAAAACTACTACTGGTCTCCCAGGAATCGATAAAAGCGTAGACAGTTTGAGACATTACTCCCATGGAGAAAAGTGCTCATGGTGCGTGTTATATTCAATCCCGATGCAATTTCTGTGTTTCATCAACACTCTGAACGTCCACAGATTACAGAATGCCTCAAAATGTGTTTAAAAAACTACTACTGGTCTCCCAGGAATCGATAAAAGCGTAGACAGTTTGAGACATTACTCCCATGGAGAAAAGTGCTCGTGGTGCGTGTTGTATTCAATACCGATGCAATTTCTGTGTTTCATCAACACTCTGAACGTCCACAGATTACAGAATGCCTCAAAATGTGTTTAGAAAACTACTACTGGTCTCCCAGGAATCGATAAAAGCGTAGACACTTTGAGACATTACTCCCATGGAGAAAAGTGCGCATGGTGCGTGTTGTATTCAATCCCGATGCAATTTCTGTGTTTCATCAACACTCTGAACGTCCACAGATTACAAAATGCCTCCAAATGTGTTTCGAAATCTACTACTGGTCTCCCAGGAATCGATAAAAGCGTAGATAGTTTGAGACATTACTCCCATGGAGAAAAGTGCTCGTGGTGCGTGTTGTATTCAATACCGATGCAATTTCTGTGTTTCATCAACACTCTGAACGTCCACAGATTACAGAATGCCTCAAAATGTGTTTAGAAAACTACTACTGGTCTCCCAGGAATCGATAAAAGCGTAGACACTTTGAGACATTACTCCCATGGAGAAAAGTGCTCATGGTGCGTGTTATATTCAATCCCGATGCAATTTCTGTGTTTCATCAACACTCTGAACGTCCACAGATTACAGAATGCCTCAAAATGTGTTTAGAAAACTACTACTGGTCTCCCAGGAATCGATAAAAGCGTAGACAGTTTGAGACATTACTCCCATGGAGAAAAGTGCTCGTGGTGCGTGTTGTGTTCAATCCCGATGCAATTTCTGTGTTTCATCAACACTCTGAACGTCCACAGATTACAGAATACCTCCAAATGTGTTTCGGAAACTACTACTGGTCTCCCAGGAATCGATAAAAGCGTAGACACTTTGAGACATTACTCCCATGGAGAAAAGTGCTAATGGTGCGTGTTATATTCAATACCGATGCAATTTCTGTGTTTCATCAACACTCTGAATGTCCACAGATTACAGAATGCCTCAAAATGTGTTTAGAAAACTACTACTGGTCTCCCAGGAATAGATAAAAGCGTAGACAGTTTGAGACATTACTCCCATGGAGAAATGTGCGCATGGTGCGTGTTGTATTCAATCCCGATGCAATTTCTGTGTTTCATCAACACTCTGAACGTCCACAGATTACAGAATGCCTCAAAATGTGTTTAGAAAACTACTACAGGTCTCCCAGGAATCGATAAAAGCGTAGACAGTTTGAGACATTACTCACATGGAGTTAATTGCGCATGCTGCGTGTTGTATTCAATCCCGATGCAATTTCTCTGTTTCATCAACACTCTGAACGTCCACAGATTACAGAATGCCTTCAAATGTATTTCGAAAACTACTACTGGTCTCCCAGGAATCGATAAAAGCGTAGACACTTTGAGACATTACTCCCATGGAGAAAAGTGCGCGTGGTGCGTGTTATATTCAATCCCGATGCAATTTCTGTGTTTCATCATCACTCTGAATGTCCACAGATTACAGAATGCCTCAAAATGTGGTTAGAACACTACTACAGGTCTCCCAGAAATCGATAAAAGCGTAGACAGTTTGAGACATTACTCCCATGGAGAAAAGTGCGCATGGTGCGTGTTATACTCAATCCCGATGCAATTTCTGTGTTTTATCAACACTCTGAGCGTCTACAGATTAGAGAGTGCCTCCAAATGTGTTTCGAAAATTACTACTGGTCTCCCAGGAATCGATAAAAGCGTAGACAATTTGAGACATTACTCCCTTGGAGAAAAGTGCTCGTGGTGCGTGTTGTATTCAATCCCGATGCAATTTCTGTGTTTCATCAACACTCTGAACGTCCACAGATTACAGAATGCTTCCAGATGTGCTTAGAAAACTACTACTGGTCTCCCAGGAATCGATAAAAGCGTAGACAGTTTGAGACATTACTCCCATGGAGAAAAGTGCGCATGGTGCGTGTTGTATTCAATACCGATGCAATTTCTGTGTTTCATCAACACTCTGAACGTCCACAGATTACAGAATGCCTCCAAATGTATTTCGAAAAGTACTACTGGTCTCCCAGGAATCGATAAAAGCGTAGACACTTTGAGACATTACTCCCATGGAGAAAAGTGCGCATGGTGCGTGTTATATTCAATCCCGATGCAATTTCTGTGTTTCATCAACACTCTGAACGTCCACAGATTACAAAATGCCTCCAAATGTGTTTCGAAATCTACTACTGGACTCCCAGGAATCGATAAAAGCGTAGATAGTTTGAGACATTACTCCCATGGAGAAAAGTGCTCGTGGTGCGTGTTGTATTCAATACCGATGCAATTTCTGTGTTTCATCAACTTTCTGAACGTCCACAGATTACAGAATGCCTCAAAATGTGTTTAGAAAACTACTACTGGTCTCCCAGGAATCGATAAAAGCGTAGACAGTTTGAGACATTACTCCCATGGAGAAAAGTGCTCATGGTGCGTGTTATATTCAAACCCGATGCAATTTCTGTGTTTCATCAACACTCTGAACGTCCACAGATTACAGAATGCCTCAAAATTTGTTTAAAAAACTACTACTGGTCTCCCAGGAATCGATAAAAGCGTAGACACTTTGAGACATTACTCCCATGGAGAAAAGTGCTCGTGGTGCGTGTTGTATTCAATACCGATGCAATTTCTGTGTTTCATCAACACTCTTAACGTCCACAGATTACAGAATGCCTCAAAATGTGTTTAGAAAACTACTACTGGTCTCCCAGGAATCGATAAAAGCGTAGACACATTGAGACATTACTCCCATGGAGAAATGTGCGCATGGTGCGTGTTGTATTCAATCCCGATGCAATTTCTGTGTTTCATCAACACTCTGAACGTCCACAGATTACAAAATGCCTTCAAATGTGTTTCGAAATCTACTACTGGTCTCCCAGGAATCGATAAAAGCGTAGATAGTTTGAGACATTACTCCCATGGAGAAAAGTGCTCGTGGTGCGTGTTGTATTCAATACCGATGCAATTTCTGTGTTTCATCAACACTCTGAACGTCCACAGATTACAGAATGCCTCAAAATGTGTTTAGAAAACTACTACTGGTCTCCCAGGAATCGATAAAAGCGTAGACACTTTGAGACATTACTCCCATGGAGAAAAGTGCTCGTGGTGCGTGTTGTGTTCAATCCCGATGCAATTTCTGTGTTTCATCAACACTCTGAACGTCCACAGATTACAGAATGCCTCCAAATGTGTTTCGGAAACTACTACTGGTCTCCCAGGAATCGATAAAAGCGTAGACAGTTTGAGACATTACTCCCATGGAGAAAAGTGCTCATGGTGCGTGTTATATTCAATCCCGATGCAATTTCTGTGTTTCATCAACACTCTGAATGTCCACAGATTACAGAATGCCTCAAAATGTGTTTAGAAAACTACTACTGGTCTCCCAGGAATCGATAAAAGCGTAGACAGTTTGAGACATTACTCCCATGGAGAAAAGTGCTCGTGGTGCGTGTTGTATTCAATCCCGATGCAATTTCTGTGTTTCATCAACACTCTGAACGTCCACAGATTACAGAATGCTCCCAGATGTGCTTAGAAAACTACTACTGGTCTCCCAGGAATCGATAAAAGCGTAGACAGTTTGAGACATTACTCCCATGGAGAAAAGTGCGCATGGTGCGTGTTGTATTCAATACCGATGCAATTTCTGTGTTTCATCAACACTCTGAACGTCCACAGATTACAGAATGCCTCCAAATGTATTTCGAAAACTACTACTGGTCTCCCAGGATCGATAAAAGCGTAGACACTTTGAGACATTACTCCCATGGAGAAAAGTGCGCATGGTGCGTGTTATATTCAATCCCGATGCAATTTCTGTGTTTCATCAACACTCTGAACGTCCACAGATTACAGAATGCCTCAAAATGTGTTTAGAAAACTACTACAGGTCTCCCAGGAATCGATAAAAGCGTAGACAGTTTGAGACATTACTCCCATGGAGAAAAGTGCTCGTGGTGCGTATTTTATTCAATACCGATGCAATTTCTGTGTTTCATCAACACTCTGAACGTCCACAGCTTACAGAATGCCTCAAAATGGGTTTAGAAAACTACTACTGGTCTCCCAGGAATCGATAAAAGCGTAGACAGTTTGAGACATTACTCCCATGGAGAAAAGTGCTCGTGGTGCGTGTTATATTCAATCCCGATGCAATTTCTGTGTTTCATCAACACTCTGAACGTCCACAGATTACAGAATGCCTCAAAATGTGTTTAGAAAACTACTACTGGTCTCCCAGGAATCGATAAAAGCGTAGACAGTTTGAGACATTACTCCCATGGAGAAAAGTGCTCATGGTGCGTGTTATATTCAATCCCGATGCAATTTCTGTGTTTCATCAACACTCTGAACATCCACAGATTACAGAATGCCTCAAAATGTGTTTAAAAAACTACTACTGGTCTCCCAGGAATCGATAAAAGCGTAGACACTTTGAGACATTACTCCCATGGAGAAAAGTGCTCGTGGTGCGTGTTGTATTCAATACCGATGCAATTTCTGTGTTTCATCAACACTCTGAACGTCCACAGATTACAGAATGCCTCAAAATGTGTTTAGAAAACTACTACTGGTCTCCCAGGAATCGATAAAAGCGTAGACACTTTGAGACATTACTCCCATGGAGAAAAGTGCTAATGGTGCGTGTTATATTCAATACCGATGCAATTTCTGTGTTTCATCAACACTCTGAATGTCCACAGATTACAGAATGCCTCAAAATGTGTTTAGAAAACTACTACTGGTCTCCCAGGAATAGATAAAAGCGTAGACAGTTTGAGACATTACTCCCATGGAGAAATGTGCGCATGGTGCGTGTTATATTCAATCCCGATGCAATTTCTGTGTTTCATCATCACTCTGAATGTCCACAGATTACAGAATGCCTCAAAATGTGGTTAGAACACTACTACAGGTCTCCCAGAAATCGATAAAAGCGTAGACAGTTTGAGACATTACTCCCATGGAGAAAAGTGCGCATGGTGCGTGTTATACTCAATCCCGATGCAATTTCTGTGTTTTATCAACACTCTGAGCGTCTACAGATTAGAGAGTGCCTCCAAATGTGTTTCGAAAATTACTACTGGTCTCCCAGGAATCGATAAAAGCGTAGACAATTTGAGACATTACTCCCATGGAGAAAAGTGCTCGTGGTGCGTGTTGTATTCAATCCCGATGCAATTTCTGTGTTTCATCAACACTCTGAACGTCCACAGATTACAGAATGCTTCCAGATGTGCTTAGAAAACTACTACTGGTTTCCCAGGAATCGATAAAAGCGTAGACAGTTTGAGACATTACTCCCATGGAGAAAAGTGCGCATGGTGCGTGTTGTATTCAATACCGATGCAATTTCTGTGTTTCATCAACACTCTGAACGTCCACAGATTACAGAATGCCTCCAAATGTATTTCGAAAACTACTACTGGTCTCCCAGGAATCGATAAAAGCGTAGACACTTTGAGACATTACTCCCATGGAGAAAAGTGCGCATGGTGCGTGTTATATTCAATCCCGATGCAATTTCTGTGTTTCATCAACACTCTGAACGTCCACAGATTACAAAATGCCTCCAAATGTGTTTCGAAATCTACTACTGGTCTCCCAGGAATCGATAAAAGCGTAGATAGTTTGAGACATTACTCCCATGGAGAAAAGTGCTCGTGGTGCGTGTTGTATTCAATACCGATGCAATTTCTGTGTTTCATCAACTTTCTGATCGTCCACAGATTACAGAATGCCTCAAAATGTGTTTAGAAAACTACTACTGGTCACCCAGGAATCGATAAAAGCGTAGACAGTTTGAGACATTACTCCCATGGAGAAAAGTGCTCATGGTGCGTGTTATATTCAAACCCGATGCAATTTCTGTGTTTCATCAACACTCTGAACGTCCACAGATTACAGAATTCCTCAAAATGTGTTTAAAAAACTACTACTGGTCTCCCAGGAATCGATAAAAGCGTAGACCCTTTGAGACATTACTCCCATGGAGAAAAGTGCTCATGGTGCGTGTTATATTCAATCCCGATGCAATTTCTGTGTTTCATCAACACTCTGAACGTCCACAGATTACAGAATGCCTCAAAATGTGTTTAGAAAACTACTACTGGTCTCCCAGGAATCGATAAAAGCGTAGACAGTTTGAGACATTACTCCCATGGAGAAAAGTGCTCGTGGTGCGTGTTGTGTTCAATCCCGATGCAATTTCTGTGTTTCATCAACACTCTGAACGTCCACAGATTACAGAATGCCTCCAAATGTGTTTCGGAAACTACTACTGGTCTCCCAGGAATCGATAAAAGCGTAGACACTTTGAGACATTACTCCCATGGAGAAAAGTGCTAATGGTGCGTGTTATATTCAATACCGATGCAATTTCTGTGTTTCATCAACACTCTGAATGTCCACAGATTACAGAATGCCTCAAAATGTGTTTAGAAAACTACTACTGGTCTCCCAGGAATAGATAAAAGCGTAGACAGTTTGAGACATTACTCCCATGGAGAAATGTGCGCATGGTGCGTGTTGTATTCAATCCCGATGCAATTTCTGTGTTTCATCAACACTCTGAACGTCCACAGATTACAGAATCCCTCAAAATGTGTTTAGAAAACTACTACAGGTCTCCCAGGAATCGATAAAAGCGTAGACAGTTTGAGACATTACTCACATGGAGATAATTGCGCATGCTGCGTGTTGTATTCAATCCCGATGCAATTTCTCTGTTTTATCAACACTCTGAGCGTCTACAGATTAGAGAGTGCCTCCAAATGTGTTTCGAAAATTACTACTGGTCTCCCAGGAATCGATAAAAGCGTAGACAATTTGAGACATTACTCCCATGGAGAAAAGTGCTCGTGGTGCGTGTTGTATTCAATCCCGATGCAATTTCTGTGTTTCATCAACACTCTGAACGTCCACAGATTACAGAATGCTTCCAGATGTGCTTAGAAAACTACTACTGGTCTCCCAGGAATCGATAAAAGCGTAGACAGTTTGAGACATTACTCCCATGGAGAAAAGTGCTCGTGGTGCGTGTTATATTCAATCCCGATGCAATTTCTGTGTTTCATCAACACTCTGAACGTCCACAGATTACAGAATGCCTCAAAATGTGTTTAGAAAACTACTACTGGTCTCCCAGGAATCGGTAAAAGCGTAGACAGTTTGAGACATTACTCCCACGGAGAAAAGTGCTCATGGTGCGTGTTATATTCAATCACGATGCAATTTCTGTGTTTCATCAACACTCTGAACGTCCACAGATTACAGAATGCTTCAAAATGTGTTTAGAAAACTACTACTGGTCTCCCAGGAATCGATAAAAGCGTAGACAGTTTGAGACATTACTCCCATGGAGAAAAGTGCTCGTGGTGCGTGTTGTATTCAATACCGATGCAATTTCTGTGTTTCATCAACACTCTGAACGTCCACAGATTACAGAATGCCTCAAAATGTGTTTGGAAAACTACTACTGGTCTCCCAGGAATCGATAAAAGCGTAGACAGTTGGAGACATTACTCCCATGGAGAAAAGTGCTCGTGGTGCGTGTTGTGTTCAATCCCGATGCAATTTCTGTGTTTCATCAACACTCTGAACGTCCACAGATTACAGAATGCCTCCAAATGTGTTTCGGAAACTACTACTGGTCTCCCAGGAATCGATAAAAGCGTAGACAGTTTGAGACATTACTCCCATGGAGAAAAGTGCTAATGGTGCGTGTTATATTCAATACCGATGCAATTTCTGTGTTTCATCAACACTCTGAATGTCCACAGATTACAGAATGCCTCAAAATGTGTTTAGAAAACTACTACTGGTCTCCCAGGAATAGATAAAAGCGTAGACAGTTTGAGACATTACTCCCATGGAGAAATGTGCGCATGGTGCGTGTTGTATTCAATCCCGATGCAATTTCTGTGTTTCATCAACACTCTGAACGTCCACAGATTACAGAATGCCTCAAAATGTGTTTAGAAAACTACTACTGGTCTCCCAGGAATCGATAAAAGCGTAGACAGTTTGAGACATTACTCCCATGGAGAAAAGTGCTCGTGGTGCGTGTTGTATTCAATACCGATGCAATTTCTGTGTTTCATCAACACTCTGAACGTCCACAGATTACAGAATGCCTCAAAATGTGTTTAGAAAACTACTACTGGTCTCCCAGGAATCGATAAAAGCGTAGACACTTTGAGACATTACTCCCATGGAGAAAAGTGCTCATGGTGCGTGTTATATTCAATCCCGATGCAATTTCTGTGTTTCATCAACACTCTGAACGTCCACAGATTACAGAATGCCTCAAAATGTGTTTAGAAAACTACTACTGGTCTCCCAGGAATCGATAAAAGCGTCGACAGTTTGAGACATTACTCCCATGGAGAAAAGTGCTCGTGGTGCGTGTTGTGTTCAATCCCGATGCAATTTCTTTGTTTCATCAACACTCTGAACGTCCACAGATTACAGAATGCCTCCAAATGTGTTTCGGAAACTACTACTGGTCTCCCAGGAATCGAGAAAAGCGTAGACACTTTGAGACACTACTCCCATGGAGAAAAGTGCTAATGGTGCGTGTTATATTCAATACCGATGCAATTTCTGTGTTTCATCAACACTCTGAATGTCCACAGATTACAGAATGCCTCCAAATGTGTTTAGAAAACTACTACTGGTCTCCCAGGAATAGATAAAAGCGTAGACAGTTTGAGACATTACTCCCATGGAGATATGTGCGCATGGTGCGTGTTGTATTCAATCCCGATGCAATTTCTGTGTTTCATCAACACTCTGAACGTCCACAGATTACAGAATGCCTCAAAATGTGTTTAGAAAACTACTACAGGTCTCCCAGGAATCGATAAAAGCGTAGACAGTTTGAGACATTACTCACATGGAGATAATTGCGCATGCTGCGTGTTGTATTCAATCCCGATGCAATTTCTCTGTTTCATCAACACTCTGAACATCCACAGATTACAGAATGCCTTCAAATGTATTTCGAAAACTACTACTGGTCTCCCAGGAATCGATAAAAGCGTAGACACTTTGAGACATTACTCCCATGGAGAAAAGTGCGCATGGTGCGTGTTATATTCAATCCCGATGCAATTTCTGTGTTTCATCATCACTCTGAATGTCCACAGATTACAGAATGCCTCAAAATGTGTTTAGAAAACTACTACAGGTCTCCCAGGAATCGATAAAAGCGTAGACAGTTTGAGACATTACTCCCATGGAGAAAAGTGCTCGTGGTGCGTGTTGTATTCAATCCCGATGCAATTTCTGTGTTTCATCAACACTCTGAACGTCCACAGATTACAGAATGCTTCCAGATGTGCTTAGAAAACTACTACTGGTCTCCCAGGAATCGATAAAAGCGTAGACAGTTTGAGACATTACTCCAATGGAGAAAAGTGCGCATGGTGCGTGTTGTATTCAATACCGATGCAATTTCTGTGTTTCATCAACACTCTGAACGTCCACAGATTACAGAATGCCTAAAAATGTATTTCGAAAACTACTACTGGTCTCCCAGGATCGATAAAAGCGTAGACACTTTGAGACATTACTCCCATGGAGAAAAGTGCGCATGGTGCGTGTTATATTCAATCCCGATGCAATTTCTGTGTTTCATCAACACTCTGAACGTCCACAGATTACAGAATGCCTCAAAATGTGTTTAGAAAACTACTACAGGTCTCCCAGGAATCGATAAAAGCGTAGACAGTTTGAGACATTACTCCCATGGAGAAAAGTGCTCGTGGTGCATGTTGTATTCAATACCGATGCAATTTCTGTGTTTCATCAACACTCTGAACGTCCACAGCTTACAGAATGCCTCAAAATGTGTTTAGAAAACTACTACTGGTCTCCCAGGAATCGATAAAAGCGTAGACAGTTTGAGACATTACTCCCATGGAGAAAAGTGCTCGTGGTGCGTGTTATATTCAATCCCGATGCAATTTCTGTGTTTCATCAACACTCTGAACGTCCACAGATTACAGAATGCCTCAAAATGTGTTTAGAAAACTACTACTGGTCTCCCAGGAATCGATAAAAGCGTAGACAGTTTGAGACATTACTCCCATGGAGAAAAGTGCTCGTGGTGCGTGTTGTATTCAATACCGATGCAATTTCTGTGTTTCATCAACACTCTGAACGTCCACAGATTACAGAATGCCTCAAAATGTGTTTAGAAAACTACTACTGGTCTCCCAGGAATCGATAAAAGCGTAGACACTTTGAGACATTACTCCCATGGAGAAAAGTGCTCATGGTGCGTGTTATATTCAATCCCGATGCAATTTCTGTGTTTCATCAACACTCTGAACGTCCACAGATTACAGAATGCCTCAAAATGTGTTTAGAAAACTACTACTGGTCTCCCAGGAATCGATAAAAGCGTCGACAGTTTGAGACATTACTCCCATGGAGAAAAGTGCTCGTGGTGCGTGTTGTGTTCAATCCCGATGCAATTTCTGTGTTTCATCAACACTCTGAACGTCCACAGATTACAGAATGCCTCCAAATGTGTTTCGGAAACTACTACTGGTCTCCCAGGAATCGAGAAAAGCGTAGACACTTTGAGACACTACTCCCATGGAGAAAAGTGCTAATGGTGCGTGTTATATTCAATACCGATGCAATTTCTGTGTTTCATCAACACTCTGAATGTCCACAGATTACAGAATGCCTCCAAATGTGTTTAGAAAACTACTACTGGTCTCCCAGGAATAGATAAAAGCGTAGACAGTTTGAGACATTACTCCCATGGAGATATGTGCGCATGGTGCGTGTTGTATTCAATCCCGATGCAATTTCTGTGTTTCATCAACACTCTGAACGTCCACAGATTACAGAATGCCTCAAAATGTGTTTAGAAAACTACTACAGGTCTCCCAGGAATCGATAAAAGCGTAGACAGTTTGAGACATTACTCACATGGAGATAATTGCGCATGCTGCGTGTTGTATTCAATCCCGATGCAATTTCTCTGTTTCATCAACACTCTGAACATCCACAGATTACAGAATGCCTTCAAATGTATTTCGAAAACTACTACTGGTCTCCCAGGAATCGATAAAAGCGTAGACACTTTGAGACATTACTCCCATGGAGAAAAGTGCGCATGGTGCGTGTTATATTCAATCCCGATGCAATTTCTGTGTTTCATCATCACTCTGAATGTCCACAGATTACAGAATGCCTCAAAATGTGTTTAGAAAACTACTACAGGTCTCCCAGGAATCGATAAAAGCGTAGACAGTTTGAGACATTACTCCCATGGAGAAAAGTGCTCGTGGTGCGTGTTGTATTCAATCCCGATGCAATTTCTGTGTTTCATCAACACTCTGAACGTCCACAGATTACAGAATGCTTCCAGATGTGCTTAGAAAACTACTACTGGTCTCCCAGGAATCGATAAAAGCGTAGACAGTTTGAGACATTACTCCAATGGAGAAAAGTGCGCATGGTGCGTGTTGTATTCAATACCGATGCAATTTCTGTGTTTCATCAACACTCTGAACGTCCACAGATTACAGAATGCCTAAAAATGTATTTCGAAAACTACTACTGGTCTCCCAGGATCGATAAAAGCGTAGACACTTTGAGACATTACTCCCATGGAGAAAAGTGCGCATGGTGCGTGTTATATTCAATCCCGATGCAATTTCTGTGTTTCATCAACACTCTGAACGTCCACAGATTACAGAATGCCTCAAAATGTGTTTAGAAAACTACTACAGGTCTCCCAGGAATCGATAAAAGCGTAGACAGTTTGAGACATTACTCCCATGGAGAAAAGTGCTCGTGGTGCGTGTTGTATTCAATACCGATGCAATTTCTGTGTTTCATCAACACTCTGAACGTCCACAGCTTACAGAATGCCTCAAAATGTGTTTAGAAAACTACTACTGGTCTCCCAGGAATCGATAAAAGCGTAGACAGTTTGAGACATTACTCCCATGGAGAAAAGTGCTCGTGGTGCGTGTTATATTCAATCCCGATGCAATTTCTGTGTTTCATCAACACTCTGAACGTCCACAGATTACAGAATGCCTCAAAATGTGTTTAGAAAACTACTACTGGTCTCCCAGGAATCGATAAAAGCGTAGACAGTTTGAGACATTACTCCCATGGAGAAAAGTGCTCGTGGTGCGTGTTGTATTCAATACCGATGCAATTTCTGTGTTTCATCAACACTCTGAACGTCCACAGATTACAGAATGCCTCAAAATGTGTTTAGAAAACTACTACTGGTCTCCCAGGAATCGATAAAAGCGTAGACAGTTTGAGACATTACTCCCATGGAGAAAAGTGCTCATGGTGCGTGTTATATTCAATCCCGATGCAATTTCTGTGTTTCATCAACACTCTGAACGTCCACAGATTACAGAATGCCTCAAAATGTGTTTAAAAAACTACTACTGGTCTCCCAGGAATCGATAAAAGCGTAGACACTTTGAGACATTACTCCCATGGAGAAAAGTGCTCGTGGTGCGTGTTGTATTCAATACCGATGCAATTTCTGTGTTTCATCAACACTCTGAACGTCCACAGATTACAGAATGCCTCAAAATGTGTTTAGAAAACTACTACTGGTCTAACAGGAATCGATAAAAGCGTAGACAGTTTGAGACATTACTCCCATGGAGAAAAGTGCGCATGGTGCGTGTTGTATTCAATCCCGATGCAATTTCTGTGTTTCATCAACACTCTGAACGTCCACAGATTACAGAATGCCTCAAAATGTGTTTAGAAAACTACTACTGGTCTCCCAGGAATAGATAAAAGCGTAGACAGTTTGAGACATTACTCCCATGGAGAAAAGTGCTCGTGGTGAGTGTTATATTCAATCCCGATGCAATTTCTGTGTTTCATCAACACTCTGAACGTCCACAGATTACAGAATGCCTCAAAATGTGTTTAGAAAACTACTACTGGTCTCCCAGGAATCGATAAAACGTAGACAGTTTGAGACATTACTCCCATGGAGAAAAGTGCTCATGGTGCGTGTTATATTCAATCCCGATGCAATTTCTGTGTTTCATCAACACTCTGAACGTCCACAGATTACAGAATGCCTCAAAATGTGTTTAAAAAACTACTACTGGTCTCCCAGGAATCGATAAAAGCGTAGACACTTTGAGACATTACTCCCATGGAGAAAAGTGCTCGTGGTGCGTGTTGTATTCAATACCGATGCAATTTCTGTGTTTCATCAACACTCTGAACGTCCACATATTACAGAATGCCTCAAAATGTGTTTAGAAAACTACTACTGGTCTCCCAGGAATCGATAAAAGCGTAGACAGTTTGAGACATTACTCCCATGGAGAAAAGTGCGCATGGTGCGTGTTGTATTCAATCCCGATGCAATTTCTGTGTTTCATCAACACTCTGAACGTCCACAGATTACAAAATGCCTCCAAATGTGTTTCGAAATCTACTACTGGTCTCCCAGGAATCGATAAAAGCGTAGATAGTTTGAGACATTACTCCCATGGAGAAAAGTGCTCGTGGTGCGTGTTATATTCAATACCGATGCAATTTCTGTGTTTCAACAACACTCTGAACGTCCACAGATTACAGAATGCCTCAAAATGTATTTCGAAAACTACTACTGGTCTCCCAGGAATCGATAAAAGCGTAGACAGTTTGAGACATTACTCCCATGGAGAAAAGTGCTCGTGGTGCGTGTTGTATTCAATCCCGATGCAATTTCTGTGTTTCATCAACACTCTGACGTCCACAGATTACAGAATGCTTCCAGATGTGCTTCGAAAACTACTACTAGTCTCCCAGGAATCGATAAAAGCGTAGACAGTTTGAGACATTACTCCCATGGTGAAAAGTGCGCATGGTGCGTGTTGTATTCAATCCCGATGCAATTTCTGTGTTTCATCAACACTCTGAACGTCCACAGATTACAAAATGCCTCCAAATGTGTTTCGAAATCTACTACTGGTCTCCCAGGAATCGATAAAAGCGTAGATAGTTTGAGACATTACTCCCATGGAGAAAAGTGCTCGTGGTGCGTGTTGTATTCAATACCGATGCAATTTCTGTGTTTCAACAACACTCTGAACGTCCACAGATTACAGAATGCCTCAAAATGTATTTCGAAAACTGCTACTGGTCTCCCAGGAATCGATAAAAGCGTAGACAGTTTGAGACATTACTCCCATGGAGAAAAGTGCTCGTGGTGCGTGTTATATTCAATCCCGATGCAATTTCTGTGTTTCATCAACACTCTGAACGTCCACAGATTACAGAATGCCTCAAAATGTGTTTAGAAAACTACTACTGGTCTCCCAGGAATCGATAAAAGCGTAGACAGTTTGAGACATTACTCCCATGGAGAAAAGTGCTCGTGGTGCGTGTTATATTCAATCCCGATGCAATTTCTGTGTTTCATCAACACTCTGAACGTCCACAGATTACAGAATGCCTCAAAATGTGTTTAGAAAACTACTACTGGTCTCCCAGGAATCGATAAAAGCGTAGACAGTTTGAGACATTACTCCCATGGAGAAAAGTGCTCGTGGTGCGTGTTGTATTCAATACCGATGCAATTTCTGTGTTTCATCAACACTCTGAACGTCCACAGATTACAGAATGCTTCCAGATGTGCTTCGAAAACTAGTACTGGTCTCCCAGGAATCGATAAAAGCGTAGACAGTTTGAGACATTACTCACATGGAGATAAGTGCGCATGCTGCGTGTTGTATTCAATCCCGATGCAATTTCTCTGTTTCTTCAACACTCGGAACGTCCACAGATTACAGAATGCCTCAAAATGTGTTTAGAAAACTACTACAGGTCTCCCAGGAATCGATAAAAGCGTAGACAGTTTGAGACATTACTCCCATGGAGATAAGTGCTCGTGGTGCGTGTTGTATTCAATACCGATGCATTTTCTGTGTTTCATCAACACTCTGAACGTCCACAGATTACAGAATGCTTCCAGATGTGCTTCGAAAACTAGTACTGGTCTCCCAGGAATCGATAAAAGCGTAGACAGTTTGAGACATTACTCACATGGAGATAAGTGCGCATGCTGCGTGTTGTATTGAATCCCGATGCAATTTCTCTGTTTCATCAACACTCTGAACGTCCACAGATTACAGAATGCCTTCAAATGTATTTCGAAAACTACTACTGGTCTCCCAGGAATCGATAAAAGCGTAGACACATTGAGACATTACTCCCATGGAGAAAAGTGCGCATGGTGCGTGTTATATTCAATCCGATGCAATTTCTGTGTTTCATCAACACTCTGAACGTCCACAGATTACAGAATGCCTCAAAATGTGTTTAGAAAACTACTACAGGTCTCCCAGGAATCGATAAAAGCGTAGACAGTTTGAGACATTACTCCCATGGAGAAAAGTGCTCGTGGTGCGTGTTGTATTCAATACCGATGCATTTTCTGTGTTTCATCAACACTCTGAACGTCCACAGATTACAGAATGCTTCCAGATGTGCTTCGAAAACTAGTACTGGTCTCCCAGGAATCGATAAAAGCGTAGACAGTTTGAGACATTACTCCCATGGAGAAAAGTGCTCGTGGTGCGTGTTATATTCAATCCCGATGCAATTTCTGTGTTTCATCAACACTCTGAACGTCCACAGATTACAGAACGCCTCAAAATGTGTTTAGAAAACTACTACTGGTCTCCCAGGAATCGATAAAAGCGTAGACAGTTTGACACATTACTCACATGGAGATAAGTGCGCATGCTGCGTGTTGTATTCAATCCCGATGCAATTTCTCTGTTTCATCAACACTCTGAACGTCCACAGATTACAGAATGCCTTCAAATGTATTTCGAAAACTACTACTGGTCTCCCAGGAATCGATAAAAGCGTAGACACTTTGAGACATTACTCCCATGGAGAAAAGTGCGCATGGTGCGTGTTATATTCAATCCGATGCAATTTCTGTGTTTCATCAACACTCTGAACGTCCACAGATTACAGAATGCCTTCAAATGTATTTCGAAAACTACTACTGGTCTCCCAGGAATCGATAAAAGCGTAGACACTTTGAGACATTACTCCCATGGAGAAAAGTGCGCATGGTGCGTGTTATACTCAATCCCGATGCAATTTCTGTGTTTCATCAACACTCTGAACGTCTACAGATTAGAGAGTGCATCCAAATGTGTTTCGAAAACTACTACTGGTCTCCCAGGAATCGATAAAAGCGTAGACAGTTTGAGACATTACTCCCATGGAGAAAAGTGCTCGTTGTGCGTGTTGTATTCAATCCCGATGCAATTTCTGTGTTTCATCAACACTCTGAACGTCCACAGATTACAGAATGCTTCCAGATGTGCTTCGAAAACTACTACTGGTCTCCCAGGAATCGATAAAAGCGTAGACACTTTGAGACATTACTCCCATGGAGAAAAGTGCGCATGGTGCGTGTTGTATTCAATCCCGATGCAATTTCTGTGTTTCATCAACACTCTGAACGTCCACAGATTACAGAATGCTTCCAGATGTGCTTCGAAAACTACTACTGGTCTCCCAGGAATCGATAAAAGCGTAGACACTTTGAGACATTACTCCCATGGAGAAAAGTGCGCATGGTGCGTGTTGTATTCAATCCCGATGCAATTTCTGTGTTTCATCAACACTCTGAACGTCCACAGATTACAGAATGCTTCCAGATGTGCTTCGAAAACTACTACTGGTCTCCCAGGAATCGATAAAAGCGTAGACACTTTGAGACATTACTCCCATGGAGAAAAGTGCGCATGGTGCGTGTTGTATTCAATCCCGATGCAATTTCTGTGTTTAATCAACACTCTGAACGTCCACAGATTACAAAATGCCTCCAAATGTGTTTCGAAATCTACTACTGGTCTCCCAGGAATCGATAAAAGCGTAGATAGTTTGAGACATTACTCCCATGGAGAAAAGTGCTCGTGGTGCGTGTTGTATTCAATACCGATGCAATTTCTGTGTTTCATCAACACTCTGAACGTCCACAGATTACAGAATGCCTCAAAATGTATTTCGAAAACTACTACTGGTCTCCCAGGAATCGATAAAAGCGTAGACAGTTTGAGACATTACTCCCATGGAGAAAAGTGCTCGTGGTGCGTGTTGTATTCAATCCCGATGCAATTTCTGTGTTTCATCAACACTCTGACGTCCACAGATTACAGAATGCTTCCAGATGTGCTTCGAAAACTGCTACTGGTCTCCCAGGAATCGATAAAAGCGTAGACAGTTTGAGACATTACTCCCATGGAGAAAAGTGCGCATGGTGCGTGTTGTATTCAATCCCGATGCAATTTCTGTGTTTCATCAACACTCTGAACGTCCACAGATTACAGAATGCCTCAAAATGTGTTTAGAAAACTACTACTGGTCTCCCAGGAATCGATAAAAGCGTAGACAGTTTGAGACATTACTCCCATGGAGAAAAGTGCTCGTGGTGCGTGTTATATTCAATCCCGATGCAATTTCTGTGTTTCATCAACACTCTGAACGTCCACAGATTACAGAATGCCTCAAAATGTGTTTAGAAAACTACTACTGGTCTCCCAGGAATCGATAAAAGCGTAGACAGTTTGAGACATTACTCCCATGGAGAAAAGTGCTCGTGGTGCGTGTTGTATTCAATCCCGATGCAATTTCTGTGTATCATCAACACCCTGAACGTCCACAGATTACAGAATGCTTCCAGATGTGCTTCGAAAACTACTACTGGTCTCCCAGGAATCGATAAAAGCGTAGACAGTTTGAGACATTACTCCCATGGAGAAAAGTGCTCGTGGTGCGTGTTATATTCAATCCTGATGCAATTTCTGTGTTTCATCACCACTCTGAACGTCCACAGATTACAGAATGCCTCAAAATGTGTTTAGAAAACTACTACTGGTCTCCCAGGAATCGATAAAAGCGTAGACAGTTTGAGACATTACTCCCATGGAGAAAAGTGCTCGTGGTGCGTGTTATATTCAATCCCGATGCAATTTCTGTGTTTCATCAACACTCTGAACGTCCACAGATTACAGAATGATTCAAAATGTGTTTCGAAAACTACTACTGGTCTCCCAGGAATCGATAAAAGCGTAGATAGTTTGAGACATTACTCCCATGGAGAGAAGTGCACGTGGTGCGTGTTGTATTCAATACCGATGCATTTTCTGTGTTTCATCAACACTCTGAACGTCCACAGATTACAGAATGCTTCCAGATGTGCTTCGAAAACTAGTACTGGTCTCCCAGGAATCGATAAAAGCGTAGACAGTTTGAGACATTACTCACATGGAGATAAGTGCGCATGCTGCGTGTTGTATTCAATCCCGATGCAATTTCTCTGTTTCATCAACACTCGGAACGTCCACAGATTACAGAATGCCTCAAAATGTGTTTAGAAAACTACTACAGGTCTCCCAGGAATCGATAAAAGCGTAGACACTTTGAGACATTACTCCCATGGAGAAAAGTGCGCATGGTGCGTGTTATATTCAATCCGATGCAATTTCTGTGTTTCATCAACACTCTGAACGTCCACAGATTACAGAATGCCTTCAAATGTATTTCGAAAACTACTACTGGTCTCCCAGGAATCGATAAAAGCGTAGACACTTTGAGACATTACTCCCATGGAGAAAAGTGCGCATGGTGCGTGTTATACTCAATCCCGATGCAATTTCTGTGTTTCATCAACACTCTGAACGTCTACAGATTAGAGAGTGCATCCAAATGTGTTTCGAAAACTACTACTGGTCTCCCAGGAATCGATAAAAGCGTAGACAGTTTGAGACATTACTCCCATGGAGAAAAGTGCTCGTTGTGCGTGTTGTATTCAATCCCGATGCAATTTCTGTGTTTCATCAACACTCTGAACGTCCACAGATTACAGAATGCTTCCAGATGTGCTTCGAAAACTACTACTGGTCTCCCAGGAATCGATAAAAGCGTAGACACTTTGAGACATTACTCCCATGGAGAAAAGTGCGCATGGTGCGTGTTGTATTCAATCCCGATGCAATTTCTGTGTTTCATCAACACTCTGAACGTCCACAGATTACAGAATGCTTCCAGATGTGCTTCGAAAACTACTACTGGTCTCCCAGGAATCGATAAAAGCGTAGACACTTTGAGACATTACTCCCATGGAGAAAAGTGCGCATGGTGCGTGTTGTATTCAATCCCGATGCAATTTCTGTGTTTCATCAACACTCTGAACGTCCACAGATTACAGAATGCTTCCAGATGTGCTTCGAAAACTACTACTGGTCTCCCAGGAATCGATAAAAGCGTAGACACTTTGAGACATTACTCCCATGGAGAAAAGTGCGCATGGTGCGTGTTGTATTCAATCCCGATGCAATTTCTGTGTTTAATCAACACTCTGAACGTCCACAGATTACAAAATGCCTCCAAATGTGTTTCGAAATCTACTACTGGTCTCCCAGGAATCGATAAAAGCGTAGATAGTTTGAGACATTACTCCCATGGAGAAAAGTGCTCGTGGTGCGTGTTGTATTCAATACCGATGCAATTTCTGTGTTTCATCAACACTCTGAACGTCCACAGATTACAGAATGCCTCAAAATGTATTTCGAAAACTACTACTGGTCTCCCAGGAATCGATAAAAGCGTAGACAGTTTGAGACATTACTCCCATGGAGAAAAGTGCTCGTGGTGCGTGTTGTATTCAATCCCGATGCAATTTCTGTGTTTCATCAACACTCTGACGTCCACAGATTACAGAATGCTTCCAGATGTGCTTCGAAAACTGCTACTGGTCTCCCAGGAATCGATAAAAGCGTAGACAGTTTGAGACATTACTCCCATGGAGAAAAGTGCGCATGGTGCGTGTTGTATTCAATCCCGATGCAATTTCTGTGTTTCATCAACACTCTGAACGTCCACAGATTACAGAATGCCTCAAAATGTGTTTAGAAAACTACTACTGGTCTCCCAGGAATCGATAAAAGCGTAGACAGTTTGAGACATTACTCCCATGGAGAAAAGTGCTCGTGGTGCGTGTTATATTCAATCCCGATGCAATTTCTGTGTTTCATCAACACTCTGAACGTCCACAGATTACAGAATGCCTCAAAATGTGTTTAGAAAACTACTACTGGTCTCCCAGGAATCGATAAAAGCGTAGACAGTTTGAGACATTACTCCCATGGAGAAAAGTGCTCGTGGTGCGTGTTGTATTCAATCCCGATGCAATTTCTGTGTATCATCAACACCCTGAACGTCCACAGATTACAGAATGCTTCCAGATGTGCTTCGAAAACTACTACTGGTCTCCCAGGAATCGATAAAAGCGTAGACAGTTTGAGACATTACTCCCATGGAGAAAAGTGCTCGTGGTGCGTGTTATATTCAATCCTGATGCAATTTCTGTGTTTCATCACCACTCTGAACGTCCACAGATTACAGAATGCCTCAAAATGTGTTTAGAAAACTACTACTGGTCTCCCAGGAATCGATAAAAGCGTAGACAGTTTGAGACATTACTCCCATGGAGAAAAGTGCTCGTGGTGCGTGTTATATTCAATCCCGATGCAATTTCTGTGTTTCATCAACACTCTGAACGTCCACAGATTACAGAATGATTCAAAATGTGTTTCGAAAACTACTACTGGTCTCCCAGGAATCGATAAAAGCGTAGATAGTTTGAGACATTACTCCCATGGAGAGAAGTGCACGTGGTGCGTGTTGTATTCAATACCGATGCATTTTCTGTGTTTCATCAACACTCTGAACGTCCACAGATTACAGAATGCTTCCAGATGTGCTTCGAAAACTAGTACTGGTCTCCCAGGAATCGATAAAAGCGTAGACAGTTTGAGACATTACTCACATGGAGATAAGTGCGCATGCTGCGTGTTGTATTCAATCCCGATGCAATTTCTCTGTTTCATCAACACTCGGAACGTCCACAGATTACAGAATGCCTCAAAATGTGTTTAGAAAACTACTACAGGTCTCCCAGGAATCGATAAAAGCGTAGACACTTTGAGACATTACTCCCATGGAGAAAAGTGCTCGTGGGGCGTGTTGTATTCAATACCGATGCATTTTCTGTGTTTCATCAACACTCTGAACGTCCACAGATTACAGAATGCTTCCAGATGTGCTTCGAAAACTAGTACTGGTCTCCCAGGAATCGATAAAAGCGTAGACAGTTTGAGACATTACTCACATGGAGATAAGTGCGCATGCTGCGTGTTGTATTCAATCCCGATGCAATTTCTCTGTTTCATCAACACTCTGAACGTCCACAGATTACAGAATGCCTTCAAATGTATTTCGAAAACTACTACTGGTCTCCCAGGAATCGATAAAAGCGTAGACACATTGAGACATTACTCCCATGGAGAAAAGTGCGCATGGTGCGTGTTATATTCAATCCGATGCAATTTCTGTGTTTCATCAACACTCTGAACGTCCACAGATTACAGAATGCCTCAAAATGTGTTTAGAAAACTACTACAGGTCTCCCAGGAGTCGATAAAAGCGTAGACAGTTTGAGACATTACTCCCATGGAGAAAAGTGCTCGTGGTGCGTGTTGTATTCAATACCGATGCATTTTCTGTGTTTCATCCTCACTCTGAACGTCCACAGATTACAGAATGCTTCCAGATGTGCTTCGAAAACTAGTACTGGTCTCCCAGGAATCGATAAAAGCGTAGACCGTTTGAGACATTACTCACATGGAGATAAGTGCGCATGCTGCGTGTTGTATTCAATCCCGATGCAATTTCTCTGTTTCATCAACACTCTGAACGTCCACAGATTACAGAATGCCTTCAAATGTATTTCGAAAACTACTACTGGTCTCCCAGGAATCGATAAAAGCGTAGACACTTTGAGACATTACTCCCATGGAGAAAAGTGCGCATGGTGCGTGTTATATTCAATCCGGTGCAATTTCTGTGTTTCATCAACACTCTGAACTTCCACAGATTACAGAATGCCTTCAAATGTATTTCGAAAACTACTACTGGTCTCCCAGGAATCGATAAAAGCGTAGACACTTTGAGACATTACTCCCATGGAGAAAAGTGCGCATGGTGCGTGTTATACTCAATCCCGATGCAATTTCTGTGTTTCATCAACACTCTGAACGTCTACAGATTAGAGAGTGCCTCCAAATGTGTTTCGAAAACTACTACTGGTCTCCCAGGAATCGATAAAAGCGTAGACAGTTTGAGACATTACTCCCATGGAGAAAAGTGCTCGTTGTGCGTGTTGTATTCAATCCCGATGCAATTTCTGTGTTTCATCAACACTCTGAACTTCCACAGATTACAGAATGCTTCCAGATGTGCTTCTAAAACTACTACTGGTCTCCCAGGAATCGATAAAAGCGTAGACAGTTTGAGACATTACTCCCATGGAGAACAGTGCGCATGGTGCGTGTTGTATTCAATACCGATGCAATTTCTGTGTTTCATCAACACTCTGAACGTCCACAGATTACAGAATGCCTCAAAATGTATTTCGAAAACTACTACTGGTCTCCCAGGAATCGATAAAAGCGTAGACACTTTGAGACATTACTCCCATGGAGAAAAGTGCGCATGGTGCGTGTTGTATTCAATCCCGATGCAATTTCTGTGTTTCATCAACACTCTGAACGTCCACAGATTACAGAATGCTTCCAGATGTGCTTCGAAAACTACTACTGGTCTCCCAGGAATCGATAAAAGCGTAGACACTTTGAGACATTACTCCCATGGAGAAAAGTGCGCATGGTGCGTGTTATATTCAATCCGATGCAATTTCTGTGTTTCATCAACACTCTGAACGTCCACAGATTACAGAATGCTTCCAGATGTGCTTCGAAAACTAGTACTGGTCTCCCAGGAATCGATAAAAGCGTAGACAGTTTGAGACATTACTCACATGGAGATAAGTGCGCATGCTGCGTGTTGTATTCAATCCCGATGCAATTTCTCTGTTTCATCAACACTCTGAACGTCCACAGATTACAGGATGCCTTCAAATGTATTTCGAAAACTACTACTGGTCTCCCAGGAATCGATAAAAGCGTAGACACATTGAGACATTACTCCCATGGAGAAAAGTGCGCATGGTGCGTGTTATATTCAATCCGATGCAATTTCTGTGTTTCATCAACACTCTGAACGTCCACAGATTACAGAATGCCTCAAAATGTGTTTAGAAAACTACTACAGGTCTCCCAGGAATAGATAAAAGCGTAGACAGTTTGAGACATTACTCCCATGGAGAAAAGTGCTCGTGGTGCGTGTTGTATTCAATACCGATGCAATTTCTGTGTTTCATCAACACTCTGAACGTCCACAGATTACAGAATGCCTCAAAATGTGTTTAGAAAACTACTACTGGTCTCCCAGGAATCGATAAAAGCGTAGACAGTTTGAGACATTACTCCCATGGAGAAAAGTGCTCATGGTGCGTGTTATATTCAATCCCGATGCAATTTCTGTGTTTCATCAACACTCTGAACGTCCACAGATTACAGAATGCCTCAAAATGTGTTTAGAAAACTACTACTGGTCTCCCAGGAATCGATAAAAGCGTAGACAGTTTGAGACATTACTCCCATGGAGAAAAGTGCTCGTGGTGCGTGTTGTGTTCAATCCCGATGCAATTTCTGTGTTTCATCAACACCCTGAACGTCCACAGATTACAGAATGCCTCCAAATGTGTTTCGGAAACTACTACTGGTCTCCCAGGAATCGATAAAAGCGTAGACACTTTGAGACAATACTCCCATGGAGAAAAGTGCTAATGGTGCGTGTTATATTCAATACCGATGCAATTTCTGTGCTTCATCAACACTCTGAATGTCCACAGATTACAGAATGCCTCAAAATGTGTTTAGAAAACTACTACTGGTCTCCCAGGAATAGATAAAAGCGTAGACAGTTTGAGACATTACTCCCATGGAGAAATGTGCGTATGGTGCGTGTTGTATTCAATACCGATGCAATTTCTGTGTTTCATCAACACTCTGAACGTCCACAGATTACAGAATGCCTCAAAATGTGTTTAGAAAACTACTACTGGTCTCCCAGGAATCGATAAAAGCGTAGACAGTTTGAGACATTACTCCCATGGAGAAAAGTGCTCATGGTGCGTGTTATATTCAATCCCGATGCAATTTCTGTGTTTCATCAACACTCTGAACGTCCACAGATTACAGAATGCCTCAAAATGTGTTTAGAAAACTACTACTGGTCTCCCAGGAATCGATAAAAGCGTAGACAGTTTGAGACATTACTCCCATGGAGAAAAGTGCTCGTGGTGCGTGTTGTGTTCAATCCCGATGCAATTTCTGTGTTTCATCAACACTCTGAACGTCCACAGATTACAGAATGCCTCCAAATGTGTTTCGGAAACTACTACTGGTCTCCCAGGAATCGATAAAAGCGTAGACACTTTGAGACAATACTCCCATGGAGAAAAGTGCTAATGGTGCGTGTTATATTCAATACCGATGCAATTTCTGTGTTTCATCAACACTCTGAATGTCCACAGATTACAGAATGCCTCAAAATGTGTTTAGAAAACTACTACTGGTCTCCCAGGAATAGATAAAAGCGTAGACAGTTTGAGACATTACTCCCATGGAGAAATGTGCGTATGGTGCGTGTTGTATTCAATCCCGATGCAATTTCTGTGTTTCATCAACACTCTAAACGTCCACAGATTACAGAATGCCTCAAAATGTGTTTAGAAAACTACTACTGGTCTCCCAGGAATTGATAAAAGCGTAGACAGTTTGAGACATTACTCCCATGGAGAAAAGTGCTCGTGGTGCGTGTTGTATTCAATGCCGATGCAATTTCTGTGTTTCATCAACACTCTGAACGTCCACAGATTACAGAATGCCTCAAAATGTGTTTAGAAAACTACTACTGGTCTCCCAGGAATCGATAAAAGCGTAGACACTTTGAGACATTACTCCCATGGAGAAAAGTGCTCATGGTGCGTGTTATATTCAATCCCGATGCAATTTCTGTGTTTCATCAACACTCTGAACGTCCACAGATTACAGAATGCCTCAAAATGTGTTTAGAAAACTACTACTGGTCTCCCAGGAATCGATAAAAGCGTCGACAGTTTGAGACATTACTCCCATGGAGAAAAGTGCTCGTGGTGCGTGTTGTGTTCAATCCCGATGCAATTTCTGTGTTTCATCAACACTCTGAACGTCCACAGACTACAGAATGCCTCCAAATGTGTTTCGGAAACTACTACTGGTCTCCCAGGAATCGATAAAAGCGTAGACACTTTGAGACATTACTCCCATGGAGAAAAGTGCTAATTGTGCGTGTTATATTCAATACCGATGCAATTTCTGTGTTTCATCAACACTCTGAATGTCCACAGATTACAGAATGCCTCAAAATGTGTTTAGAAAACTACTACTGGTCTCCCAGGAATAGATAAAATCGTAGACAGTTTGAGACATTACTCCCATGGAGAAATGTGCGCATGGTGCGTGTTGTATTCAATCCCAATGCAATTTCGGTGTTTCATCAACACTCTGAACGTCCACAGATTACAGAATGCCTCAAAATGTGTTTAGAAAACTACTACAGGTCTCCCAGGAATCGATAAAAGCGTAGACAGTTTGAGACATTACTCACATGGAGATAATTGCGCATGCTGCGTGTTGTATTCAATCCCGATGCAATTTCTCTGTTTCATCAACACTCTGAACGTCCACAGATTGCAGAAAGCCTTCAAATGTATTTCGAAAACTACTACTGGTCTCCCAGGAATCGATAAAAGCGTAGACAGTTTGAGACATTACTCCCATGGAGAAAAGTGCTCGTGGTGCGTGTTGTGTTCAATCCCGATGCAATTTCTGTGTTTCATCAACACTCTGAACGTCCACAGATTACAGAATGCCTCCAAATGTGTTTCGGAAACTACTACTGGTCTCCCAGGAATCGATAAAAGCGTAGACACTTTGAGACAATACTCCCATGGAGAAAAGTGCTAATGGTGCGTGTTATATTCAATACCGATGCAATTTCTGTGTTTCATCAACACTCTGAATGTCCACAGATTACAGAATGCCTCAAAATGTGTTTAGAAAACTACTACTGGTCTCCCAGGAATAGATAAAAGCGTAGACAGTTTGAGACATTACTCCCATGGAGAAATGTGCGTATGGTGCGTGTTGTATTCAATCCCGATGCAATTTCTGTGTTTCATCAACACTCTGAACGTCCACAGATTACAGAATGCCTCAAAATGTGTTTAGAAAACTACTACAGGTCTCCCAGGAATCGATAAAAGCGTAGACAGTTTGAGACATTACTCCCATGGAGAAAAGTGCTCGTGGTGCGTGTTGTATTCAATACCGATGCAATTTCTGTGTTTCATCAACACTCTGAACGTCCACAGCTTACAGAATGCCTCAAAATGGGTTTAGAAAACTACTACTGGTCTCCCAGGAATTGATAAAAGCGTAGACAGTTTGAGACATTACTCCCATGGAGAAAAGTGCTCGTGGTGCGTGTTGTATTCAATGCCGATGCAATTTCTGTGTTTCATCAACACTCTGAACGTCCACAGATTACAGAATGCCTCAAAATGTGTTTAGAAAACTACTACTGGTCTCCCAGGAATCGATAAAAGCGTAGACACTTTGAGACATTACTCCCATGGAGAAAAGTGCTCATGGTGCGTGTTATATTCAATCCCGATGCAATTTCTGTGTTTCATCAACACTCTGAACGTCCACAGATTACAGAATGCCTCAAAATGTGTTTAGAAAACTACTACTGGTCTCCCAGGAATCGATAAAAGCGTAGACAGTTTGAGACATTACTCCCATGGAGAAAAGTGCTCGTGGTGCGTGTTGTGTTCAATCCCGATGCAATTTCTGTGTTTCATCAACACTCTGAACGTCCACAGATTACAGAATGCCTCCAAATGTGTTTCGGAAACTACTACTGGTCTCCCAGGAATCGATAAAAGCGTAGACAGTTTGAGACATTACTCCCATGGAGAAATGTGCGAATGGTGCGTGTTGTATTCAATCCCGATGCAATTTCTGTGTTTCATCAACACTCTGAACGTCCACAGATTACAGAATGCCTCAAAATGTGTTTAGAAAACTACTACTGGTCTCCCAGGAATTGATAAAAGCGTAGACAGTTTGAGACATTACTCCCATGGAGAAAAGTGCTCGTGGTGCGTGTTGTATTTAATGCCGATGCAATTTCTGTGTTTCATCAACACTCTGAACGTCCACAGATTACAGAATGCCTCAAAATGTGTTTAGAAAACTACTACTGGTCTCCCAGGAATCGATAAAAGCGTAGACACTTTGAGACATTACTCCCATGGAGAAAAGTGCTCATGGTGCGTGTTATATTCAATCCCGATGCAATTTCTGTGTTTCATCAACACTCTGAACGTCCACAGATTACAGAATGCCTCAAAATGTGTTTAGAAAACTACTACTGGTCTCCCAGGAATCGATAAAAGCGTCGACAGTTTGAGACATTACTCCCATGGAGAAAAGTGCTCGTGGTGCGTGTTGTGTTCAATCCCGATGCAATTTCTGTGTTTCATCAACACTCTGAACGTCCACAGATTACAGAATGCCTCCAAATGTGTTTCGGAAACTACTACTGGTCTCCCAGGAATCGATAAAAGCGTAGACACATTGAGACATTACTCCCATGGAGAAAAGTGCTAATGGTGCGTGTTATATTCAATACCGATGCAATTTCTGTGTTTCATCAACACTCTGAATGTCCACAGATTACAGAATGCCTCAAAATGTGTTTAGAAAACTACTACAGGTCTCCCAGGAATCGATAAAAGCGTAGACAGTTTGAGACATTACTCCCATGGAGAAAAGAGCGCATGGTGCGTGTTATACTCAATCCCGATGCAATTTCTGTGTTTTATCAACACTCTGAGCGTCTACAGATTAGAGAGTGCCTACAAATGTGTTTCGAAAATTACTACTGGTCTCCCAGGAATCGATAAAAGCGTAGACAGTTTGAGACATTACTCCCATGGAGAAAAGTGCTCGTGGTGCGTGTTGTATTCAATCCCGATGCAATTTCTGTGTTTCATCAACACTCTGAACGTCCACAGATTACACAATGCTTCCAGATATGCTTAGAAAACTACTACTGGTCTCCCAGGAATCGATAAAAGCGTAGACAGTTTGAGACATTACTCCCATGGAGAAAAGTGCGCATGGTGCGTGTTGTATTCAATACCGATGCAATTTCTGTGTTTCATCAACACTCTGAACGTCCACAGATTACAGAATGCCTCCAAATGTATTTCGAAAACTACTACTGGTCTCCCAGGATCGATAAAAGCGTAGACACTTTTAAACATTACTCCCATGGAGAAAAGTGCGCATGGTGCGTGTTGTATTCAATCCCGATGCAATTTCTGTGTTTCATCAACACTCTGAACGTCCACAGATTACAGAATGCCTCAAAATGTGTTTAGAAAACTACTACAGGTCTCCCAGGAATCGATAAAAGCGTAGACAGTTTGAGACATTACTCCCATGGAGAAAAGTGCTCGTGGTGCGTGTTGTATTCAATACCGATGCAATTTCTGTGTTTCATCAACACTCTGAACGTCCACAGCTTACAGAATGCCTCAAAATGGGTTTAGAAAACTACTACTGGTCTCCCAGGAATTGATAAAAGCGTAGACAGTTTGAGACATTACTCCCATGGAGAAAAGTGCTCGTGGTGTGTGTTGTATTCAATGCCGATGCAATTTCTGTGTTTCATCAACACTCTGAACGTCCACAGATTACAGAATGCCTCAAAATGTGTTTAGAAAACTACTACTGGTCTCCCAGGAATCGATAAAAGCGTAGACACTTTGAGACATTACTCCCATGGAGAAAAGTGCTCATGGTGCGTGTTATATTCAATCCCGATGCAATTTCTGTGTTTCATCAACACTCTGAACGTCCACAGATTACAGAATGCCTCAAAATGTGTTTAGAAAACTACTACTGGTCTCCTAGGAATCGATAAAAGCGTCGACAGTTTGAGACATTACTCCCATGGAGAAAAGTGCTCGTGGTGCGTGTTGTGTTCAATCCCGATGCAATTTCTGTGTTTCATCAACACTCTGAACGTCCACAGATTACAGAATGCCTCCAAATGTGTTTCGGAAACTACTACTGGTCTCCCAGGAATCGATAAAAGCGTAGACACTTTGAGACATTACTCCCATGGAGAAAAGTGCTAATGGTGCGTATTATATTCAATACCGATGCAATTTCTGTGTTTCATCAACACTCTGAATGTCCACAGATTACAGAATGCCTCAAAATGTGTTTAGAAAACTACTACTGGTCTCCCAGGAATAGATAAAATCGTAGACAGTTTGAGACATTACTCCCATGGAGAAATGTGCGCATGGTGCGTGTTGTATTCAATCCCAATGCAATTTCTGTGTTTCATCAACACTCTGAACGTCCACAGATTACAGAATGCCTCAAAATGTGTTTAGAAAACTACTACAGGTCTCCCAGGAATCGATAAAAGCGTAGACAGTTTGAGACATTACTCCCATGGAGAAAAGTGCGCATGGTGCGTGTTATACTCAATCCCGATGCAATTTCTGTGTTTTATCAACACTCTGAGCGTCTACAGATTAGAGAGTGCCTCCAAATGTGTTTCGAAAATTACTACTGGTCTCCCAGGAATCGATAAAAGCGTAGACAGTTTGAGACATTACTCCCATGGAGAAAAGTGCTCGTGGTGCGTGTTGTATTCAATCCCGATGCAATTTCTGTGTTTCATCAACACTCTGAACGTCCACAGATTACAGAATGCTTCCAGATGTGCTTAGAAAACTACTACTGGTCTCCCAGGAATCGATAAAAGCGTAGACAGTTTGAGACATTACTCCCATGGAGAAAAGTGCGCATGGTGCGTGTTGTATTCAATACCGATGCAATTTCTGTGTTTCATCAACACTCTGAACGTCCACAGATTACAGAATGCCTCCAAATGTATTTTCGAAAACTACTACTGGTCTCCCAGGATCGATAAAAGCGTAGACACTTTTAAACATTACTCCCATGGAGAAAAGTGCGCATGGTGCGTGTTATATTCAATCCCGATGCAATTTCTGTGTTTCATCAACACTCTGAACGTCCACAGATTACAGAATGCCTCAAAATGTGTTTAGAAAACTACTACTGGTCTCCCAGGAATCGATAAAAGCGTAGACACTTTGAGACATTACTCCCATTGAGAAAAGTGCGCATGGTGCGTGTTGTATTCAATCCCGATGCAATTTCTGTGTTTCATCAACACTCTGAACGTCCACAGATTACAAAATGCCTCCAAATGTGTTTCGAAATCTACTACTGGTCTCCCAGGAATCGATAAAAGCGTAGATAGTTTGAGACATTACTCCCATGGAGAAAAGTGCTCGTGGTGCGTGTTGTATTCAATACCGATGCAATTTCTGTGTTTCATCAACACTCTGAACGTCCACAGATTACAGAATGCCTCAAAATGTGTTTAGAAAACTACTACTGGTCTCCCAGGAATCGATAAAAGCGTAGACAGTTTGAGACATTACTCCCATGGAGAAAAGTGCTCATGGTGCGTGTTATATTCAATCCCGATGCAATTTCTGTGTTTCATCAACACTCTGAACGTCCACAGATTACAGAATGCCTCAAAATGTGTTTAAAAAACTACTACTGGTCTCCCAGGAATCGATAAAAGCGTAGACACTTTGAGACATTACTCCCATGGAGAAAAGTGCTCGTGGTGCGTGTTGTATTCAATACCGATGCAATTTCTGTGTTTCATCAACACTCTGAACGTCCACAGATTACAGAATGCCTCAAAATGTGTTTAGAAAACTACTACTGGTCTCCCAGGAATCGATAAAAGCGTAGACACTTTGAGACATTACTCCCATGGAGAAAAGTGCGCATGGTGCGTGTTGTATTCAATACCGATGCAATTTCTGTGTTTCATCAACACTCTGAACGTCCACAGCTTACAGAATGCCTCAAAATGGGTTTAGAAAACTACTACTGGTCTCCCAGGAATTGATAAAAGCGTAGACAGTTTGAGACATTACTCCCATGGAGAAAAGTGCTCGTGGTGTGTGTTGTATTCAATGCCGATGCAATTTCTGTGTTTCATCAACACTCTGAACGTCCACAGATTACAGAATGCCTCAAAATGTGTTTAGAAAACTACTACTGGTCTCCCAGGAATCGATAAAAGCGTAGACACTTTGAGACATTACTCCCATGGAGAAAAGTGCTCATGGTGCGTGTTATATTCAATCCCGATGCAATTTCTGTGTTTCATCAACACTCTGAACGTCCACAGATTACAGAATGCCTCAAAATGTGTTTAGAAAACTACTACTGGTCTCCTAGGAATCGATAAAAGCGTCGACAGTTTGAGACATTACTCCCATGGAGAAAAGTGCTCGTGGTGCGTGTTGTGTTCAATCCCGATGCAATTTCTGTGTTTCATCAACACTCTGAACGTCCACAGATTACAGAATGCCTCCAAATGTGTTTCGGAAACTACTACTGGTCTCCCAGGAATCGATAAAAGCGTAGACACTTTGAGACATTACTCCCATGGAGAAAAGTGCTAATGGTGCGTATTATATTCAATACCGATGCAATTTCTGTGTTTCATCAACACTCTGAATGTCCACAGATTACAGAATGCCTCAAAATGTGTTTAGAAAACTACTACTGGTCTCCCAGGAATAGATAAAATCGTAGACAGTTTGAGACATTACTCCCATGGAGAAATGTGCGCATGGTGCGTGTTGTATTCAATCCCAATGCAATTTCTGTGTTTCATCAACACTCTGAACGTCCACAGATTACAGAATGCCTCAAAATGTGTTTAGAAAACTACTACAGGTCTCCCAGGAATCGATAAAAGCGTAGACAGTTTGAGACATTACTCCCATGGAGAAAAGTGCGCATGGTGCGTGTTATACTCAATCCCGATGCAATTTCTGTGTTTTATCAACACTCTGAGCGTCTACAGATTAGAGAGTGCCTCCAAATGTGTTTCGAAAATTACTACTGGTCTCCCAGGAATCGATAAAAGCGTAGACAGTTTGAGACATTACTCCCATGGAGAAAAGTGCTCGTGGTGCGTGTTGTATTCAATCCCGATGCAATTTCTGTGTTTCATCAACACTCTGAACGTCCACAGATTACAGAATGCTTCCAGATGTGCTTAGAAAACTACTACTGGTCTCCCAGGAATCGATAAAAGCGTAGACAGTTTGAGACATTACTCCCATGGAGAAAAGTGCGCATGGTGCGTGTTGTATTCAATACCGATGCAATTTCTGTGTTTCATCAACACTCTGAACGTCCACAGATTACAGAATGCCTCCAAATGTATTTTCGAAAACTACTACTGGTCTCCCAGGATCGATAAAAGCGTAGACACTTTTAAACATTACTCCCATGGAGAAAAGTGCGCATGGTGCGTGTTATATTCAATCCCGATGCAATTTCTGTGTTTCATCAACACTCTGAACGTCCACAGATTACAGAATGCCTCAAAATGTGTTTAGAAAACTACTACTGGTCTCCCAGGAATCGATAAAAGCGTAGACACTTTGAGACATTACTCCCATTGAGAAAAGTGCGCATGGTGCGTGTTGTATTCAATCCCGATGCAATTTCTGTGTTTCATCAACACTCTGAACGTCCACAGATTACAAAATGCCTCCAAATGTGTTTCGAAATCTACTACTGGTCTCCCAGGAATCGATAAAAGCGTAGATAGTTTGAGACATTACTCCCATGGAGAAAAGTGCTCGTGGTGCGTGTTGTATTCAATACCGATGCAATTTCTGTGTTTCATCAACACTCTGAACGTCCACAGATTACAGAATGCCTCAAAATGTGTTTAGAAAACTACTACTGGTCTCCCAGGAATCGATAAAAGCGTAGACAGTTTGAGACATTACTCCCATGGAGAAAAGTGCTCATGGTGCGTGTTATATTCAATCCCGATGCAATTTCTGTGTTTCATCAACACTCTGAACGTCCACAGATTACAGAATGCCTCAAAATGTGTTTAAAAAACTACTACTGGTCTCCCAGGAATCGATAAAAGCGTAGACACTTTGAGACATTACTCCCATGGAGAAAAGTGCTCGTGGTGCGTGTTGTATTCAATACCGATGCAATTTCTGTGTTTCATCAACACTCTGAACGTCCACAGATTACAGAATGCCTCAAAATGTGTTTAGAAAACTACTACTGGTCTCCCAGGAATCGATAAAAGCGTAGACACTTTGAGACATTACTCCCATGGAGAAAAGTGCGCATGGTGCGTGTTGTATTCAATCCCGATGCAATTTCTGTGTTTCATCAACACTCTGAACGTCCACAGATTACAAAATGCCTCCAAATGTGTTTCGAAATCTACTACTGGTCTCCCAGGAATCGATAAAAGCGTAGATAGTTTGAGACATTACTCCCATGGAGAAAAGTGCTCGTGGTGCGTGTTGTATTCAATACCGATGCAATTTCTGTGTTTCATCAACACTCTGAACGTCCACAGATTACAGAATGCCTCAAAATGTGTTTAGAAAACTACTACTGGTCTCCCAGGAATCGATAAAAGCGTAGACACTTTGAGACATTACTCCCATGGAGAAAAGTGCTCATGGTGCGTGTTATATTCAATCCCGATGCAATTTCTGTGTTTCATCAACACTCTGAACGTCCACAGATTACAGAATGCCTCAAAATGTGTTTAGAAAACTACTACTGGTCTCCCAGGAATCGATAAAAGCGTAGACAGTTTGAGACATTACTCCCATGGAGAAAAGTGCTCGTGGTGCGTGTTGTGTTCAATCCCGATGCAATTTCTGTGTTTCATCAACACTCTGAACGTCCACAGATTACAGAATACCTCCAAATGTGTTTCGGAAACTACTACTGGTCTCCCAGGAATCGATAAAAGCGTAGACACTTTGAGACATTACTCCCATGGAGAAAAGTGCTAATGGTGCGTGTTATATTCAATACCGATGCAATTTCTGTGTTTCATCAACACTCTGAATGTCCACAGATTACAGAATGCCTCAAAATGTGTTTAGAAAACTACTACTGGTCTCCCAGGAATAGATAAAAGCGTAGACAGTTTGAGACATTACTCCCATGGAGAAATGTGCGCATGGTGCGTGTTGTATTCAATCCCGATGCAATTTCTGTGTTTCATCAACACTCTGAACGTCCACAGATTACAGAATGCCTCAAAATGTGTTTAGAAAACTACTACAGGTCTCCCAGGAATCGATAAAAGCGTAGACAGTTTGAGACATTACTCACATGGAGTTAATTGCGCATGCTGCGTGTTGTATTCAATCCCGATGCAATTTCTCTGTTTCATCAACACTCTGAACGTCCACAGATTACAGAATGCCTTCAAATGTATTTCGAAAACTACTACTGGTCTCCCAGGAATCGATAAAAGCGTAGACACTTTGAGACATTACTCCCATGGAGAAAAGTGCGCGTGGTGCGTGTTATATTCAATCCCGATGCAATTTCTGTGTTTCATCATCACTCTGAATGTCCACAGATTACAGAATGACTCAAAATGTGGTTAGAACACTACTACAGGTCTCCCAGAAATCGATAAAAGCGTAGACAGTTTGAGACATTACTCCCATGGAGAAAAGTGCGCATGGTGCGTGTTATACTCAATCCCGATGCAATTTCTGTGTTTTATCAACACTCTGAGCGTCTACAGATTAGAGAGTGCCTCCAAATGTGTTTCGAAAATTACTACTGGTCTCCCAGGAATCGATAAAAGCGTAGACAATTTGAGACATTACTCCCTTGGAGAAAAGTGCTCGTGGTGCGTGTTGTATTCAATCCCGATGCAATTTCTGTGTTTCATCAACACTCTGAACGTCCACAGATTACAGAATGCTTCCAGATGTGCTTAGAAAACTACTACTGGTCTCCCAGGAATCGATAAAAGCGTAGACAGTTTGAGACATTACTCCCATGGAGAAAAGTGCGCATGGTGCGTGTTGTATTCAATACCGATGCAATTTCTGTGTTTCATCAACACTCTGAACGTCCACAGATTACAGAATGCCTCCAAATGTATTTCGAAAAGTACTACTGGTCTCCCAGGAATCGATAAAAGCGTAGACACTTTGAGACATTACTCCCATGGAGAAAAGTGCGCATGGTGCGTGTTATATTCAATCCCGATGCAATTTCTGTGTTTCATCAACACTCTGAACGTCCACAGATTACAAAATGCCTCCAAATGTGTTTCGAAATCTACTACTGGACTCCCAGGAATCGATAAAAGCGTAGATAGTTTGAGACATTACTCCCATGGAGAAAAGTGCTCGTGGTGCGTGTTGTATTCAATACCGATGCAATTTCTGTGTTTCATCAACTTTCTGAACGTCCACAGATTACAGAATGCCTCAAAATGTGTTTAGAAAACTACTACTGGTGTCCCAGGAATCGATAAAAGCGTAGACAGTTTGAGACATTACTCCCATGGAGAAAAGTGCTCATGGTGCGTGTTATATTCAAACCCGATGCAATTTCTGTGTTTCATCAACACTCTGAACGTCCACAGATTACAGAATGCCTCAAAATTTGTTTAAAAAACTACTACTGGTCTCCCAGGAATCGATAAAAGCGTAGACACTTTGAGACATTACTCCCATGGAGAAAAGTGCTCGTGGTGCGTGTTGTATTCAATACCGATGCAATTTCTGTGTTTCATCAACACTCTTAACGTCCACAGATTACAGAATGCCTCAAAATGTGTTTAGAAAACTACTACTGGTCTCCCAGGAATCGATAAAAGCGTAGACACATTGAGACATTACTCCCATGGAGAAATGTGCGCATGGTGCGTGTTGTATTCAATCCCGATGCAATTTCTGTGTTTCATCAACACTCTGAACGTCCACAGATTACAAAATGCCTTCAAATGTGTTTCGAAATCTACTACTGATCTCCCAGGAATCGATAAAAGCGTAGATAGTTTGAGACATTACTCCCATGGAGAAAAGTGCTCGTGGTGCGTGTTGTATTCAATACCGATGCAATTTCTGTGTTTCATCAACACTCTGAACGTCCACAGATTACAGAATGCCTCAAAATGTGTTTAGAAAACTACTACTGGTCTCCCAGGAATCGATAAAAGCGTAGACACTTTGAGACATTACTCCCATGGAGAAAAGTGCTCGTGGTGCGTGTTGTGTTCAATCCCGATGCAATTTCTGTGTTTCATCAACACTCTGAACGTCCACAGATTACAGAATGCCTCCAAATGTGTTTCGGAAACTACTACTGGTCTCCCAGGAATCGATAAAAGCGTAGACAGTTTGAGACATTACTCCCATGGAGAAAAGTGCTCATGGTGCGTGTTATATTCAATCCCGATGCAATTTCTGTGTTTCATCAACACTCTGAACGTCCACAGATTACAGAATGCCTCAAAATGTGTTTAGAAAACTACTACTGGTCTCCCAGGAATCGATAAAAGCGTAGACAGTTTGAGACATTACTCCCATGGAGAAAAGTGCTCGTGGTGCGTTTTGTATTCAATCCCGATGCAATTTCTGTGTTTCATCAACACTCTGAACGTCCACAGATTACAGAATGCTCCCAGATGTGCTTAGAAAACTACTACTGGTCTCCCAGGAATCGATAAAAGCGTAGACAGTTTGAGACATTACTCCCATGGAGAAAAGTGCGCATGGTGCGTGTTGTATTCAATACCGATGCAATTTCTGTGTTTCATCAACACTCTGAACGTCCACAGATTACAGAATGCCTCCAAATGTATTTCGAAAACTACTACTGGTCTCCCAGGATCGATAAAAGCGTAGACACTTTGAGACATTACTCCCATGGAGAAAAGTGCGCATGGTGCGTGTTATATTCAATCCCGATGCAATTTCTGTGTTTCATCAACACTCTGAACGTCCACAGATTACAGAATGCCTCAAAATGTGTTTAGAAAACTACTACAGGTCTCCAGGAATCGATAAAAGCGTAGACAGTTTGAGACATTACTCCCATGGAGAAAAGTGCTCGTGGTGCGTATTTTATTCAATACCGATGCAATTTCTGTGTTTCATCAACACTCAGAACGTCTACAGCTTACAGAATGCCTCAAAATGGGTTTAGAAAACTACTACTGGTCTCCCAGGAATCGATAAAAGCGTAGACAGTTTGAGACATTACTCCCATGGAGAAAAGTGCTCGTGGTGCGTGTTATATTCAATCCCGATGCAATTTCTGTGTTTCATCAACACTCTGAACGTCCACAGATTACAGAATGCCTCAAAATGTGTTTAGAAAACTACTACTGGTCTCCCAGGAATCGATAAAAGCGTAGACACTTTGAGACATTACTCCCATTGAGAAAAGTGCGCATGGTGCGTGTTGTATTCAATCCCGATGCAATTTCTGTGTTTCATCAACACTCTGAACGTCCACAGATTACAAAATGCCTCCAAATGTGTTTCGAAATCTACTACTGGTCTCCCAGGAATCGATAAAAGCGTAGATAGTTTGAGACATTACTCCCATGGAGAAAAGTGCTCGTGGTGCGTGTTGTATTCAATACCGATGCAATTTCTGTGTTTCATCAACACTCTGAACGTCCACAGATTACAGAATGCCTCAAAATGTGTTTAGAAAACTACTACTGGTCTCCCAGGAATCGATAAAAGCGTAGACAGTTTGAGACATTACTCCCATGGAGAAAAGTGCTCATGGTGCGTGTTATATTCAATCCCGATGCAATTTCTGTGTTTCATCAACACTCTGAACATCCACAGATTACAGAATGCCTCAAAATGTGTTTAAAAAACTACTACTGGTCTCCCAGGAATCGATAAAAGCGTAGACACTTTGAGACATTACTCCCATGGAGAAAAGTGCTCGTGGTGCGTGTTGTATTCAATACCGATGCAATTTCTGTGTTTCATCAACACTCTGAACGTCCACAGATTACAGAATGCCTCAAAATGTGTTTAGAAAACTACTACTGGTCTCCCAGGAATCGATAAAAGCGTAGAAACTTTGAGACATTACTCCCATGGAGAAAAGTGCTAATGGTGCGTGTTATATTCAATACCGATGCAATTTCTGTGTTTCATCAACACTCTGAATGTCCACAGATTACAGAGTGCCTCAAAATGTGTTTAGAAAACTACTACTGGTCTCCCAGGAATAGATAAAAGCGTAGACAGTTTGAGACATTACTCCCATGGAGAAATGTGCGCATGGTGCGTGTTGTATTCAATCCCGATGCAATTTCTGTGTTTCATCAACACTCTGAACGTCCACAGATTACAGAATGCCTCAAAATGTCTTTAGAAAACTACTACAGGTCTCCCAGGAATCGATAAAAGCGTAGACAGTTTGAGACATTACTCACATGGAGATAATTGCGCATGCTGCGTGTTGTATTCAATCCCGATGCAATTTCTCTGTTTCATCAACACTCTGAACGTCCACAGATTACAGAATGCCTTCAAATGTATTTCGAAAACTACTACTGGTCTCCCAGGAATCGATAAAAGCGTAGACACTTTGAGACATTACTCCCATGGAGAAAAGTGCGCATGGTGCGTGTTATATTCAATCCCGATGCAATTTCTGTGTTTCATCATCACTCTGAATGTCCACAGATTACAGAATGCCTCAAAATGTGGTTAGAACACTACTACAGGTCTCCCAGAAATCGATAAAAGCATAGACAGTTTGAGACATTACTCCCATGGAGAAAAGTGCGCATGGTGCGTGTTATACTCAATCCCGATGCAATTTCTGTGTTTTATCAACACTCTGAGCGTCTACAGATTAGAGAGTGCCTCCAAATGTGTTTCGAAAATTACTACTGGTCTCCCAGGAATCGATAAAAGCGTAGACAATTTGAGACATTACTCCCATGGAGAAAAGTGCTCGTGGTGCGTGTTGTATTCAATCCCGATGCAATTTCTGTGTTTCATCAACACTCTGAACGTCCACAGATTACAGAATGCTTCCAGATGTGCTTAGAAAACTACTACTGGTCTCCCAGGAATCGATAAAAGCGTAGACAGTTTGAGACATTACTCCCATGGAGAAAAGTGCGCATGGTGCGTGTTGTATTCAATACCGATGCAATTTCTGTGTTTCATCAACACTCTGAACGTCCACAGATTACAGAATGCCTCCAAATGTATTTCGAAAACTACTACTGGTCTCCCAGGAATCGATAAAAGCGTAGACACTTTGAGACATTACTCCCATGGAGAAAAGTGCGCATGGTACGTGTTATATTCAATCCCGATGCAATTTCTGTGTTTCATCAACACTCTGAACGTCCACAGATTACAAAATGCCTCCAAATGTGTTTCGAAATCTACTACTGGTCTCCCAGGAATCGATAAAAGCGTAGATAGTTTGAGACATTACTCCCATGGAGAAAAGTGCTCGTGGTGCGTGTTGTATTCAATACCGATGCAATTTCTGTGTTTCATCAACTTTCTGATCGTCCACAGATTACAGAATGCCTCAAAATGTGTTTAGAAAACTACTACTGGTCACCCAGGAATCGATAAAAGCGTAGACAGTTTGAGACATTACTCCCATGGAGAAAAGTGCTCATGGTGCGTGTTATATTCAAACCCGATGCAATTTCTGTGTTTCATCAACACTCTGAACGTCCACAGATTACAGAATTCCTCAAAATGTGTTTAAAAAACTACTACTGGTCTCCCAGGAATCGATAAAAGCGTAGACCCTTTGAGACATTACTCCCATGGAGAAAAGTGCTCATGGTGCGTGTTATATTCAATCCCGATGCAATTTCTGTGTTTCATCAACACTCTGAACGTCCACAGATTACAGAATGCCTCAAAATGTGTTTAGAAAACTACTACTGGTCTCCCAGGAATCGATAAAAGCGTAGACAGTTTGAGACATTACTCCCATGGAGAAAAGTGCTCGTGGTGCGTGTTGTGTTCAATCCCGATGCAATTTCTGTGTTTCATCAACACTCTGAACGTCCACAGATTACAGAATGCCTCCAAATGTGTTTCGGAAACTACTACTGGTCTCCCAGGAATCGATAAAAGCGTAGACACTTTGAGACATTACTCCCATGGAGAAAAGTGCTAATGGTGCGTGTTATATTCAATACCGATGCAATTTCTGTGTTTCATCAACACTCTGAATGTCCACAGATTACAGAATGCCTCAAAATGTGTTTAGAAAACTACTACTGGTCTCCCAGGAATAGATAAAAGCGTAGACAGTTTGAGACATTACTCCCATGGAGAAATGTGCGCATGGTGCGTGTTGTATTCAATCCTGATGCAATTTCTGTGTTTCATCAACACTCTGAACGTCCACAGATTACAGAATGCCTCAAAATGTGTTTAGAAAACTACTACAGGTCTCCCAGGAATCGATAAAAGCGTAGACAGTTTGAGACATTACTCACATGGAGATAATTGCGCATGCTGCGTGTTGTATTCAATCCCGATGCAATTTCTCTGTTTTATCAACACTCTGAGCGTCTACAGATTAGAGAGTGCCTCCAAATGTGTTTCGAAAATTACTACTGGTCTCCCAGGAATCGATAAAAGCGTAGACAATTTGAGACATTACTCCCATGGAGAAAAGTGCTCGTGGTGCGTGTTGTATTCAATCCCGATGCAATTTCTGTGTTTCATCAACACTCTGAACGTCCACAGATTACAGAATGCTTCCAGATGTGCTTAGAAAACTACTACTGGTCTCCCAGGAATCGATAAAAGCGTAGACAGTTTGAGACATTACTCCCATGGAGAAAAGTGCGCATGGTGCGTGTTGTATTCAATACCGATGCAATTTCTGTGTTTCATCAACACTCTGAACGTCCACAGATTACAGAATGCCTCCAAATGTATTTCGAAAACTACTACTGGTCTCCCAGGAATCGATAAAAGCGTAGACACTTTGAGACATTACTCCCATGGAGAAAAGTGCGCATGGTGCGTGTTATATTCAATCCCGATGCAATTTCTGTGTTTCATCAACACTCTGAACGTCCACAGATTACAGAATGCCTCAAAATGTTTTTAGAAAACTACTACAGGTCTCCCAGGAATCGATAAAAGCGTAGACAGTTTGAGACATTACTCCCATGGAGAAAAGTGCTCGTGGTGCGTGTTGTATTCAATACCGATGCAATTTCTGTGTTTCATCAACACTCTGAACGTCCACAGCTTACAGAATGCCTCAAAATGTGTTTAGAAAACTACTACTGGTCTCCCAGGAATCGATAAAAGCGTAGACAGTTTGAGACATTACTCCCATGGAGAAAAGTGCTCGTGGTGCGTGTTATATTCAATCCCGATGCAATTTCTGTGTTTCATCAACACTCTGAACGTCCACAGATTACAGAATGCCTCAAAATGTGTTTAGAAAACTACTACTGGTCTCCCAGGAATCGATAAAAGCGTAGACAGTTTGAGACATTACTCCCATGGAGAAAAGTGCTCATGGTGCGTGTTATATTCAAACCCGATGCAATTTCTGTGTTTCATCAACACTCTGAACGTCCACAGATTACAGAATGCCTCAAAATTTGTTTAAAAAACTACTACTGGTCTCCCAGGAATCGATAAAAGCGTAGACACTTTGAGACATTACTCCCATGGAGAAAAGTGCTCGTGGTGCGTGTTGTATTCAATACCGATGCAATTTCTGTGTTTCATCAACACTCTTAACGTCCACAGATTACAGAATGCCTCAAAATGTGTTTAGAAAACTACTACTGGTCTCCCAGGAATCGATAAAAGCGTAGACACATTGAGACATTACTCCCATGGAGAAATGTGCGCATGGTGCGTGTTGTATTCAATCCCGATGCAATTTCTGTGTTTCATCAACACTCTGAACGTCCACAGATTACAAAATGCCTTCAAATGTGTTTCGAAATCTACTACTGGTCTCCCAGGAATCGATAAAAGCGTAGATAGTTTGAGACATTACTCCCATGGAGAAAAGTGCTCGTGGTGCGTGTTGTATTCAATACCGATGCAATTTCTGTGTTTCATCAACACTCTGAACGTCCACAGATTACAGAATGCCTCAAAATGTGTTTAGAAAACTACTACTGGTCTCCCAGGAATCGATAAAAGCGTAGACACTTTGAGACATTACTCCCATGGAGAAAAGTGCTCGTGGTGCGTGTTGTGTTCAATCCCGATGCAATTTCTGTGTTTCATCAACACTCTGAACGTCCACAGATTACAGAATGCCTCCAAATGTGTTTCGGAAAGTACTACTGGTCTCCCAGGAATCGATAAAAGCGTAGACAGTTTGAGACATTACTCCCATGGAGAAAAGTGCTCATGGTGCGTGTTATATTCAATCCCGATGCAATTTCTGTGTTTCATCAACACTCTGAACGTCCACAGATTACAGAATGCCTCAAAATGTGTTTAGAAAACTACTACTGGTCTCCCAGGAATCGATAAAAGCGTAGACAGTTTGAGACATTACTCCCATGGAGAAAAGTGCTCGTGGTGCGTGTTGTATTCAATCCCGATGCAATTTCTGTGTTTCATCAACACTCTGAACGTCCACAGATTACAGAATGCTCCCAGACGTGCTTAGAAAACTACTACTGGTCTCCCAGGAATCGATAAAAGCGTAGACAGTTTGAGACATTACTCCCATGGAGAAAAGTGCGCATGGTGCGTGTTGTATTCAATACCGATGCAATTTCTGTGTTTCATCAACACTCTGAACGTCCACAGATTACAGAATGCCTCCAAATGTATTTCGAAAACTACTACTGGTCTCCCAGGATCGATAAAAGCGTAGACACTTTGAGACATTACTCCCATGGAGAAAAGTGCGCATGATGCGTGTTATATTCAATCCCGATGCAATTTCTGTGTTTCATCAACACTCTGAACGTCCACAGATTACAGAATGCCTCAAAATGTGTTTAGAAAACTACTACAGGTCTCCCAGGAATCGATAAAAGCGTAGACAGTTTGAGACATTACTCCCATGGAGAAAAGTGCTCGTGGTGCGTATTTTATTCAATACCGATGCAATTTCTGTGTTTCATCAACACTCTGAACGTCCACAGCTTACAGAATGCCTCAAAATGGGTTTAGAAAACTACTACTGGTCTCCCAGGAATCGATAAAAGCGTAGACAGTTTGAGACATTACTCCCATGGAGAAAAGTGCTCGTGGTGCGTGTTATATTCAATCCCGATGCAATTTCTGTGTTTCATCAACACTCTGAACGTCCACAGATTACAGAATGCCTCAAAATGTGTTTAGAAAACTACTACTGGTCTCCCAGGAATCGATAAAAGCGTAGACACTTTGAGACATTACTCCCATTGAGAAAAGTGCGCATGGTGCGTGTTGTATTCAATCCCGATGCAATTTCTGTGTTTCATCAACACTCTGAACGTCCACAGATTACAAAATGCCTCCAAATGTGTTTCGAAATCTACTACTGGTCTCCCAGGAATCGATAAAAGCGTAGATAGTTTGAGACATTACTCCCATGGAGAAAAGTGCTCGTGGTGCGTGTTGTATTCAATACCGATGCAATTTCTGTGTTTCATCAACACTCTGAACGTCCACAGATTACAGAATGCCTCAAAATGTGTTTAGAAAACTACTACTGGTCTCCCAGGAATCGATAAAAGCGTAGACAGTTTGAGACATTACTCCCATGGAGAAAAGTGCTCATGGTGCGTGTTATATTCAATCCCGATGCAATTTCTGTGTTTCATCAACACTCTGAACATCCACAGATTACAGAATGCCTCAAAATGTGTTTAAAAAACTACTACTGGTCTCCCAGGAATCGATAAAAGCGTAGACACTTTGAGACATTACTCCCATGGAGAAAAGTGCTCGTGGTGCGTGTTGTATTCAATACCGATGCAATTTCTGTGTTTCATCAACACTCTGAACGTCCACAGATTACAGAATGCCTCAAAATGTGTTTAGAAAACTACTACTGGTCTCCCAGGAATCGATAAAAGCGTAGACACTTTGAGACATTACTCCCATGGAGAAAAGTGCTAATGGTGCGTGTTATATTCAATACCGATGCAATTTCTGTGTTTCATCAACACTCTGAATGTCCACAGATTACAGAATGCCTCAAAATGTGTTTAGAAAACTACTACTGGTCTCCCAGGAATAGATAAAAGCGTAGACAGTTTGAGACATTACTCCCATGGAGAAATGTGCGCATGGTGCGTGTTGTATTCAATCCCGATGCAATTTCTGTGTTTCATCAACACTCTGAACGTCCACAGATTACAGAATGCCTCAAAATGTGTTTAGAAAACTACTACAGGTCTCCCAGGAATCGATAAAAGCGTAGACAGTTTGAGACATTACTCACATGGAGATAATTGCGCATGCTGCGTGTTGTATTCAATCCCGATGCAATTTCTCTGTTTCATCAACACTCTGAACGTCCACAGATTACAGAATGCCTTCAAATGTATTTCGAAAACTACTACTGGTCTCCCAGGAATCGATAAAAGCGTAGACACTTTGAGACATTACTCCCATGGAGAAAAGTGCGCATGGTGCGTGTTATATTCAATCCCGATGCAATTTCTGTGTTTCATCATCACTCTGAATGTCCACAGATTACAGAATGCCTCAAAATGTGGTTAGAACACTACTACAGGTCTCCCAGAAATCGATAAAAGCGTAGACAGTTTGAGACATTACTCCCATGGAGAAAAGTGCGCATGGTGCGTGTTATACTCAATCCCGATGCAATTTCTGTGTTTTATCAACACTCTGAGCGTCTACAGATTAGAGAGTGCCTCCAAATGTGTTTCGAAAATTACTACTGGTCTCCCAGGAATCGATAAAAGCGTAGACAATTTGAGACATTACTCCCATGGAGAAAAGTGCTCGTGGTGCGTGTTGTATTCAATCCCGATGCAATTTCTGTGTTTCATCAACACTCTGAACGTCCACAGATTACAGAATGCTTCCAGATGTGCTTAGAAAACTACTACTGGTCTCCCAGGAATCGATAAAAGCGTAGACAGTTTGAGACATTACTCCCATGGAGAAAAGTGCGCATGGTGCGTGTTGTATTCAATACCGATGCAATTTCTGTGTTTCATCAACACTCTGAACGTCCACAGATTACAGAATGCCTCCAAATGTATTTCGAAAACTACTACTGGTCTCCCAGGAATCGATAAAAGCGTAGACACTTTGAGACATTACTCCCATGGAGAAAAGTGCGCATGGTGCGTGTTATATTCAATCCCGATGCAATTTCTGTGTTTCATCAACACTCTGAACGTCCACAGATTACAGAATGCCTCAAAATGTTTTTAGAAAACTACTACAGGTCTCCCAGGAATCGATAAAAGCGTAGACAGTTTGAGACATTACTCCCATGGAGAAAAGTGCTCGTGGTGCGTGTTGTATTCAATACCGATGCAATTTCTGTGTTTCATCAACACTCTGAACGTCCACAGCTTACAGAATGCCTCAAAATGTGTTTAGAAAACTACTACTGGTCTCCCAGGAATCGATAAAAGCGTAGACAGTTTGAGACATTACTCCCATGGAGAAAAGTGCTCGTGGTGCGTGTTATATTCAATCCCGATGCAATTTCTGTGTTTCATCAACACTCTGAACGTCCACAGATTACAGAATGCCTCAAAATGTGTTTAGAAAACTACTACTGGTCTCCCAGGAATCGATAAAAGCGTAGACAGTTTGAGACATTACTCCCATGGAGAAAAGTGCTCATGGTGCGTGTTATATTCAAACCCGATGCAATTTCTGTGTTTCATCAACACTCTGAACGTCCACAGATTACAGAATGCCTCAAAATTTGTTTAAAAAACTACTACTGGTCTCCCAGGAATCGATAAAAGCGTAGACACTTTGAGACATTACTCCCATGGAGAAAAGTGCTCGTGGTGCGTGTTGTATTCAATACCGATGCAATTTCTGTGTTTCATCAACACTCTTAACGTCCACAGATTACAGAATGCCTCAAAATGTGTTTAGAAAACTACTACTGGTCTCCCAGGAATCGATAAAAGCGTAGACACATTGAGACATTACTCCCATGGAGAAATGTGCGCATGGTGCGTGTTGTATTCAATCCCGATGCAATTTCTGTGTTTCATCAACACTCTGAACGTCCACAGATTACAAAATGCCTTCAAATGTGTTTCGAAATCTACTACTGGTCTCCCAGGAATCGATAAAAGCGTAGATAGTTTGAGACATTACTCCCATGGAGAAAAGTGCTCGTGGTGCGTGTTGTATTCAATACCGATGCAATTTCTGTGTTTCATCAACACTCTGAACGTCCACAGATTACAGAATGCCTCAAAATGTGTTTAGAAAACTACTACTGGTCTCCCAGGAATCGATAAAAGCGTAGACACTTTGAGACATTACTCCCATGGAGAAAAGTGCTCGTGGTGCGTGTTGTGTTCAATCCCGATGCAATTTCTGTGTTTCATCAACACTCTGAACGTCCACAGATTACAGAATGCCTCCAAATGTGTTTCGGAAAGTACTACTGGTCTCCCAGGAATCGATAAAAGCGTAGACAGTTTGAGACATTACTCCCATGGAGAAAAGTGCTCATGGTGCGTGTTATATTCAATCCCGATGCAATTTCTGTGTTTCATCAACACTCTGAACGTCCACAGATTACAGAATGCCTCAAAATGTGTTTAGAAAACTACTACTGGTCTCCCAGGAATCGATAAAAGCGTAGACAGTTTGAGACATTACTCCCATGGAGAAAAGTGCTCGTGGTGCGTGTTGTATTCAATCCCGATGCAATTTCTGTGTTTCATCAACACTCTGAACGTCCACAGATTACAGAATGCTCCCAGACGTGCTTAGAAAACTACTACTGGTCTCCCAGGAATCGATAAAAGCGTAGACAGTTTGAGACATTACTCCCATGGAGAAAAGTGCGCATGGTGCGTGTTGTATTCAATACCGATGCAATTTCTGTGTTTCATCAACACTCTGAACGTCCACAGATTACAGAATGCCTCCAAATGTATTTCGAAAACTACTACTGGTCTCCCAGGATCGATAAAAGCGTAGACACTTTGAGACATTACTCCCATGGAGAAAAGTGCGCATGATGCGTGTTATATTCAATCCCGATGCAATTTCTGTGTTTCATCAACACTCTGAACGTCCACAGATTACAGAATGCCTCAAAATGTGTTTAGAAAACTACTACAGGTCTCCCAGGAATCGATAAAAGCGTAGACAGTTTGAGACATTACTCCCATGGAGAAAAGTGCTCGTGGTGCGTATTTTATTCAATACCGATGCAATTTCTGTGTTTCATCAACACTCTGAACGTCCACAGCTTACAGAATGCCTCAAAATGGGTTTAGAAAACTACTACTGGTCTCCCAGGAATCGATAAAAGCGTAGACAGTTTGAGACATTACTCCCATGGAGAAAAGTGCTCGTGGTGCGTGTTATATTCAATCCCGATGCAATTTCTGTGTTTCATCAACACTCTGAACGTCCACAGATTACAGAATGCCTCAAAATGTGTTTAGAAAACTACTACTGGTCTCCCAGGAATCGATAAAAGCGTAGACACTTTGAGACATTACTCCCATTGAGAAAAGTGCGCATGGTGCGTGTTGTATTCAATCCCGATGCAATTTCTGTGTTTCATCAACACTCTGAACGTCCACAGATTACAAAATGCCTCCAAATGTGTTTCGAAATCTACTACTGGTCTCCCAGGAATCGATAAAAGCGTAGATAGTTTGAGACATTACTCCCATGGAGAAAAGTGCTCGTGGTGCGTGTTGTATTCAATACCGATGCAATTTCTGTGTTTCATCAACACTCTGAACGTCCACAGATTACAGAATGCCTCAAAATGTGTTTAGAAAACTACTACTGGTCTCCCAGGAATCGATAAAAGCGTAGACAGTTTGAGACATTACTCCCATGGAGAAAAGTGCTCATGGTGCGTGTTATATTCAATCCCGATGCAATTTCTGTGTTTCATCAACACTCTGAACATCCACAGATTACAGAATGCCTCAAAATGTGTTTAAAAAACTACTACTGGTCTCCCAGGAATCGATAAAAGCGTAGACACTTTGAGACATTACTCCCATGGAGAAAAGTGCTCGTGGTGCGTGTTGTATTCAATACCGATGCAATTTCTGTGTTTCATCAACACTCTGAACGTCCACAGATTACAGAATGCCTCAAAATGTGTTTAGAAAACTACTACTGGTCTCCCAGGAATCGATAAAAGCGTAGACACTTTGAGACATTACTCCCATGGAGAAAAGTGCTAATGGTGCGTGTTATATTCAATACCGATGCAATTTCTGTGTTTCATCAACACTCTGAATGTCCACAGATTACAGAATGCCTCAAAATGTGTTTAGAAAACTACTACTGGTCTCCCAGGAATAGATAAAAGCGTAGACAGTTTGAGACATTACTCCCATGGAGAAATGTGCGCATGGTGCGTGTTGTATTCAATCCCGATGCAATTTCTGTGTTTCATCAACACTCTGAACGTCCACAGATTACAGAATGCCTCAAAATGTGTTTAGAAAACTACTACAGGTCTCCCAGGAATCGATAAAAGCGTAGACAGTTTGAGACATTACTCACATGGAGATAATTGCGCATGCTGCGTGTTGTATTCAATCCCGATGCAATTTCTCTGTTTCATCAACACTCTGAACGTCCACAGATTACAGAATGCCTTCAAATGTATTTCGAAAACTACTACTGGTCTCCCAGGAATCGATAAAAGCGTAGACACTTTGAGACATTACTCCCATGGAGAAAAGTGCGCATGGTGCGTGTTATATTCAATCCCGATGCAATTTCTGTGTTTCATCATCACTCTGAATGTCCACAGATTACAGAATGCCTCAAAATGTGGTTAGAACACTACTACAGGTCTCCCAGAAATCGATAAAAGCGTAGACAGTTTGAGACATTACTCCCATGGAGAAAAGTGCGCATGGTGCGTGTTATACTCAATCCCGATGCAATTTCTGTGTTTTATCAACACTCTGAGCGTCTACAGATTAGAGAGTGCCTCCAAATGTGTTTCGAAAATTACTACTGGTCTCCCAGGAATCGATAAAAGCGTAGACAATTTGAGACATTACTCCCATGGAGAAAAGTGCTCGTGGTGCGTGTTGTATTCAATCCCGATGCAATTTCTGTGTTTCATCAACACTCTGAACGTCCACAGATTACAGAATGCTTCCAGATGTGCTTAGAAAACTACTACTGGTCTCCCAGGAATCGATAAAAGCGTAGACAGTTTGAGACATTACTCCCATGGAGAAAAGTGCGCATGGTGCGTGTTGTATTCAATACCGATGCAATTTCTGTGTTTCATCAACACTCTGAACGTCCACAGATTACAGAATGCCTCCAAATGTATTTCGAAAACTACTACTGGTCTCCCAGGAATCGATAAAAGCGTAGACACTTTGAGACATTACTCCCATGGAGAAAAGTGCGCATGGTGCGTGTTATATTCAATCCTGATGCAATTTCTGTGTTTCATCAACACTCTGAACGTCCACAGATTACAAAATGCCTCCAAATGTGTTTCGAAATCTACTACTGGTCTCCCAGGAATCGATAAAAGCGTAGATAGTTTGAGACATTACTCCCATGGAGAAAAGTGCTCGTGGTGCGTGTTGTATTCAATACCGATGCAATTTCTGTGTTACATCAACTTTCTGATCGTCCACAGATTACAGAATGCCTCAAAATGTGTTTAGAAAACTACTACTGGTCACCCAGGAATCGATAAAAGCGTAGACAGTTTGAGACATTACTCCCATGGAGAAAAGTGCTCATGGTGCGTGTTATATTCAAACCCGATGCAATTTCTGTGTTTCATCAACACTCTGAACGTCCACAGATTACAGAATTCCTCAAAATGTTTTTAAAAAACTACTACTGGTCTCCCAGGAATCGATAAAAGCGTAGACCCTTTGAGACATTACTCCCATGGAGAAAAGTGCTCATGGTGCGTGTTATATTCAATCCCGATGCAATTTCTGTGTTTCATCAACACTCTGAACGTCCACAGATTACAGAATGCCTCAAAATGTGTTTAGAAAACTACTACTGGTCTCCCAGGAATCGATAAAAGCGTAGACAGTTTGAGACATTACTCCCATGGAGAAAAGTGCTCGTGGTGCGTGTTGTGTTCAATCCCGATGCAATTTCTGTGTTTCATCAACACTCTGAACGTCCACAGATTACAGAATGCCTCCAAATGTGTTTCGGAAACTACTACTGGTCTCCCAGGAATCGATAAAAGCGTAGACACTTTGAGACATTACTCCCATGGAGAAAAGTGCTAATGGTGCGTGTTATATTCAATACCGATGCAATTTCTGTGTTTCATCAACACTCTGAATGTCCACAGATTACAGAATGCCTCAAAATGTGTTTAGAAAACTACTACTGGTCTCCCAGGAATAGATAAAAGCGTAGACAGTTTGAGACATTACTCCCATGGAGAAATGTGCGCATGGTGCGTGTTGTATTCAATCCTGATGCAATTTCTGTGTTTCATCAACACTCTGAACGTCCACAGATTACAGAATGCCTCAAAATGTGTTTAGAAAACTACTACAGGTCTCCCAGGAATCGATAAAAGCGTAGACAGTTTGAGACATTACTCACATGGAGATAATTGCGCATGCTGCGTGTTGTATTCAATCCCGATGCAATTTCTCTGTTTTATCAACACTCTGAGCGTCTACAGATTAGAGAGTGCCTCCAAATGTGTTTCGAAAATTACTACTGGTCTCCCAGGAATCGATAAAAGCGTAGACAATTTGAGACATTACTCCCATGGAGAAAAGTGCTCGTGGTGCGTGTTGTATTCAATCCCGATGCAATTTCTGTGTTTCATCAACACTCTGAACGTCCACAGATTACAGAATGCTTCCAGATGTGCTTAGCAAACTACTACTGGTCTCCCAGGAATCGATAAAAGCGTAGACAGTTTGAGACATTACTCCCATGGAGAAAAGTGCGCATGGTGCGTGTTGTATTCAATACCGATGCAATTTCTGTGTTTCATCAACACTCTGAACGTCCACAGATTACAGAATGCCTCCAAATGTATTTCGAAAACTACTACTGGTCTCCCAGGAATCGATAAAAGCGTAGACACTTTGAGACATTACTCCCATGGAGAGAAGTGCGCATGGTGCGTGTTATATTCAATCCCGATGCAATTTCTGTGTTTCATCAACACTCTGAACGTCCACAGATTACAGAATGCCTCAAAATGTTTTTAGAAAACTACTACAGGTCTCCCAGGAATCGATAAAAGCGTAGACAGTTTGAGACATTACTCCCATGGAGAAAAGTGCTCGTGGTGCGTGTTGTATTCAATACCGATGCAATTTCTGTGTTTCATCAACACTCTGAACGTCCACAGCTTACAGAATGCCTCAAAATGTGTTTAGAAAACTACTACTGGTCTCCCAGGAATCGGTAAAAGCGTAGACAGTTTGAGACATTACTCCCATGGAGAAAAGTGCTCATGGTGCGTGTTATATTCAATCACGATGCAATTTCTGTGTTTCATCAACACTCTGAACGTCCACAGATTACAGAATGCCTCAAAATGTGTTTAGAAAACTACTACTGGTCTCCCAGGAATCGATAAAAGCGTAGACAGTTTGAGACATTACTCCCATGGAGAAAAGTGCTCGTGGTGCGTGTTGTATTCAATACCGATGCAATTTCTGTGTTTCATCAACACTCTGAACGTCCACAGATTACAGAATGCCTCAAAATGTGTTTGGAAAACTACTACTGGTCTCCCAGGAATCGATAAAAGCGTAGACAGTTGGAGACATTACTCCCATGGAGAAAAGTGCTCGTGGTGCGTGTTGTGTTCAATCCCGATGCAATTTCTGTGTTTCATCAACACTCTGAACGTCCACAGATTACAGAATGCCTCCAAATGTGTTTCGGAAACTACTACTGGTCTCCCAGGAATCGATAAAAGCGTAGACAGTTTGAGACATTACTCCCATGGAGAAAAGTGCTAATGGTGCGTGTTATATTCAATACCGATGCAATTTCTGTGTTTCATCAACACTCTGAATGTCCACAGATTACAGAATGCCTCAAAATGTGTTTAGAAAACTACTACTGGTCTCCCAGGAATAGATAAAAGCGTAGACAGTTTGAGACATTACTCCCATGGAGAAATGTGCGCATGGTGCGTGTTGTATTCAATCCCGATGCAATTTCTGTGTTTCATCAACACTCTGAACGTCCACAGATTACAGAATGCCTCAAAATGTGTTTAGAAAACTACTACTGGTCTCCCAGGAATCGATAAAAGCGTAGACAGTTTGAGACATTACTCCCATGGAGAAAAGTGCTCGTGGTGCGTGTTGTATTCAATACCGATGCAATTTCTGTGTTTCATCAACACTCTGAACGTCCACAGATTACAGAATGCCTCAAAATGTGTTTAGAAAACTACTACTGGTCTCCCAGGAATCGATAAAAGCGTAGACACTTTGAGACATTACTCCCATGGAGAAAAGTGCTCATGGTGCGTGTTATATTCAATCCCGATGCAATTTCTGTGTTTCATCAACACTCTGAACGTCCACAGATTACAGAATGCCTCAAAATGTGTTTAGAAAACTACTACTGGTCTCCCAGGAATCGATAAAAGCGTCGACAGTTTGAGACATTACTCCCATGGAGAAAAGTGCTCGTGGTGCGTGTTGTGTTCAATCCCGATGCAATTTCTGTGTTTCATCAACACTCTGAACGTCCACAGATTACAGAATGCCTCCAAATGTGTTTCGGAAACTACTACTGGTCTCCCAGGAATCGATAAAAGCGTAGACACTTTGAGACACTACTCCCATGGAGAAAAGTGCTAATGGTGCGTGTTATATTCAATACCGATGCAATTTCTGTGTTTCATCAACACTCTGAATGTCCACAGATTACAGAATGCCTCCAAATGTGTTTAGAAAACTACTACTGGTCTCCCAGGAATAGATAAAAGCGTAGACAGTTTGAGACATTACTCCCATGGAGATATGTGCGCATGGTGCGTGTTGTATTCAATCCCGATGCAATTTCTGTGTTTCATCAACACTCTGAACGTCCACAGATTACAGAATGCCTCAAAATGTGTTTAGAAAACTACTACAGGTCTCCCAGGAATCGATAAAAGCGTAGACAGTTTGAGACATTACTCACATGGAGATAATTGCGCATGCTGCGTGTTGTATTCAATCCCGATGCAATTTCTCTGTTTCATCAACACTCTGAACATCCACAGATTACAGAATGCCTTCAAATGTATTTCGAAAACTACTACTGGTCTCCCAGGAATCGATAAAAGCGTAGACACTTTGAGACATTACTCCCATGGAGAAAAGTGCGCATGGTGCGTGTTATATTCAATCCCGATGCAATTTCTGTGTTTCATCATCACTCTGAATGTCCACAGATTACAGAATGCCTCAAAATGTGTTTAGAAAACTACTACAGGTCTCCCAGGAATCGATAAAAGGGTAGACAGTTTGAGACATTACTCCCATGGAGAAAAGTGCTCGTGGTGCGTGTTGTATTCAATCCCGATGCAATTTCTGTGTTTCATCAACACTCTGAACGTCCACAGATTACAGAATGCTTCCAGATGTGCTTAGAAAACTACTACTGGTCTCCCAGGAATCGATAAAAGCGTAGACAGTTTGAGACATTACTCCAATGGAGAAAAGTGCGCATGGTGCGTGTTGTATTCAATACCGATGCAATTTCTGTGTTTCATCAACACTCTGAACGTCCACAGATTACAGAATGCCTAAAAATGTATTTCGAAAACTACTACTGGTCTCCCAGGATCGATAAAAGCGTAGACACTTTGAGACATTACTCCCATGGAGAAAAGTGCGCATGGTGCGTGTTATATTCAATCCCGATGCAATTTCTGTGTTTCATCAACACTCTGAACGTCCACAGATTACAGAATGCCTCAAAATGTGTTTAGAAAACTACTACAGGTCTCCCAGGAATCGATAAAAGCGTAGACAGTTTGAGACATTACTCCCATGGAGAAAAGTGCTCGTGGTGCGTGTTGTATTCAATACCGATGCAATTTCTGTGTTTCATCAACACTCTGAACGTCCACAGCTTACAGAATGCCTCAAAATGTGTTTAGAAAACTACTACTGGTCTCCCAGGAATCGATAAAAGCGTAGACAGTTTGAGACATTACTCCCATGGAGAAAAGTGCTCGTGGTGCGTGTTATATTCAATCCCGATGCAATTTCTGTGTTTCATCAACACTCTGAACGTCCACAGATTACAGAATGCCTCAAAATGTGTTTAGAAAACTACTACTGGTCTCCCAGGAATCGATAAAAGCGTAGACAGTTTGAGACATTACTCCCATGGAGAAAAGTGCTCGTGGTGCGTGTTGTATTCAATACCGATGCAATTTCTGTGTTTCATCAACACTCTGAACGTCCACAGATTACAGAATGCCTCAAAATGTGTTTAGAAAACTACTACTGGTCTCCCAGGAATCGATAAAAGCGTAGACAGTTTGAGACATTACTCCCATGGAGAAAAGTGCTCATGGTGCGTGTTATATTCAATCCCGATGCAATTTCTGTGTTTCATCAACACTCTGAACGTCCACAGATTACAGAATGCCTCAAAATGTGTTTAAAAAACTACTACTGGTCTCCCAGGAATCGATAAAAGCGTAGACACTTTGAGACATTACTCCCATGGAGAAAAGTGCTCGTGGTGCGTGTTGTATTCAATACCGATGCAATTTCTGTGTTTCATCAACACTCTGAACGTCCACAGATTACAGAATGCCTCAAAATGTGTTTAGAAAACTACTACTGGTCTCCCAGGAATCGATAAAAGCGTAGACAGTTTGAGACATTACTCCCATGGAGAAAAGTGCTCGTGGTGCGTGTTGTATTCAATACCGATGCAATTTCTGTGTTTCATCAACACTCTGAACGTCCACAGATTACAGAATGCCTCAAAATGTGTTTAGAAAACTACTACTGGTCTAACAGGAATCGATAAAAGCGTAGACAGTTTGAGACATTACTCCCATGGACAAAAGTGCGCATGGTGCGTGTTGTATTCAATCCCGATGCAATTTCTGTGTTTCATCAACACTCTGAACGTCCACAGATTACAGAATGCCTCAAAATGTGTTTAGAAAACTACTACTGGTCTCCCAGGAATAGATAAAAGCGTAGACAGTTTGAGACATTACTCCCATGGAGAAAAGTGCTCGTGGTGCGTGTTATATTCAATCCCGATGCAATTTCTGTGTTTCATCAACACTCTGAACGTCCACAGATTACAGAATGCCTCAAAATGTGTTTAGAAAACTACTACTGGTCTCCCAGGAATCGATAAAACGTAGACAGTTTGAGACATTACTCCCATGGAGAAAAGTGCTCATGGTGCGTGTTATATTCAATCCCGATGCAATTTCTGTGTTTCATCAACACTCTGAACGTCCACAGATTACAGAATGCCTCAAAATGTGTTTAAAAAACTACTACTGGTCTCCCAGGAATCGATAAAAGCGTAGACACTTTGAGACATTACTCCCATGGAGAAAAGTGCTCGTGGTGCGTGTTGTATTCAATACCGATGCAATTTCTGTGTTTCATCAACACTCTGAACGTCCACAGATTACAGAATGCCTCAAAATGTGTTTAGAAAACTACTACTGGTCTCCCAGGAATCGATAAAAGCGTAGACAGTTTGAGACATTACTCCCATGGAGAAAAGTGCGCATGGTGCGTGTTGTATTCAATCCCGATGCAATTTCTGTGTTTCATCAACACTCTGAACGTCCACAGATTACAAAATGCCTCCAAATGTGTTTCGAAATCTACTACTGGTCTCCCAGGAATCGATAAAAGCGTAGATAGTTTGAGACATTACTCCCATGGAGAAAAGTGCTCGTGGTGCGTGTTATATTCAATACCGATGCAATTTCTGTGTTTCAACAACACTCTGAACGTCCACGGATTACAGAATGCCTCAAAATGTATTTCGAAAACTGCTACTGGTCTCCCAGGAATCGATAAAAGCGTAGACAGTTTGAGACATTACTCCCATGGAGAAAAGTGCTCGTGGTGCGTGTTGTATTCAATCCCGATGCAATTTCTGTGTTTCATCAACACTCTGACGTCCACAGATTACAGAATGCTTCCAGATGTGCTTCGAAAACTACTACTAGTCTCCCAGGAATCGATAAAACGTAGACAGTTTGAGACATTACTCCCATGGTGAAAAGTGCGCATGGTGCGTGTTGTATTCAATCCCGATGCAATTTCTGTGTTTCATCAACACTCTGAACGTCCACAGATTACAAAATGCCTCCAAATGTGTTTCGAAATCTACTACTGGTCTCCCAGGAATCGATAAAAGCGTAGATAGTTTGAGACATTACTCCCATGGAGAAAAGTGCTCGTGGTGCATGTTGTATTCAATACCGATGCAATTTCTGTGTTTCAACAACACTCTGAACGTCCACAGATTACAGAATGCCTCAAAATGTATTTCGAAAACTGCTACTGGTCTCCCAGGAATCGATAAAAGCGTAGACAGTTTGAGACATTACTCCCATGGAAAAAAGTGCTCGTGGTGCGTGTTATATTCAATCCCGATGCAATTTCTGTGTTTCATCAACACTCTGAACGTCCACAGATTACAGAATGCCTCAAAATGTGTTTAGAAAACTACTACTGGTCTCCCAGGAATCGATAAAAGCGTAGACAGTTTGAGACATTACTCCCATGGAGAAAAGTGCTTGTGGTGCGTGTTATATTCAATCCCGATGCAATTTCTGTGTTTCATCAACACTCTGAACGTCCACAGATTACAGAATGCCTCAAAATGTGTTTAGAAAACTACTACTGGTCTCCCAGGAATCGATAAAAGCGTAGACAGTTTGAGACATTACTCCCATGGAGAAAAGTGCTCGTGGTGCGTGTTGTATTCAATACCGATGCATTTTCTGTGTTTCATCAACACTCTGAACGTCCACAGATTACAGAATGCTTCCAGATGTGCTTCGAAAACTAGTACTGGTCTCCCAGGAATCGATAAAAGCGTAGACAGTTTGAGACATTACTCACATGGAGATAAGTGCGCATGCTGCGTGTTGTATTCAATCCCGATGCAATTTCTCTGTTTCTTCAACACTCGGAACGTCCACAGATTACAGAATGCCTCAAAATGTGTTTAGAAAACTACTACAGGTCTCCCAGGAATCGATAAAAGCGTAGACAGTTTGAGACATTACTCCCATGGAGATAAGTGCTCGTGGTGCGTGTTGTATTCAATACCGATGCATTTTCTGTGTTTCATCAACACTCTGAACGTCCACAGATTACAGAATGCTTCCAGATGTGCTTCGAAAACTAGTACTGGTCTCCCAGGAATCGATAAAATCGTAGACAGTTTGAGACATTACTCACATGGAGATAAGTGCGCATGCTGCGTGTTGTATTGAATCCCGATGCAATTTCTCTGTTTCATCAACACTCTGAACGTCCACAGATTACAGAATGCCTTCAAATGTATTTCGAAAACTACTACTGGTCTCCCAGGAATCGATAAAAGCGTAGACACATTGAGACATTACTCCCATGGAGAAAAGTGCGCATGGTGCGTGTTATATTCAATCCGATGCAATTTCTGTGTTTCATCAACACTCTGAACGTCCACAGATTACAGAATGCCTCAAAATGTGTTTAGAAAACTACTACAGGTCTCCCAGGAATCGATAAAAGCGTAGACAGTTTGAGACATTACTCCCATGGAGAAAAGTGCTCGTGGTGCGTGTTGTATTCAATACCGATGCATTTTCTGTGTTTCATCAACACTCTGAACGTCCACAGATTACAGAATGCTTCCAGATGTGCTTCGAACACTAGTACTGGTCTCCCAGGAATCGATAAAAGCGTAGACAGTTTGAGACATTACTCCCATGGAGAAAAGTGCTCGTGGTGCGTGTTATATTCAATCCCGATGCAATTTCTGTGTTTCATCAACACTCTGAACGTCCACAGATTACAGAACGCCTCAAAATGTGTTTAGAAAACTACTACTGGTCTCCCAGGAATCGATAAAAGCGTAGACAGTTTGACACATTACTCACATGGAGATAAGTGCGCATGCTGCTTGTTGTATTCAATCCCGATGCAATTTCTCTGTTTCATCAACACTCTGAACGTCCACAGATTACAGAATGCCTTCAAATGTATTTCGAAAACTACTACTGGTCTCCCAGGAATCGATAAAAGCGTAGACACTTTGAGACATTACTCCCATGGAGAAAAGTGCGCATGGTGCGTGTTATATTCAATCCGATGCAATTTCTGTGTTTCATCAACACTCTGAACGTCCACAGATTACAGAATGCCTTCAAATGTATTTCGAAAACTACTACTGGTCTCCCAGGAATCGATAAAAGCGTAGACACTTTGAGACATTACTCCCATGGAGAAAAGTGCGCATGGTGCGTGTTATACTCAATCCCGATGCAATTTCTGTGTTTCATCAACACTCTGAACGTCTACAGATTAGAGAGTGCATCCAAATGTGTTTCGAAAACTACTACTGGTCTCCCAGGAATCGATAAAAGCGTAGACAGTTTGAGACATTACTCCCATGGAGAAAAGTGCTCGTTGTGCGTGTTGTATTCAATCCCGATGCAATTTCTGTGTTTCATCAACACTCTGAACGTCCACAGATTACAGAATGCTTCCAGATGTGCTTCGAAAACTACTACTGGTCTCCCAGGAATCGATAAAAGCGTAGACACTTTGAGACATTACTCCCATGGAGAAAAGTGCGCATGGTGCGTGTTGTATTCAATCCCGATGCAATTTCTGTGTTTCATCAACACTCTGAACGTCCACAGATTACAGAATGCTTCCAGATGTGCTTCGAAAACTACTACTGGTCTCCCAGGAATCGATAAAAGCGTAGACACTTTGAGACATTACTCCCATGGAGAAAAGTGCGCATGGTGCGTGTTGTATTCAATCCCGATGCAATTTCTGTGTTTCATCAACACTCTGAACGTCCACAGATTACAGAATGCTTCCAGATGTGCTTCGAAAACTACTACTGGTCTCCCAGGAATCGATAAAAGCGTAGACACTTTGAGACATTACTCCCATGGAGAAAAGTGCGCATGGTGCGTGTTGTATTCAATCCCGATGCAATTTCTGTGTTTCATCAACACTCTGAACGTCCACAGATTACAAAATGCCTCCAAATGTGTTTCGAAATCTACTACTGGTCTCCCAGGAATCGATAAAAGCGTAGATAGTTTGAGACATTACTCCCATGGAGGAAAGTGCTCGTGGTGCGTGTTGTATTCAATACCGATGCAATTTCTGTGTTTCATCAACACTCTGAACGTCCACAGATTACAGAATGCCTCAAAATGTATTTCGAAAACTACTACTGGTCTCCCAGGAATCGATAAAAGCGTAGACAGTTTGAGACATTACTCCCATGGAGAAAAGTGCTCGTGGTGCATGTTGTATTCAATCCCGATGCAATTTCTGTGTTTCATCAACACTCTGACGTCCACAGATTACAGGATGCTTCCAGATGTGCTTCGAAAACTGCTACTGGTCTCCCAGGAATCGATAAAAGCGTAGACAGTTTGAGACATTACTCCCATGGAGAAAAGTGCGCATGGTGCGTGTTGTATTCAATCCCGATGCAATTTCTGTGTTTCATCAACACTCTGAACGTCCACAGATTACAGAATGCCTCAAAATGTGTTTAGAAAACTACTACTGGTCTCCCAGGAATCGATAAAAGCGTAGACAGTTTGAGACATTACTCCCATGGAGAAAAGTGCTCGTGGTGCGTGTTATATTCAATCCCGATGCAATTTCTGTGTTTCATCAACACTCTGAACGTCCACAGATTACAGAATGCCTCAAAATGTGTTTAGAAAACTACTACTGGTCTCCCAGGAATCGATAAAAGCGTAGACAGTTTGAGACATTACTCACATGGAGATAAGTGCGCATGCTGCGTGTTGTATTCAATCCCGATGCAATTTCTCTGTTTCATCAACACTCTGAACGTCCACAGATTACAGAATGCCTTCAAATGTATTTCGAAAACTACTACTGGTCTCCCAGGAATCGATAAAGGCGTAGACACATTGAGACATTACTCCCATGGAGAAAAGTGCGCATGGTGCGTGTTATATTCAATCCGATGCAATTTCTGTGTTTCATCAACACTCTGAACGTCCACAGATTACAGAATGCCTCAAAATGTGTTTAGAAAACTACTACAGGTCTCCCAGGAGTCGATAAAAGCGTAGACAGTTTGAGACATTACTCCCATGGAGAAAAGTGCTCGTGGTGCGTGTTGTATTCAATACCGATGCATTTTCTGTGTTTCATCCTCACTCTGAACGTCCACAGATTACAGAATGCTTCCAGATGTGCTTCGAAAACTAGTACTGGTCTCCCAGGAATCGATAAAAGCGTAGACAGTTTGAGACATTACTCACATGGAGATAAGTGCGCATGCTGCGTGTTGTATTCAATCCCGATGCAATTTCTCTGTTTCATCAACACTCTGAACGTCCACAGATTACAGAATGCCTTCAAATGTATTTCGAAAACTACTACTGGTCTCCCAGGAATCGATAAAAGCGTAGACACTTTGAGACATTACTCCCATGGAGAAAAGTGCGCATGGGGCGTGTTATATTCAATCCGGTGCAATTTCTGTGTTTCATCAACACTCTGAACGTCCACAGATTACAGAATGCCTTCAAATGTATTTCGAAAACTACTACTGGTCTCCCAGGAATCGATAAAAGCGTAGACACTTTGAGACATTACTCCCATGGAGAAAAGTGCGCATGGTGCGTGTTATACTCAATCCCGATGCAATTTCTGTGTTTCATCAACACTCTGAACGTCTACAGATTAGAGAGTGCCTCCAAATGTGTTTCGAAAACTACTACTGGTCTCCCAGGAATCGATAAAAGCGTAGACAGTTTGAGACATTACTCCCATGGAGAAAAGTGCTCGTTGTGCGTGTTGTATTCAATCCCGATGCAATTTCTGTGTTTCATCAACACTCTGAACTTCCACAGATTACAGAATGCTTCCAGATGTGCTTCTAAAACTACTACTGGTCTCCCAGGAATCGATAAAAGCGTAGACAGTTTGAGACATTACTCCCATGGAGAACAGTGCGCATGGTGCGTGTTGTATTCAATACCGATGCAATTTCTGTGTTTCATCAACACTCTGAACGTCCACAGATTACAGAATGCCTCAAAATGTATTTCGAAAACTACTACTGGTCTCCCAGGAATCGATAAAAGCGTAGACACTTTGAGACATTACTCCCATGGAGAAAAGTGCGCATGGTGCGTGTTGTATTCAATCCCGATGCAATTTCTGTGTTTCATCAACACTCTGAACGTCCACAGATTACAGAATGCTTCCAGATGTGCTTCGAAAACTACTACTGGTCTCCCAGGAATCGATAAAAGCGTAGACACTTTGAGACATTACTCCCATGGAGAAAAGTGCGCATGGTGCGTGTTATATTCAATCCGATGCAATTTCTGTGTTTCATCAACACTCTGAACGTCCACAGATTACAGAATGCCTTCAAATGTATTTCGAAAACTACTACTGGTCTCCCAGGAATCGATAAAAGCGTAGACACTTTGAGACATTACTCCCATGGAGAAAAGTGCGCATGGGGCGTGTTATATTCAATCCGGTGCAATTTCTGTGTTTCATCAACACTCTGAACGTCCACAGATTACAGAATGCCTTCAAATGTATTTCGAAAACTACTACTGGTCTCCCAGGAATCGATAAAAGTGTAGACACTTTGAGACATTACTCCCATGGAGAAAAGTGCGCATGGTGCGTGTTATACTCAATCCCGATGCAATTTCTGTGTTTCATCAACACTCTGAACGTCTACAGATTAGAGAGTGCCTCCAAATGTGTTTCGAAAACTACTACTGGTCTCCCAGGAATCGATAAAAGCGTAGACAGTTTGAGACATTACTCCCATGGAGAAAAGTGCTCGTTGTGCGTGTTGTATTCAATCCCGATGCAATTTCTGTGTTTATCAACACTCTGAACGTCCACAGATTACAGAATGCTTCCAGATGTGCTTCTAAAACTACTACTGGTCTCCCAGGAATCGATAAAAGCGTAGACAGTTTGAGACATTACTCCCATGGAGAACAGTGCGCATGGTGCGTGTTGTATTCAATACCGATGCAATTTCTGTGTTTCATCAACACTCTGAACGTCCACAGATTACAGAATGCCTCAAAATGTATTTCGAAAACTACTACTGGTCTCCCAGGAATCGATAAAAGCGTAGACACTTTGAGACATTACTCCCATGGAGAAAAGTGCGCATGGTGCGTGTTGTATTCAATCCCGATGCAATTTCTGTGTTTCATCAACACTCTGAACGTCCACAGATTACAGAATGCTTCCAGATGTGCTTCGAAAACTACTACTGGTCTCCCAGGAATCGATAAAAGCGTAGACACTTTGAGACATTACTCCCATGGAGAAAAGTGCGCATGGTGCGTGTTATATTCAATCCGATGCAATTTCTGTGTTTCATCAACACTCTGAACGTCCACAGATTACAGAATGCCTTCAAATGTATTTCGAAAACTACTACTGGTCTCCCAGGAATCGATAAAAGCGTAGACACTTTGAGACATTACTCCCATGGAGAAAAGTGCGCATGGGGCGTGTTATATTCAATCCGGTGCAATTTCTGTGTTTCATCAACACTCTGAACGTCCACAGATTACAGAATGCCTTCAAATGTATTTCGAAAACTACTACTGGTCTCCCAGGAATCGATAAAAGCGTAGACACTTTGAGACATTACTCCCATGGAGAAAAGTGCGCATGGTGCGTGTTATACTCAATCCCGATGCAATTTCTGTGTTTCATCAACACTCTGAACGTCTACAGATTAGAGAGTGCCTCCAAATGTGTTTCGAAAACTACTACTGGTCTCCCAGGAATCGATAAAAGCGTAGACAGTTTGAGACATTACTCCCATGGAGAAAAGTGCTCGTTGTGCGTGTTGTATTCAATCCCGATGCAATTTCTGTGTTTCATCAACACTCTGAACTTCCACAGATTACAGAATGCTTCCAGATGTGCTTCTAAAACTACTACTGGTCTCCCAGGAATCGATAAAAGCGTAGACAGTTTGAGACATTACTCCCATGGAGAACAGTGCGCATGGTGCGTGTTGTATTCAATACCGATGCAATTTCTGTGTTTCATCAACACTCTGAACGTCCACAGATTACAGAATGCCTCAAAATGTATTTCGAAAACTACTACTGGTCTCCCAGGAATCGATAAAAGCGTAGACACTTTGAGACATTACTCCCATGGAGAAAAGTGCGCATGGTGCGTGTTGTATTCAATCCCGATGCAATTTCTGTGTTTCATCAACACTCTGAACGTCCACAGATTACAGAATGCTTCCAGATGTGCTTCGAAAACTACTACTGGTCTCCCAGGAATCGATAAAAGCGTAGACACTTTGAGACATTACTCCCATGGAGAAAAGTGCGCATGGTGCGTGTTATATTCAATCCGATGCAATTTCTGTGTTTCATCAACACTCTGAACGTCCACAGATTACAGAATGCTTCCAGATGTGCTTCGAAAACTAGTACTGGTCTCCCAGGAATCGATAAAAGCGTAGACAGTTTGAGACATTACTCACATGGAGATAAGTGCGCATGCTGCGTGTTGTATTCAATCCCGATGCAATTTCTCTGTTTCATCAACACTCTGAACGTCCACAGATTACAGGATGCCTTCAAATGTATTTCGAAAACTACTACTGGTCTCCCAGGAATCGATAAAAGCGTAGACACATTGAGACATTACTCCCATGGAGAAAAGTGCGCATGGTGCGTGTTATATTCAATCCGATGCAATTTCTGTGTTTCATCAACACTCTGAACGTCCACAGATTACAGAATGCCTCAAAATGTGTTTAGAAAACTACTACAGGTCTCCCAGGAATCGATAAAAGCGTATACAGTTTGAGACATTACTCCCATGGAGAAAAGTGCTCGTGGTGCGTGTTGTATTCAATACCGATGCAGTTTCTGTGTTTCATCAACACTCTGAACGTCCACAGATTACAGAATGCTTCCAGATGTGCTTCGAAAACTAGTACTGGTCTCCCAGGAATCGATAAAAGCGTAGACAGTTTGAGACATTACTCACATGGAGATAAGTGCGCATGCTGCGTGTTGTATTCAATCCCGATGCAATTTCTCTGTTTCATCAACACTCTGAACGTCCACAGATTACAGAATGCCTTCAAATGTATTTCGAAAACTACTACTGGTCTCCCAGGAATCGATAAAAGCGTAGACACTTTGAGACATTACTCCCATGGAGAAAAGTGCGCATGGTGCGTGTTATATTCAATCCGATGCAATTTCTGTGTTTCATCAACACTCTGAACGTCCACAGATTACAGAATGCCTTCAAATGTATTTCGAAAACTACTACTGGTCTCCCAGGAATCGATAAAAGCGTAGACACTTTGAGACATTACTCCCATGGAGAAAAGTGCGCATGGTGCGTGTTATACTCAATCCCGATGCTATTTCTGTGTTTCATCAACACTCTGAACGTCTACAGATTAGAGAGTGCCTCCAAATGTGTTTCGAAAACTACTACTGGTCTCCCAGGAATCGATAAAAACGTAATCAGTTTGAGACATTACTCCCATGGAGAAAAGTGCTCGTTGTGCGTGTTGTATTCAATCCCGATGCAATTTCTGTGTTTCATCAACACTCTGAACTTCCACAGATTACAGAATGCTTCCAGATGTGCTTCTAAAACTACTACTGGTCTCCCAGGAATCGATAAAAGCGTAGACAGTTTGAGACATTACTCCCATGGAGAAAAGTGCGCATGGTGCGTGTTATACTCAATCCCGATGCAATTTCTGTGTTTCATCATCACTCTGAACGTCCACAGATTACAGAATGCCTCAAAATGTGTTTAGAAAACTACTACAGGTCTCCCAGGAATCGATAAAAGCGTAGACAGTTTGAGACATTACTCCCATGGAGAAAAGTGCGCATGGTGCGTGTTATACTCAATCCCGATGCAATTTCTGTGTTTCATCAACACTCTGAAAGTCTACAGATTAGAGAGTGCCTCCAAATGTGTTTCGAAAACTACTACTGGTATCCCAGGAATCGATAAAAGCGTAGACAGTTTGAGACATTACTCCCATGGAGAAAAGTGCTCGTGGTGCGTGTTGTATTCAATCCCGATGCAATTTCTGTGTATCATCAACACCCTGAACGTCCACAGATTACAGAATGCTTCCAGATGTGCTTCGAAAACTACTACTGGTCTCCCAGGAATCGATAAAAGCGTAGACAGTTTGAGACATTACTCCCATGGAGAAAAGTGCTCGTGGTGCGTGTTGTATTCAATACCGATGCAATTTCTGTGTTTCATCAACACTCTGAACGTCCACAGATTACAGAATGCCTCAAAATGTGTTTAGAAAACTACTACTGGTCTCCCAGGAATCGATAGAAGCGTAGACAGTTTGAGACATTACTCCCATGGAGAAAAGTGCTCGTGGTGCGTGTTATATTCAATCCCGATGCAATTTCTGTGTTTCATCAACACTCTGAACGTCCACAGATTACAGAATGCCTCAAAATGTGTTTAGAAAACCACTACTGGTCTCCCAGGAATCGATAAAAGCGTAGACAGTTTGAGACATTACTCCCATGGAGAAAAGTGTTCGTGGTGCGTGTTGTATTCAATCCCGATGCAATTTCTGTGTTTCATCAACACTCTGAAAGTCCACAGATTACAGAATGCCTCAAAATGTGTTTAAAAAACTACTACTGGTCTCCCAGGAATCGATAAAAGCGTAGACAGTTTGAGACATTACTCCCATGGAGAAAAGTGCTCGTGGTGCGTGTTATATTCAATCCCGATGCAATTTCTGTGTTTCATCAACACTCAGAACGTCCACAGATTACAGAATGCTTCCAGATGTGCTTCGAAAACTACTACTGGTCTCCCAGGAATCGATAAAAGCGTAGACAGTTTGAGACATTACTCCCATGGAGAAAAGTGCTCGTGGTGCGTGTTGTATTCAATCCCGATGCAATTTCTGTGTTTCATCAACACTCTGAACGTCCACAGATTACAGAATGCTTCCAGATGTGCTTCGAAAACTACTACTGGTCTCCCAGGAATCGATAAAAGCGTAGACAGTTTGAGACATTACTCCCATGGAGAAAAGTGCTCGTGGTGCGTGTTATATTCAATCCCGATGCAATTTCTGTGTTTCATCAGCACTCTGAACGTCCACAGATTACGGAATGCCTCAAAATGTGTTTAGAAAACTACTACTGGTCTCCCAGGAATCGATAAAAGCGTAGACAGTTTGAGACATTACTCCCATGGAGAAAAGAGCTCGTGGTGCGTGTTATATTCAATCCCGATGCAATTTCTGTGTTTCATCAACACTCTGAACGTCCACAGATTACAGAATGCCTCAAAATGTGTTTCGAAAACTACTACTGGTCTCCCAGGAATCGATAAAAGCGTAGACAGTTTGAGACATTACTCCCATGGAGAAAAGTGCTCGTGGTGCGTGTTATATTCAATCCCGATGCAATTTCTGTGTTTCATCAACACTCTGAAAGTCCACAGATTACAGAATGCCTCAAAATGTGTTTAAAAAACTACTACTGGTCTCCCAGGAATCGATAAAAGCGTAGACAGTTTGAGACATTACTCCCATGGAGAAAAGTGCTCGTGGTGCGTGTTGTATTCAATCCCGATGCAATTTCTGTGTATCATCAACACCCTGAACGTCCACAGATTACAGAATGCCTCCAGATGTGCTTCGAAAACTACTACTGGTCTCCCAGGAATCGATAAAAGCGTAGACAGTTTGAGACATTACTCCCATGGAGAAAAGTGCTCGTGGTGCGTGTTGTATTCAATACCGATGCAATTTCTGTGTTTCATCAACACTCTGAACGTCCACAGATTACAGAATGCCTCAAAATGTGTTTAGAAAACTACTACTGGTCTCCCAGGAATCGATAGAAGCGTAGACAGTTTGAGACATTACTCCCATGGAGAAAAGTGCTCGTGGTGCGTGTTATATTCAATCCCGATGCAATTTCTGTGTTTCATCAACACTCTGAACGTCCACAGATTACAGAATGCCTCAAAATGTGTTTAGAAAACCACTACTGGTCTCCCAGGAATCGATAAAAGCGTAGACAGTTTGAGACATTACTCCCATGGAGAAAAGTGTTCGTGGTGCGTGTTGTATTCAATCCCGATGCAATTTCTGTGTTTCATCAACACTCTGAAAGTCCACAGATTACAGAATGCCTCAAAATGTGTTTAAAAAACTACTACTGGTCTCCCAGGAATCGATAAAAGCGTAGACAGTTTGAGACATTACTCCCATGGAGAAAAGTGCTCGTGGTGCGTGTTATATTCAATCCCGATGCAATTTCTGTGTTTCATCAACACTCAGAACGTCCACAGATTACAGAATGCTTCCAGATGTGCTTCGAAAACTACTACTGGTCTCCCAGGAATCGATAAAAGCGTAGACAGTTTGAGACATTACTCCCATGGAGAAAAGTGCTCGTGGTGCGTGTTGTATTCAATCCCGATGCAATTTCTGTGTTTCATCAACACTCTGAACGTCCACAGATTACAGAATGCTTCCAGATGTGCTTCGAAAACTACTACTGGTCTCCCAGGAATCGATAAAAGCGTAGACAGTTTGAGACAATACTCCCATGGAGAAAAGTGCTCGTGGTGCGTGTTATATTCAATCCCGATGCAATTTCTGTGTTTCATCAGCACTCTGAACGTCCACAGATTACGGAATGCCTCAAAATGTGTTTAGAAAACTACTACTGGTCTCCCAGGAATCGATAAAAGCGTAGACAGTTTGAGACATTACTCCCATGGAGAAAAGAGCTCGTGGTGCGTGTTATATTCAATCCCGATGCAATTTCTGTGTTTCATCAACACTCTGAACGTCCACAGTTTACAGAATGCCTCAAAATGTGTTTCGAAAACTACTACTGGTCTCCCAGGAATCGATAAAAGCGTAGACAGTTTGAGACATTACTCCCATGCAGAAAAGTGCTCGTGGTGCGTGTTATATTCAATCCCGATGCAATTTCTGTGTTTCATCAACACTCTGAACGTCCACAGATTACAGAATGCCTCAAAATGTGTTAAGAAAACTACTACTGGTCTCCCAGGAATCGATAAAAGTGTAGACAGTTAGAGACATTACTCCCATGGAGAAAAGTGCTCATGGTGCGTGTTATATTCAATACCGATGCAATTTCTCTGTTTCATCAACACTCTGAACGTCCACAGATTACAAAATGCCTCCAAATGTGTTTCGGAAAATACTACTGGTCTCCCAGGAATCGATAAAAGCGTAGACAGTTTGAGACATTACTCCCATGGAGAAAAGTGCGCATGGTGCGTGTTGCATTCAATCCCGATGCATTTTCTGTGTTTCATCAACACTCTGAACGTCCACAGATATCAGAATGCTTCCAGATGTGCTTCGAAAACTACTACTGGTCTCCCAGGAATCGATAAAAGCGTAGACAGTTTCAGACATTACTCCCATGGAGAAAAGTGCTCGTGGTGCGTGTTGTATTCAATCCCGATGCAATTTCTGTGTTTCATCAACACTCTGAACGTCCACAGAATACAGAATGCCTCAAAATGTGTTTAGAAAACTACTACTGGTCTCCCAGGAATCGATAAAAGCGTAGACAGTTTGAGACATTACTCCCATGGAGAAAAGTGCTCGTGGTGCGTGTTGTATTCAATCCCGATGCAATTTCTGTGTTTCATCAACACTCTGAACGTCCACAGATTACAGAATGCTTCCAGATGTGCTTCGAAAACTACTACTGGTCTCCCAGGAATCGATAAAAGCGTAGACAGTTTGAGACATTACTCCCATGGAGAAAAGTGCTCGTGGTGCGTGTTGTATTCAATACCGATGCAATTTCTGTGTTTCATCAACACTCTGAACGTCCACAGATTACAGAATGCCTCCAAATGTGTTTCGAAAACTACAACTGGTCTCCCAGGAATCGATAAAAGCGTAGACAGTTTGAGACATTACTCCCATGGAGAAAAGTGCTCATGGTGCGTGTTATATTCAATCCCGATGCAATTTCTGTGTTTCATCAACACTCTGAACGTCCACAGATTACAGAATGCCTCAAAATGTGTTTAGAAAACTACTACTGGTCTCCCAGAAATCGATAAAAGCGTAGACAGTTTGAGACATTACTCCCATGGAGAAAAGTGCGCATGGTGCGTGTTGTATTCAATCCCGATGCAATTTCTGTGTTTCATCAACACTCTGAACGTCCACAGATTACAAAATGCCTCCAAATGTGTTTCGAAAACTACTACTGGTCTCCCAGGAATCGATAAAAGCGTAGACAGTTTGAGACATTACTCCCATGGAGAAAAGTGCTCGTGGTGCGTGTTGTATTCAATACCGATGCAATTTCTGTGTTTCATCAACACTCTGAACGTCCACAGATTACAGAATGCCTCAAAATGTATTTCGAAAACTACTACTGGTCTCCCAGGAATCGATAAAAGCGTAGACACTTTGAGACATTACTCCCATGGAGAAAAGTGCGCATGGTGCGTGTTGTATTCAATACCGATGCAATTTCTGTGTTTCATCAACACTCTGAACGTCCACAGATTACAGAATGCCTCAAAATGTGTTTAGAAAACTACTACTGGTCTCCCAGGAATCGATAAAAGCGTAGACAGTTTGAGACATTACTCCCATGGAGAAAAGTGCTCGTGGTGCGTGTTGTATTCAATACCGATGCAATTTCTGTGTTTCATCAACACTCTGAACGTCCACAAATTACAGAATGCCTCCAAATGTGTTTCGAAAACTACTACTGGTCTCCCAGGAATCGATAAAAGCGTAGACAGTTTGAGACATTACTCCCATGGAGAAAAGTGCTCGTGGTGCGTGTTGTATTCAATCCCGATGCAATTTCTGTGTTTCATCAACACTCTGAACGTCCACAGATTACAGAATGAATCAAAATGTATTTCGAAAACTACTACTGGTCTCCCAGGAATCGATAAAATCGTAGACACTTTGAGACATTACTCCCATGGAGAAAAGTGCGCATGGTGCGTGTTGTATTCAATCCCGATGCATTTTCTGTGTTTCATCAACACTCTGAACGTCCACAGATTACAGAATGCTTCGAGATGTGCTTCGAAAACTACTACTGGTCTCCCAGGAATCGATAAAAGCGTAGACAGTTTGAGACATTACTCCCATGGAGAAAAGTGCTCGTGGTGCGTGTTGTATTCAATACCGATGCAATTTCTGTGTTTCATCAACACTCTGAACGTCCACAGATTACAGAATGCCTCAAAATGTGTTTAGAAAACTACTGCTGGTCTCCCAGAAATCGATAAAAGCGTAGACAGTTTGAGACATTACTCCCATGGAGAAAAGTGCTCGTGGTGCGTGTTGTATTCAATACCGATGCAATTTCTGTGTTTCATCAACACTCTGAACGTCCACAGATTACAGAATGCCTCAAAATGTATTTAGAAAACTACTACTGGTCTCCCAGGAATCGATAAAAGCGTAGACAGTTTGAGACATTACTCCCATGGAGAAAAGTGCGCATGGTGCGTGTTGTATTCAATCCCGATGCAATTTCTGTGTTTCATCAACACTCTGAACATCCACAGATTACAAAATGCCTCCAAATGTGTTTCGAAAACTACTACTGGTCTCCCAGGAATCGATAAAAGCGTAGACAGTTTGAGACATTACTCCCATGGAGAAAAGTGCGCATGGTGCGTGTTGTATTCAATCCCGATGCATTTTCTGTGTTTCATCAACACTCTGAACGTCCACAGATTACAGAATGCTTCCAGATGTGCTTCGAAAACTACTACTGGTCTCCCAGGAATCGATAAAAGCGTAGACAGTTTGAGACATTACTCCCATGGAGAAAAGTGCTCGTGGTGCGTGTTGTATTCAATACCGATGCAATTTCTGTGTTTCATCAACACTCTGAACGTCCACAGATTACAGAATGCCTCCAAATGTGTTTCGAAAACTACTACTGGTCTCCCAGGAATCGATAAAAGCGTAGACAGTTTGAGACATTACTCCCATGGAGAAAAGTGCTCATGGTGCGTGTTATATTCAATCCCGACGCAATTTCTGTGTTTCATCAACACTCTGAACGTCCACAGATTACAGAATGCCTCAAAATGTGTTTACAAAACTACTACTGGTCTCCCAGGAATCGATAAAAGCGTAGACAGTTTGAGACATTACTCCCATGGAGAAAAGTGCTCGTGGTGCGTGTTGTATTCAATACCGATGCAATTTCTGTGTTTCATCAACACTCTGAACGTCCACAGATTACAGAATGCCTCAAAATGTGTTTACAAAACTACTACTGGTCTCCCAGGAATCGATAAAAGCGTAGACAGTTTGAGACATTACTCCCATGGAGAAAAGTGCTCATGGTGCGTGTTATATTCAATCCCGATGCAATTTCTGTGTTTCATCAACACTCTGAACGTCCACAGATTACAGAATGCTTCCAGATGTGTTTAGAAAACTACTACTGGTCTCCCAGGAATCGATAAAAGCGTAGACAGTTTGAGACATTACTCCCATGGAGAAAATTTCTCGTGGTGCGTGTTGTATTCAATACCGATGCAATTTCTGTGTTTCATCAACACTCTGAACGTCCACAGATTACAGAATGCCTCAAAATGTATTTCGAAAACTACTACTGGTCTCCCAGGAATCGATAAAAGCGTAGACAGTTTGAGACATTACTCCCATGGAGAAAAGTGCTCGTGGTGCGTGTTGTGTTCAAGCCCGATGCAATTTCTGAGTTTCATCAGCACTCTGAACGTCCACAGATTACAGAATGCCTCAAAATGTGTTTACAAAACTACTACTGGTCTCCCAGGAATCGATAAAAGCGTAGACAGTTTGAGACATTACTCCCATGGAGAAAAGTGCTCGTGGTGCGTGTTGTATTCAATCCCGATGCAATTTCTGTGTTTCATCAACACTCTGAACGTCCACAGATTACAGAATGCCTCCAAATGTGTTTCGAAAACTACTACTGGTCTCCCAGGAATCGATAAAAGCGTAGACAGTTTGAGACATTACTCCCATGGAGAAAAGTGCTCATGGTGCGTGTTATATTCAATCCCGATGCAATTTCTGTGTTTCATCAACACTCTGAACGTCCACAGATTACAGAATGCCTCAAAATGTGTTTACAAAACTACTACTGGTCTCCCAGGAATCGATAAAAGCGTAGACAGTTTGAGACATTACTCCCATGGAGAAAAGTGCTCGTGGTGCGTGTTGTATTCAATACCGATGCAATTTCTGTGTTTCATCAACACTCTGAACGTCCACAGATTACAGAATGCCTCCAAATGTGTTTCGAAAACTACTACTGGTCTCCCAGAAATCGATAAAAGCGTAGACAGTTTGAGACATTACTCCCATGGAGAAAAGTGCTCGTGGTGCGTGTTGTATTCAATACCGATGCAATTTCTGTGTTTCATCAACACTCTGAACGTCCACAGTTTACAGAATGCCTCAAAATGTATTTCGAAAACTACTACTGGTCTCCCAGGAATCGATAAAAGCGTAGACAGTTTGAGACATTACTCCCATGGAGAAAAGTGCTCGTGGTGCGTGTTGTGTTCAATCCCGATGCAATTTCTGAGTTTCATCAGCACTCTGAACGTCCACAGATTACAGAATGCCTCAAAATGTGTTTACAAAACTACTACTGGTCTCCCAGGAATCGATAAAAGCGTAGACAGTTTGAGACATTACTCCCATGGAGAAAAGTGCTCGTGGTGCGTGTTGTATTCAATGACGATGCAATTTCTGAGTTTCATCAGCACTCTGAACGTCCACAGATTACAGAATGCCTCAAAATGTGTTTACAAAACTACTACTGGTCTCCCAGGAATCGATAAAAGCGTAGACAGTTTGAGACATTACTCCCATGGAGAAAAGTGCTCGTGGTGCGTGTTGTATTCAATACCGATGCAATTTCTGTGTTTCATCAACACTCTGAACGTCCACAGGTTACAGAATGCCTCCAAATGTGTTTCGAAAACTACTACTGGCCTCCCAGGAATCGATAAAAGCGTAGACAGTTTGAGACATTACTCCCATGGAGAAAAGTGCTCATGGTGCGTGTTATATTCAATCCCGATGCAATTTCTGTGTTTCATCAACACTCTGAACGTCCACAGATTACAGAATGCCTAAAAATGTGTTTACAAAACTACTACTGGTCTCCCAGGAATCGATAAAAGCGTAGACAGTTTGAGACATTACTCCCATGGAGAAAAGTGCGCATGGTGCGTGTTGTATTCAATCCCGATGCATTTTCTGTGTTTCATCAACACTCTGAACGTCCACATATTACAGAATGCTTCCAGATGTGCTTCGAAAACTACTACTGGTCTCCCAGGAATCGATAAAAGCGTAGACAGTTTGAGACATTACTCCCATGGAGAAAAGTGCTCGTGGTGCGTGTTGCATTCAATACCGATGCAATTTCTGTGTTTCATCAACACTCTGAACGTCCACAGATTACAGAATGCCTCAAAATGTATTTCGAAAACTACTACTGGTCTCCCAGGAATCGATAAAATCGTAGACACTTTGAGACATTACTCCCATGGAGAAAAGTGCGCATGGTGCGTGTTGTATTCAATCCCGATGCATTTTCTGTGTTTCATCAACACTCTGAACGTCCACAGATTACAGAATGCTTCCAGATGTGCTTCGAAAACTACTACTGGTCTCCCAGGAATCGATAAAAGCGTAGACAGTTTGAGACATTACTCCCATGGAGAAAATTGCTCGTGGTGCGTGTTGTATTCAATACCGATGCAATTTCTGTGTTTCATCAACACTCTGAACGTCCACAGATTACAGAATGCCTCAAAATGTGTTTAGAAAACTACTACTGGTCTCCCAGAAATCGATAAAAGCGTAGACAGTTTGAGACATTACTCCCATGGAGAAAAGTGCTCGTGGTGCGTGTTGTATTCAATACCGATACAATTTCTGTGTTTCATCAACACTCTGAACGTCCACAGATTACAGAATGCCTCAAAATGTATTTCGAAAACTACTACTGGTCTCCCAGGAATCGATAAAAGCGTAGACACTTTGAGACATTACTCCCATGGAGAAAAGTGCGCATGGTGCGTGTTGTATTCAATCCCGATGCATTTTCTGTGTTTCATCAACACTCTGAACGTCCACAGATTACAGAATGCTTAAAGATGTGCTTCGAAAACTACTACTGGTCTCCCAGGAGTCGATAAAAGCGTAGACAGTTTGAGACATTACTCCCATGGAGAAAAGTGCTCGTGGTGCGTGTTGTATTCAATCCCGATGCAATTTCTGTGTTTCATCAACACTCTGAACGTCCACAGATTACAGAATGCCTCAAAATGTATTTCGAAAACTACTACTGGTCTCCCAGGAATCGATAAGAGCGTAGACAGTTTGAGACATTACTCCCATGGAGAAAAGTGCTCGTGGTGCGAGTTATATTCAATCCCGATGCAATTTCTGTGTTTCATCAACACTCTGAACGCCCACAGATTACAAAATGAGTCCAAATGTGTTTCGAAAACTACTACTGGTCTCCCAGGAATCGATAAAAGCGTAGACAGTTTGAGACATTACTCCCATGGAGAAAAGTGCTCGTGGTGCGTGTTGTATTCAATCCCGACGCAATTTCTGTGTTTCATCAACACTCTGAACGTCCACAGATTACAGAATGCCTCAAAATGTATTTCGAAAACTACTACTGGTCTCCCAGGAATCGATAAAAGCGTAGACAGTTTGAGACATTACTCCCATGGAGAAAAGTGCTCGTGGTGCGAGTTATATTCAATCCCGATGCAATTTCTGTGTTTCATCAACACTCTGAACGTCCACAGATTACAAAATGCCTCCAAATGTGTTTCGAAAACTACTACTGGTCTCCCAGGAATCGATAAAAGCGTAGACAGTTTGAGACATTACTCCCATGGAGAAAAGTGCTCGTGGTGCGTGTTGTATTCAATCCCGATGCAATTTCTGTATTTCATCAACACTCTGAACGTCCACAGATTACAGAATGCTTCCAGATGTGCTTCGAAAACTACTACTGGTCTCCCAGGAATCGATAAAAGCGTAGACAGTTTGAGACATTACTCCCATGGAGAAAAGTGCTCGTGGTGCGAGTTATATTCAATCCCGATGCAATTTCTGTGTTTCATCAACACTCTGAACGTCCACAGATTACAAAATGCCTCCAAATGTGTTTCGAAAACTACTACTGGTCTCCCAGGAATCGATAAAAGCGTAGACAGTTTGAGACATTACTCCCATGGAGAAAAGTGCTCGTGGTGCGTGTTATATTCAATCCCGATGCAATTTCTGTGTTTCATCAACACTCTGAACGTCCACAGATTACAAAATGCCTCCAAATGTGTTTCGAAAACTACTACTGGTCTCCCAGGAATCGATAAAAGCGTAGACAGTTTGAGACATTACTCCCATGGAGAAAAGTGCTCGTGGTGCGTGTTGTATTCAATCCCGATGCAATTTCTGTGTTTCATCAACACTCTGAACGTCCACAGATTACAGAATGCTTCCAGATGTGCTTCGAAAACTACTACTGGTCTCCCAGGAATCGATAAAAGCGTAGACAGTTTGAGACATTACTCCCATGGAGAAAAGTGCTCGTGGTGCGTGTTGTATTCAATACCGATGCAATTTCTGTGTTTCATCAACACTCTGAACGTCCACAGATTACAGAATGCTTCCAGATGTGCTTCGAAAACTACTACTGGTCTCCCAGGAATCGATAAAAGCGTAGACAGTTTGAGACATTACTCCCATGGAGAAAAGTGCTCATGGTGCGTGTTATATTCAATCCCGATGCAATTTCTGTGTTTCATCAACACTCTGAACGTCCACAGATTACAGAATGCCTCAAAATGTGTTTACAAAACTACTACTGGTCTCCCAGGAATCGATAAAAGCGTAGACAGTTTTAGACATTACTCCCATGGAGAAAAGTGCTCGTGGTGCGTGTTGTATTCAATACCGATGCAATTTCTGTGTTTCATCAACACTCTGAACGTCCACAGATTACAGAATGCCTCAAAATGTGTTTAGAAAACTACTACTGGTCTCCCAGGAATCGATAAAAGAGTAGACAGTTTGAGACATTACTCCCATGGAGAAAAGTGCGCATGGTGCGTGTTGTATTCAATCCCGATGCAATTTCTGTGTTTCATCAACACTCTGAACGTCCACAGATTACAGAATGCCTCAAAATGTGTTTAGAAAACTACTACTGGTCTCCCAGGAATCGATAAAAGCGTAGACAGTTTGAGACATTACTCCCATGGAGAAAAGTGCTCGTGGTGCGTGTTATATTCAATCCCGATGCAATTTCTGTGTTTCATCAACACTCTGAACGTCCACAGATTACAGAATGCCTCAAAATGTGTTTAGAAAACTACTACTGGTCTCCCAGGAATCGATAAAAGCGTAGACACTTTGAGACATTACTCCCATGGAGAAAAGTGCGCATGGTGCGTGTTGTATTCAATCCCGATGCATTTTCTGTGTTTCATCAACACTCTGAACGTCCACAGATTACAGAATGCTTCCAGATGTGCTTCGAAAACTACTACTGGTCTCCCAGGAATCGATAAAAGCGTAGACAGTTTGAGACATTACTCCCATGGAGAAAAGTGCTCGTGGTGCGTGTTGTATTCAATACCGATACAATTTCTGTGTTTCATCAACACTCTGAACGTCCACAGATTACAGAATGCCTCAAAATGTATTTCGAAAACTACTACTGGTCTCCCAGGAATCGATAAAATCGTAGACACTTTGAGACATTACTCCCATGGAGAAAAGTGCGCATGGTGCGTGTTGTATTCAATCCCGATGCATTTCCTGTGTTTCATCAACACTCTGAACGTCCACAGATTACAGAATGCTTCCAGATGTGCTTCGAAAACTACTACTGGTCTCCCAGGAATCGATAAAAGCGTAGACAGTTTGAGACATTACTCCCATGGAGAAAATTGCTCGTGGTGCGTGTTGTATTCAATACCGATGCAATTTCTGTGTTTCTTCAACACTCTGAACGTCCACAGATTACAGAATGCCTCAAAATGTGTTTAGAAAACTACTACTGGTCTCCCAGAAATCGATAAAAGCGTAGACAGTTTGAGACATTACTCCCATGGAGAAAAGTGCTCGTGGTGCGTGTTGTATTCAATCCCGATGCAATTTCTGTGTTTCATCAACACTCTGAACGTCCACAGATTACAGAATGCCTCAAAATGTATTTCGAAAACTACTACTGGTTTCCCAGGAATCGATAAAAGCGTAGACACTTTGAGACATTACTCCCATGGAGAAAAGTGCTCGTGGTGCGTGTTGTATTCAATCCCGATGCATTTTCTGTGTTTCATCAACACTCTGAACGTCCACAGATTACAGAATGCTTCCAGATGTGCTTCGAAAACTACTACTGGTCTCCCAGGAATCGATAAAAGCGTAGACAGTTTGAGACATTACTCCCATGGAGAAAAGTGCTCGTGGTGCGTGTTGTATTCAATCCCGATGCAATTTCTGTGTTTCATCAACACTCTGAACGTCCACAGATTACAGAATGCCTCAAAATGTATTTCGAAAACTACTACTGGTCTCCCAGGAATCGATAAAAGCGTAGACAGTTTGAGACATTACTCCCATGGAGAAAAGTGCTCGTGGTGCGAGTTATATTCAATCCCGATGCAATTTCTGTGTTTCATCAACACTCTGAACGTCCACAGATTACAAAATGCCTCCAAATGTGTTTCGAAAACTACTACTGGTCTCCCAGGAATCGATAAAAGCGTAGACAGTTTGAGACATTACTTCCATGGAGAAAAGTGCTCGTGGTGCGTGTTGTATTCAATCCCGATGCAATTTCTGTGTTTCATCAACACTCTGAACGTCCACAGATTACAGAATGCCTCAAAATGTATTTCGAAAACTACTACTGGTCTCCCAGGAATCGATAAAAGCGTAGACACTTTGAGACATTACTCCCATGGAGAAAAGTGCGCATGGTGCGTGTTGTATTCAATCCCGATGCATTTTCTGTGTTTCATCAACACTCTGAACGTCCACAGATTACAGAATGCTTCCAGATGTGCTTCGAAAACTACTACTGGTCTCCCAGGAATCGATAAAAGCGTAGACAGTTTGAGACATTACTCCCATGGAGAAAAGTGCTCGTGGTGCGTGTTGTATTCAATCCCGATGCAATTTCTGTGTTTCATCAACACTCTGAACGTCCACAGATTACAGAATGCCTCAAAATGTATTTCGAAAACTACTACTGGTCTCCCAGGAATCGATAAAAGCGTAGACAGTTTGAGACATTACTCCCATGGAGAAAAGTGCTCGTGGTGCGTGTTGTATTCAATGCCGATGCAATTTCTGTGTTTCATCAACACTCTGAACGTCCACAGATTACAGAATGCCTCAAAATGTATTTCGAAAACTACTACTGGTCTCCCAGGAATCGATAAAAGCGTAGACAGTTTGAGACATTACTCCCATGGAGAAAAGTGCTCGTGGTGCGAGTTATATTCAATCCCGATGCAATTTCTGTGTTTCATCAACACTCTGAACGTCCACAGATTACAAAATGCCTCCAAATGTGTTTCGAAAACTACTACTGGTCTCCCAGGAATCGATAAGAGCGTAGACAGTTTGAGACATTACTCCCATGGAGAAAAGTGCTCGTGGTGCGTGTTGTATTCAATCCCGATGCAATTTCCGTGTTTCATCAACACTCTGAACGTCCACAGATTACAGAATGCTTCCAGATGTGCTTCGAAAACTACTACTGGTCTCCCAGGAATCGATAAAAGCGTAGACAGTTTGAGACATTACTCCCATGGAGAAAAGTGCTCGTGGTGCGAGTTATATTCAATCCCGATGCAATTTCTGTGTTTCATCAACACCCTGAACGTCCACAGATTACAAAATGCCTCCAAATGTGTTTCGAAAACTACTACTGGTCTCCCAGGAATCGATAAAAGCGTAGACAGTTTGAGACATTACTCCCATGGAGAAAAGTGCTCGTGGTGCGTGTTATATTCAATCCCGATGCAATTTCTGTGTTTCATCAACACTCTGAACGTCCACAGATTACAAAATGCCTCCAAATGTGTTTCGAAAACTACTACTGGTCTCCCAGGAATCGATAAAAGCGTAGACAGTTTGAGACATTACTCCCATGGAGAAAAGTGCTCGTGGTGCGTGTTGTATTCAATCCCGATGCAATTTCTGTGTTTCATCAACACTCTGAACGTCCACAGATTACAGAATGCTTCCAGATGTGCTTCGAAAACTACTACTGGTCTCCCAGGAATCGATAAAAGCGTAGACAGTTTGAGACATTACTCCCATGGAGAAAAGTGCTCGTGGTGCGTGTTGTATTCAATACCGATGCAATTTCTGTGTTTCATCAACACTCTGAACGTCCACAGATTACAGAATGCTTCCAGATGTGCTTCGAAAACTACTACTGGTCTCCCAGGAATCGATAAAAGCGTAGACAGTTTGAGACATTACTCCCATGGAGAAAAGTGCTCGTGGTGCGTGTTATATTCAATCCCGATGCAATTTCTGTGTTTCATCAACACTCTGATCGTCCACAGATTACAGAATGCCTCAAAATGTATTTCGAAAACTACTACTGGTCTCCCAGGAATCGATAAAAGCGTAGACAGTTTGAGACATTACTCCCATGGAGAAAAGTGCTCGTGGTGCGTGTTGTATTCAATGCCGATGCAATTTCTGTGTTTCATCAACACTCTGAACGTCCACAGATTACAGAATGCCTCAAAATGTATTTCGAAAACTACTACTGGTCTCCCAGGAATCGATAAAAGCGTAGACAGTTTGAGACATTACTCCCATGGAGAAAAGTGCTCGTGGTGCGAGTTATATTCAATCCCGATGCAATTTCTGTGTTTCATCAACACTCTGAACGTCCACAGATTACAAAATGCCTCCAAATGTGTTTCGAAAACTACTACTGGTCTCCCAGGAATCGATAAGAGCGTAGACAGTTTGAGACATTACTCCCATGGAGAAAAGTGCTCGTGGTGCGTGTTGTATTCAATCCCGATGCAATTTCCGTGTTTCATCAACACTCTGAACGTCCACAGATTACACAATGCTTCCAGATGTGCTTCGAAAACTACTACTGGTCTCCCAGGAATCGATAAAAGCGTAGACAGTTTGAGACATTACTCCCATGGAGAAAAGTGCTCGTGGTGCGAGTTATATTCAATCCCGATGCAATTTCTGTGTTTCATCAACACCCTGAACGTCCACAGATTACAAAATGCCTCCAAATGTGTTTCGAAAACTACTACTGGTCTCCCAGGAATCGATAAAAGCGTAGACAGTTTGAGACATTACTCCCATGGAGAAAAGTGCTCGTGGTGCGTGTTATATTCAATCCCGATGCAATTTCTGTGTTTCATCAACACTCTGAACGTCCACAGATTACAAAATGCCTCCAAATGTGTTTCGAAAACTACTACTGGTCTCCCAGGAATCGATAAAAGGTAGACAGTTTGAGACATTACTCCCATGGAGAAAAGTGCTCGTGGTGCGTGTTGTATTCAATCCCGATGCAATTTCTGTGTTTCATCAACACTCTGAACGTCCACAGATTACAGAATGCTTCCAGATGTGCTTCGAAAACTACTACTGGTCTCCCAGGAATCGATAAAAGCGTAGACAGTTTGAGACATTACTCCCATGGAGAAAAGTGCTCGTGGTGCGTGTTGTATTCAATACCGATGCAATTTCTGTGTTTCATCAACACTCTGAACGTCCACAGATTACAGAATGCTTCCAGATGTGCTTCGAAAACTACTACTGGTCTCCCAGGAATCGATAAAAGCGTAGACAGTTTGAGACATTACTCCCATGGAGAAAAGTGCTCGTGGTGCGTGTTATATTCAATCCCGATGCAATTTCTGTGTTTCATCAACACTCTGATCGTCCACAGATTACAGAATGCCTCAAAATGTGTTTAGAAAACTACTACTGGTCTCCCAGGAATCGATAAAAGCGTAGACAGTTTGAGACATTACTCCCATGGAGAAAAGTGCTCGTGGTGCGTGTTATATTCAATCCCGATGCAATTTCTGTGTTTCATCAAAGCTCTGAACGTCCACAGATTACAGAATGCCTCAAAATGTGTTTAGAAAACTACTACTGGTCTCCCAGGAATCGATAAAAGCGTAGACAGTTTGAGACATTACTCCCATGGAGAAAAGTGCTCGTGGTGCGTGTTGTATTCAATACCGATGCAATTTCTGTGTTTCATCAACACTCTGAACGTCCACAGATTACAGAATGCCTCAAAATGTATTTCGAAAACTACTACTGGTCTCCCAGGAATTGATAAAAGCGTAGACAGTTTGAGACATTACTCCCATGGAGAAAAGTGCTCGTGGTGCGTGTTATATTCAATCCCGATGCAATTTCTGTGTTTCATCAACACTCTGAACGTCCACAGATTACAGAATGCCTCAAAATGTGTTTAGAAAACTACTACTGGTCTCCCAGGAATCGATAAAAGCGTAGACAGTTTGAGACATTACTCCCATGGAGAAAAGTGCTCGTGGTGCGTGTTATATTCAATCCCGATGCAATTTCTGTGTTTCATCAACACTCTGAACGTCCACAGATTACAGAGTGCCTCAAAATGTGTTTAGAAAACTACTACTGGTCTCCCAGGAATCGATAAAAGCGTAGACAGTTTGAGACATTACTCCCATGGAGAAAAGTGCTCGTGGTGCGTGTTGTATTCAATCCCGATGCATTTTCTGTGTTTCATCAACACTCTGAACGTCCACAGATTACAGAATGCTTCCAGATGTGCTTCGAAAACTACTACTGGTCTCCCAGGAATCGATAAAAGCGTAGACAGTTTGAGACATTACTCCCATGGAGAAAAGTGCTCGTGGTGCGTGTTGTATTCAATACCGATACAATTTCTGTGTTTCATCAACACTCTGAACGTCCACAGATTACAGAATGCCTCAAAATGTATTTCGAAAACTACTACTGGTCTCCCAGGAATCGATAAAATCGTAGACACTTTGAGACATTACTCCCATGGAGAAAAGTGCGCATGGTGCGTGTTGTATTCAATCCCGATGCATTTTCTGTGTTTCATCAACACTCTGAACGTCCACAGATTACAGAATGCTTCCAGATGTGCTTCGAAAACTACTACTGGTCTCCCAGGAATCGATAAAAGCGTAGACAGTTTGAGACATTACTCCCATGGAGAAAATTGCTCGTGGTGCGTGTTGTATTCAATACCGATGCAATTTCTGTGTTTCATCAACACTCTGAACGTCCACAGATTACAGAATGCCTCAAAATGTGTTTAGAAAACTACTACTGGTCTCCCAGAAATCGATAAAAGCGTAGACAGTTTGAGACATTACTCCCATGGAGAAAAGTGCTCGTGGTGCGTGTTGTATTCAATACCGATGCAATTTCAGTGTTTCATCAACACTCTGAACGTCCACAGATTACAGAATGCCTCAAAATGTATTTCGAAAACTACTACTGGTCTCCCAGGAATCGATAAAAGCGTAGACACTTTGAGACATTACTCCCATGGAGAAAAGTGCGCATGGTGCGTGTCGTATTCAATCCCGATGCATTTTCTGTGTTTCATCAACACTCTGAACGTCCACAGATTACAGAATGCTTCCAGATGTGCTTCGAAAACTACTACTGGTCTCCCAGGAATCGATAAAAGCGTAGACAGTTTGAGACATTACTCCCATGGAGAAAAGTGCTCGTGGTGCGTGTTGTATTCAATCCCGATGCAATTTCTGTGTTTCATCAACACTCTGAACGTCCACAGATTACAGAATGCCTCAAAATGTATTTCGAAAACTACTACTGGTCTCCCAGGAATCGATAAAAGCGTAGACAGTTTGAGACATTACTCCCATGGAGAAAAGTGCTCGTGGTGCGAGTTATATTCAATCCCGATGCAATTTCTGTGTTTCATCAACACTCTGAACGTCCACAGATTACAAAATGCCTCCAAATGTGTTTCGAAAACTACTACTGGTCTCCCAGGAATCGATAAAAGCGTAGACAGTTTGAGACATTACTCCCATGGAGAAAAGTGCTCGTGGTGCGTGTTGTATTCAATCCCGATGCAATTTCTGTGTTTCATCAACACTCTGAACGTCCACAGATTACAGAATGCCTCAAAATGTATTTCGAAAACTACTACTGGTCTCCCAGGAATCGATAAAAGCGTAGACACTTTGAGACATTACTCCCATGGAGAAAAGTGCGCATGGTGCGTGTTGTATTCAATCCCGATGCATTTTCTGTGTTTCATCAAAACTCTGAACGTCCACAGATTACAGAATGCTTCCAGATGTGCTTCGAAAACTACTACTGGTCTCCCAGGAATCGATAAAAGCGTAGACAGTTTGAGACATTACTCCCATGGAGAAAAGTGCTCGTGGTGCGTGTTGTATTCAATCCCGATGCAATTTCTGTGTTTCATCAACACTCTGAACGTCCACAGATTACAGAATGCCTCAAAATGTATTTCGAAAACTACTACTGGTCTCCCAGGAATCGATAAAAGCGTAGACAGTTTGAGACATTACTCCCATGGAGAAAAGTGCTCGTGGTGCGTGTTGTATTCAATCCCGATGCAATTTCTGTGTTTCATCAACACTCTGAACGTCCACAGATTACAGAATGCCTCAAAATGTATTTCGAAAACTACTACTGGTCTCCCAGGAATCGATAAAAGCGTAGACAGTTTGAGACATTACTCCCATGGAGAAAAGTGCTCGTGGTGCGAGTTATATTCAATCCCGATGCAATTTCTGTGTTTCATCAACACTCTGAACGTCCACAGATTACAAAATGCCTCCAAATGTGTTTCGAAAACTACTACTGGTCTCCCAGGAATCGATAAAAGCGTAGACAGTTTGAGACATTACTCCCATGGAGAAAAGTGCTCGTGGTGCGTGTTGTATTCAATCCCGATGCAATTTCCGTGTTTCATCAACACTCTGAACGTCCACAGATTACAGAATGCTTCCAGATGTGCTTCGAAAACTACTACTGGTCTCCCAGGAATCGATAAAAGCGTAGACAGTTTGAGACATTACTCCCATGGAGAAAAGTGCTCGTGGTGCGAGTTATATTCAATCCCGATGCAATTTCTGTGTTTCATCAACACCCTGAACGTCCACAGATTACAAAATGCCTCCAAATGTGTTTCGAAAACTACTACTGGTCTCCCAGGAATCGATAAAAGCGTAGACAGTTTGAGACATTACTCCCATGGAGAAAAGTGCTCGTGGTGCGTGTTATATTCAATCCCGATGCAATTTCTGTGTTTCATCAACACTCTGAACGTCCACAGATTACAAAATGCCTCCAAATGTGTTTCGAAAACTACTACTGGTCTCCCAGGAATCGATAAAAGCGTAGACAGTTTGAGACATTACTCCCATGGAGAAAAGTGCTCGTGGTGCGTGTTGTATTCAATACCGATGCAATTTCTGTGTTTCATCAACACTCTGAACGTCCACAGATTACAGAATGCCTCAAAATGTATTTCGAAAACTACTACTGGTCTCCCAGGAATCGATAAAAGCGTAGACAGTTTGAGACATTACTCCCATGGAGAAAAGTGCTCGTGGATCGTGTTATATTCAATCCCGATGCAATTTCTGTGTTTCATCAACACTCTGAACGTCCACAGATTACAGAATGCCTCAAAATGTGTTTAGAAAACTACTACTGGTCTCCCAGGAATCGATAAAGGCGTAGACAGTTTGAGACATTACTCCCATGGAGAAAAGTGCTCGTGGTGCGTGTTATATTCAATCCCGATGCAATTTCTGTGTTTCATCAACACTCTGAACGTCCACAGATTACAGAGTGCCTCAAAATGTGTTTAGAAAACTACTACTGGTCTCCCAGGAATCGATAAAAGCGTAGACAGTTTGAGACATTACTCCCATGGAGAAAAGTGCTCGTGGTGCGTGTTAAATTCAATCCCGATGCAATTTCTGTGTTTCATCAAAGCTCTGAACATCCACAGATTACAGAATGCCTCAAAATGTGTTTAGAAAACTACTAATGGTCTCCCAGGAATCGATAAAAGCGTAGACAGTTTGAGACATTACTCCCATGGAGAAAAGTGCTCATGGTGCGTGTTATATTCAATCCCGATGCAATTTCTGTGTTTCGTCAACACTCTGAACGTCCACAGATTACAGAATGCCTCAAAATGTGTTTAGAAAACTACTACTGGTCTCCCAGGAATCGATAAAAGCGTAGACACTTTGAGACATTACTCCCATGGAGAAAAGTGCGCATGTTGCGTGTTGTATTCAATCCCGATGCAGTTTCTGTGTTTCATCAACACTCTGAACGTCCACAGATTACAAAATGACTCCAAATGTGTTTCGAAAACTACTACTGGTCTCCCAGGAATCGATAAAAGCGTAGACAGTTTGAGACATTACTTCCATGGAGAAAAGTGCTCATGGTGCGTGTTATATTCAATCCCGATGCAATTTCTGTGTTTCATCAACACTCTGAACGTCCACAGATTACAGAATGCCTCAAAATGTGTTTAGAAAACTACTACTGGTCTCCCAGGAATCGATAAAAGCGTAGACAGTTTGAGACATTACCCCCATGGAGAAAAGTGCTCGTGGTGCGTGTTGTATTCAATACCGATGCAATTTCTGTGTTTCATCAACACTCTGAACGTCCACAGATTACAGAATGCCTCAAAATGTATTTCGAAAGCTACTACTGGTCTCCCAGGAATCGATAAAAGCGTAGACACTTTGAGACATTACTCCCATGGAGAAAAGTGCTCGTGGTGCGTGTTGTATTCAATACCGATGCAATTTCTGTGTTTCATCAACACTCTGAACGTCCACAGATTACAGAATGCCTCAAAATGAATTTCGAAAACTACTACTGGTCTCCCAGGAATCGATAAATGCGTAGACAGTTTGAGACATTACTCCCATGGAGAAAAGTTCTCATGGTGCGTGTTATATTCAATCCCGATGCAATTTCTGTGTTTCGTCAACACTCTGAACGTCCACAGATTACAGAATGCCTCAAAATGTGTTTAGAAAACTACTACTGGTCTCCCAGGAATCGATAAAAGCGTAGACACTTTGAGACATTACTCCCATGGAGAAAAGTGCGCATGTTGCGTGTTGTATTCAATCCCGATGCAGTTTCTGTGTTTCATCAACACTCTGAACGTCCACAGATTACAAAATGACTCCAAATGTGTTTCGAAAACTACTACTGGTCTCCCAGGAATCGATAAAAGCGTAGACAGTTTGAGACATTACTTCCATGGAGAAAAGTGCTCATGGTGCGTGTTATATTCAATCCCGATGCAATTTCTGTGTTTCATCAACACTCTGAACGTCCACAGATTACAGAATGCCTCAAAATGTGTTTAGAAAACTACTACTGGTCTCCCAGGAATCGATAAAAGCGTAGACAGTTTGAGACATTACTCCCATGGAGAAAAGTGCTCATGGTGCGTGTTATATTCAATCCCGATGCAATTTCTGTGTTTCGTCAACACTCTGAACGTCCACAGATTACAGAATGCCTCAAAATGTGTTTAGAAAACTACTACTGGTCTCCCAGGAATCGATAAAAGCGGAGACACTTTGAGACATTACTCCCATGGAGAAAAATGCGCATGTTGCGTGTTGTATTCAATCCCGATGCAGTTTCTGTGTTTCATCAACACTCTGAACGTCCACAGATTACAAAATGACTCCAAATGTGTTTCGAAAACTACTACTGGTCACCCAGGAATCGATAAAAGCGTAGACAGTTTGAGACATTACTTCCATGGAGAAAAGTGCTCATGGTGCGTGTTATATTCAATCCCGATGCAATTTCTGTGTTTCATCAACACTCTGAACGTCCACAGATTACAGAATGCCTCAAAATGTGTTTAGAAAACTACTACTGGTCTCCCAGGAATCGATAAAAGCGTAGACAGTTTGAGACATTACTCCCATGGAGAAAAGTGCTCATGGTGCGTGTTATATTTAATCCCGATGCAATTTCTGTGTTTCATCAACACTCTGAACGTCCACAGATTACAGAATGCCTCAAAATGTGTTTAGAAAACTACTACTGGTCTCCCAGGAATCGATAAAAGCGTAGACAGTTTGAGACATTACTCCCATGGAGAAAAGTGCTCGTGGTGCGTGTTGTATTCAATACCGATGCAATTTCTGTGTTTCATCAACACTCTGAACGTCCACAGATTACAGAATGCCTCAAAATGTATTTCGAAAACTACTACTGGTCTCCCAGGAATCGATAAATGCGTAGACAGTTTGAGACATTACTCCCATGGAGAAAAGTGCTCATGGTGCGTGTTATATTCAATCCCGATGCAATTTCTGTGTTTCGTCAACACTCTGAACGTCCACAGATTACAGAATGCCTCAAAATGTGTTTAGAAAACTACTACTGGTCTCCCAGGAATCGATAAAAGCGTAGACACTTTGAGACATTACTCCCATGGAGAAAAGTGCGCATGTTGCGTGTTGTATTCAATCCCGATGCAGTTTCTGTGTTTCATCAACACTCTGAACGTCCACAGATTACAAAATGACTCCAAATGTGTTTCGAAAACTACTACTGGTCTCCCAGGAATCGATAAAAGCGTAGACAGTTTGAGACATTACTTCCATGGAGAAAAGTGCTCATGGTGCGTGTTATATTCAATCCCGATGCAATTTCTGTGTTTCATCAACACTCTGAACGTCCACAGATTACAGAATGCCTCAAAATGTGTTTAGAAAACTACTACTGGTCTCCCAGGATTCGATAAAAGCGTAGACATTTTGAGACATTACTCCCATGGAGAAAAGTGCTTGTGGTGCGTGTTGTATTCAATCCCGATGCAATTTCTGTGTTTCATCAACACTCTGAACGTCCACAGATTACAGAATGCCTCAAAATGTGTTTAGAAAACTACTACTGGTCTCCCAGGAATCGATAAAAGCGTAGACAGTTTGAGACATTACTGCCATGGAGAAAAGTGCTCATGGTGCGTGTTATATTCAATCCCGATGCAATTTCTGTGTTTCATCAACACTCTGAACGTCCACAGATTACGGAATGCCTCAAATTGTGTTTAGAAAACTACTACTGGTCTCCCAGGAATCGATAAAAGCGTAGACAGTTTGAGACATTACTCCCATGGAGAAAAGTGCTCGTGGTGCGTGTTGTATTCAATACCGATGCAATTTCTGTGTTTCATCAACACTCTGAACGTCCACAGATTACAGAATGCCTCAAAATGTATTTCGAAAACTACTACTGGTCTCCCAGGAATCGATAAAAGCGTAGACAGTTTGAGACATTACTCCCATGGAGAAAAGTGCTCATGGTGCGTGTTATATTCAATCCCGATGCAATTTCTGTGTTTCGTCAACACTCTGAACGTCCACAGATTACAGAATGCCTCAAAATGTGTTTAGAAAACTACTACTGGTCTCCCAGGAATCGATAAAAGCGTAGACAATTTGAGACATTACTCCCATGGAGAAAAGTGCGCATGTTGCGTGTTGTATTCAATCCCGATGCAGTTTCTGTGTTTCATCAACACTCTGAACGTCCACAGATTACAAAATGCCTCCAAATGTGTTTCGAAAACTACTACTGGTCTCCCAGGAATCGATAAAAGCGTAGACAGTTTGAGACATTACTCCCATGGAGAAAAGTGCTCATGGTGCGTGTTATATTCAATCCCGATGCAATTTCTGTGTTTCATCAACACTCTGAACGTCCACAGATTACAGAATGCCTCAAAATGTGTTTAGAAAACTACTACTGGTCTCCCAGGAATCGATAAAAGCGTAGACAGTTTGAGACATTACTCCCATGGAGAAAAGTGCTCGTGGTGCGTGTTGTATTCAATACCGATGCATTTTCTGTGTTTCATCAACACTCTGAACGTCCACAGATTACAGAATGCCTCAAAATGTGTTTAGAAAACTACTACTGGTCTCGCAGGAATCGATAAACGCGTAGACAGTTTGAGACATTACTCCCATGGAGAAAAGTGTGCATGGTGCGTGTTGTATTCAATCCCGATGGATTTTCTGTGTTTCATCAACACTCTGAACGTCCACAGATTACAGAATGCTTCCAGATGTGCTTCGAAAACTACTACTGGTCTCCCAGGAATCGATAAAAGCGTAGACAGTTTGAGACATTACTCACATGGAGATAAGTGCGCATGCTGCGTGTTGTATTCAATCCCGATGCAATTTCTCTGTTTCATCAACACTCTGAACGTCCACAGATTACAGAATGCCTTCAAATGTATTTCGAAAACTACTACTGGTCTCCCAGGAATCGATAAAAGCGTAGACACTTTGAGACATTACTCCCATGGAGAAAAGTGCGCATGGTGCGTGTTATATTCAATCCCGATGCAATTTCTGTGTTTCATCATCACTCTGAACGTCTACAGATTAGAGAGTGCCTCCAAATGTGTTTCGAAAACTACTACTGGTCTCCCAGGAATCGATAAAAGCGTAGACAGTTTGAGACATTACTCCCATGGAGAAAAGTCCCCGTGGTGCGTGTTGTATTCAATACCGATGCAATTTCTATGTTTCATCAACACTCTGAACGTCCACAGATTACAGAATGATTCAAAATGTGTTTAGAAAACTACTACTGGTCTCCCAGGAATCGATAAAAGCGTAGACACTTTGAGACATTACTCCCATGGAGAAAAGTGCGCATGGAGCCTGTTGTATTCAATCCCGATGCATTTTCTGTGTTTCATCAACACTCTGAACGTCTACAGATTAGAGAGTGCCTCCAAATGTGTTTCGAAAACTACTACTGGTCTCCCAGGAATCGATAAAAGCGTAGACTGTTTGAGACATTACTCCCATGGAGAAAAGTGGGCATGTTGCGTGTTGTATTCAATCCCGATGCAGTTTCTGTGTTTCATCAACACTCTGAACGTCCACAGATTACAAAATGCCTCCAAATGTGTTTCGAAAACTACTACTGGTCTCCCAGGAATCGATAAAAGCGTAGACAGTTTGAGACATTACTCCCATGGAGAAAAGTGCTCATGGTGCGTGTTATATTCAATCCCGATGCAATTTCTGTGTTTCATCAACACTCTGAACGTCCACAGATTACAGAATGCCTCAAAATGTGTTTAGAAAACTACTACTGGTCTCCCAGGAATCGATAAAAGCGTAGACACTTTGAGACATTACTCCCATGGAGAAAAGTGCTCGTGGTGCGTGTTGTATACAATCCCGATGCAATTTCTGTGTTTCATCAACACTCTGAACGTCCACAGATTACAGAATGCTTCCAGATGTGCTTCGAAAACTACTACTGGTCTCCCAGGAATCGATAAAAGCGTAGACAGTTTGAGACATTACTCCCATGGAGAAAAGTGCTCGTGGTGCGAGTAATATTCAATCCCGATGTGATTTCTGTGTTTCATCAACACTCTGAACCTCCACAGATTACAAAATGCCTCCAAATGTGTTTCGAAATCTACTACTGGTCTCCCAGGAATCGATAAAAGCGTAGACAGTTTGAGACATTACTCCCATGGAGAAAAGTGCTCGTGGTGCGTGTTGTATTCAATCCCGATGCAATTTCTGTGTTTCATCAACACTCTGAACGTCCACAGATTACAGAATGCTTCCAGATGTGCTTCGAAAACTACTACTGGTCTCCCAGGAATCGATAAAAGCGTAGACAGTTTGAGACATTACTCCCATGGAGAAAAGTGCTCGTGGTGCGTGTTATATTCAATCCCGATGCAGTTTCTGTGTTCCATCAACACTCTGAACGTCCACAGATTACAAAATGCCTCCAAATGTGTTTCGAAAACTACTACTGGTCTCCCAGGAATCGATAAAAGCGTAGACAGTTTGAGACATTACTCCCATGGAGAAAAGTGCTCATGGTGCGTGTTATATTCAATCCCGATGCAATTTCTGTGTTTCATCAACACTCTGAACGTCCACAGATTACAGAATGCCTCAAAATGTGTTTAGAAAACTACTACTGGTCTCCCAGGAATCGATAAAAGCGTAGACAGTTTGAGACATTACTCCCATGGAGAAAAGTGCTCGTGGTGCGTGTTGTATTCAATACCGATGCAATTTCTGTGTTTCATCAACACTCTGAACGTCCACAGATTACAGAATGCCTCAAAATGTGTTTAGAAAACTACTACTGGTCTCCCTGGAATCGATAAAAGCGTAGAAAGTTTGAGACATTACTCCCATGGAGAAAAGTGTGCATGGTGCGTGTTGTATTCAATCCCGATGCAATTTCTGTGTTTCATCAACACTCTGAACGTCCACAGATTACAAAATGCCTCCAAATGTGTTTCGAAAACTACTACTGGTCTCCCAGGAATCGATAAAAGCGTAGACAGTTTGAGACATTACTCCCATGGAGAAAAGTGCTCAAGGTGCGTGTTTTATTCAATCCCGATGCAATTTCTGTGTTTCATCAACACTCTGAACGTCCACAGATTACAGAATGCCTCAAAATGTGTTTAGAAAACTACTACTGGTCTCCCAGGAATCGATAAAAGCGTAGACACTTTGAGACATTACTCCCATGGAGAAAAGTGCTCGTGGTGCGTGTTGTATTCAATACCGATGCAATTTCTGTGTTTCATCAACACTCTGAACGTCCACAGATTACAGAATGCCTCAAAATGTGTTTAGAAAACTACTACTGGTCTCCCTGGAATCGATAAAAGCGTAGAAAGTTTGAGACATTACTCCCATGGAGAAAAGTGTGCATGGTGCGTGTTGTATTCAATCCCGATGCAATTTCTGTGTTTCATCAACACTCTGAACGTCCACAGATTACAAAATGCCTCCAAATGTGTTTCGAAAACTACTACTGGTCTCCCAGGAATCGATAAAAGCGTAGACAGTTTGAGACATTACTCCCATGGAGAAAAGTGCTCAAGGTGCGTGTTTTATTCAATCCCGATGCAATTTCTGTGTTTCATCAACACTCTGAACGTCCACAGATTACAGAATGCCTCAAAATGTGCTTCGAAAACTACTACTGGTCTCCCAGGAATCGATAAAAGCGTAGACAGTTTGAGACATTACTCCCATGGAGAAAAGTGTGCATGGTGCGTGTTGTATTCAATCCCGATGCAATTTCTGTGTTTCATCAACACTCTGAACGTCCACAGATTACAAAATGCCTCCAAATGTGTTTCGAAAACTACTACTGGTCTCCCAGGAATCGATAAAAGCGTAGACAGTTTGAGACATTACTTCCATGGAGAAAAGTGATCGTGGTGCGTGTTGTATTCAATACCGATGCAATTTCTGTGTTTCATCAACACTCTGAACGTCCACAGATTACAGAATGCCTCAAAATGTATTTCGAAAACTACTACTGGTCTCCCAGGAATCGATAAAAGCGTAGACAGTTTGAGACATTACTCCCATGGAGAAAAGTGCTCGTGGTGCGTGTTGTATTCAATACCGATGCAATTTCTGTGTTTCATCAACACTCTGAACGTCCACAGATTACAGAATGCCTCAAAATGTGTTTAGAAAACTACTACTGGTCTCCCTGGAATCGATAAAAGCGTAGAAAGTTTGAGACATTACTCCCATGGAGAAAAGTGTGCATGGTGCGTGTTGTATTCAATCCCGATGCAATTTCTGTGTTTCATCAACACTCTGAACGTCCACAGATTACAAAATGCCTCCAAATGTGTTTCGAAAACTACTACTGGTCTCCCAGGAATCGATAAAAGCGTAGACAGTTTGAGACATTACTCCCATGGAGAAAAGTGCTCAAGGTGCGTGTTTTATTCAATCCCGATGCAATTTCTGTGTTTCATCAACACTCTGAACGTCCACAGATTACAGAATGCCTCAAAATGTGCTTCGAAAACTACTACTGGTCTCCCAGGAATCGATAAAAGCGTAGACAGTTTGAGACATTACTCCCATGGAGAAAAGTGTGCATGGTGCGTGTTGTATTCAATCCCGATGCAATTTCTGTGTTTCATCAACACTCTGAACGTCCACAGATTACAAAATGCCTCCAAATGTGTTTCGAAAACTACTACTGGTCTCCCAGGAATCGATAAAAGCGTAGACAGTTTGAGACATTACTTCCATGGAGAAAAGTGATCGTGGTGCGTGTTGTATTCAATACCGATGCAATTTCTGTGTTTCATCAACACTCTGAACGTCCACAGATTACAGAATGCCTCAAAATGTATTTCGAAAACTACTACTGGTCTCCCAGGAATCGATAAAAGCGTAGACAGTTTGAGACATTACTCCCATTGAGAAAAGTGCTCGTGGTGCGTGTTGTATTCAATACCGATGCAATTTCTGTGTTTCATCAACACTCTGAACGTCCACAGATTACAGAATGCTTCCAGATGTGCTTCGAAAACTACTACTGGTCTCCCAGGAATCGATAAAAGCGTAGACAGTTTGAGACATTACTCCCATGGAGAAAAGTGCTCGTGGTGCGAGTAATATTCAATCCCGATGTGATTTCTGTGTTTCATCAACACTCTGAACCTCCACAGATTACAAAATGCCTCCAAATGTGTTTCGAAATCTACTACTGGTCTCCCAGGAATCGATAAAAGCGTAGACAGTTTGAGACATTACTCCCATGGAGAAAAGTGCTCGTGGTGCGTGTTGTATTCAATCCCGATGCAATTTCTGTGTTTCATCAACACTCTGAACGTCCACAGATTACAGAATGCTTCCAGATGTGCTTCGAAAACTACTACTGGTCTCCCAGGAATCGATAAAAGCGTAGACAGTTTGAGACATTACTCCCATGGAGAAAAGTGCTCGTGGTGCGTGTTATATTCAATCCCGATGCAGTTTCTGTGTTTCATCAACACTCTGAACGTCCACAGATTACAAAATGCCTCCAAATGTGTTTCGAAAACTACTACTGGTCTCCCAGGAATCGATAAAAGCGTAGACAGTTTGAGACATTACTCCCATGGAGAAAAGTGCTCATGGTGCGTGTTGTATTCAATACCGATGCAATTTCTGTGTTTCATCAACACTCTGAACGTCCACAGATTACAGAATGCCTCAAAATGTGTTTAGAAAACTACTACTGGTCTCCCAGGAATCGATAAAAGCGTAGACAGTTTGAGACATTACTCCCATGGAGAAAAGTGCTCGTGGTGCGTGTTATATTCAATCCCGATGCAATTTCTGTGTTTCATCAACAATCTGAACGTCCACAGATTACAGAATGCCTCAAAATGTGTTTAGAAAACTACTACTGGTCTCCCAGGAGTCGATAAAAGCGTAGACAGTTTGAGACATTACTCCCATGGAGAAAAGTGCTCGTGGTGCGTGTTATATTCAATCCCGATGCAATTTCTGTGTTTCATCAACACTCTGAACGTCCACAGATTACAGAATGCCTCAAAATGTGTTTAGAAAACTACTACTGGTCTCCCAGGAATCGATAAAAGCGTAGACAGTTTGAGACATTACTCCCATGGAGAAAAGTGCTCGTGGTGCGTGTTATATTCAATCCCGATGCAATTTCTGTGTTTCATCAACACTCTGAACGTCCACAGATTACAGAATGCCTCAAAATGTGTTTAGAAAACTACTACTGGTCTCCCAGGAATCGATAAAATCGTAGACAGTTTGAGACATTACTCCCATGGAGAAATGTGCTCATGGTGCGTGTTATATTCAATCCCGATGCAATTTCTGTGTTTCATCAACACTCTGAACGTCCACAGATTACAGAATGCCTCAAAATGTGTTTAGAAAACTACTACTGGTCTCCCAGGAATCGATAAAAGCGTAGACACTTTGAGACATTACTCCCATGGAGAAAAGTGCGCATGTTGCGTGTTGTATTCAATCCCGATGCAGTTTCTGTGTTTCATCAACACTCTGAACGTCCACAGATTACAAAATGCCTCCAAATGTGTTTCGAAAACTACTACTGGTCTCCCAGGAATCGATAAAAGCGTAGACAGTTTGAGACATTACTCCCATGGAGAAAAGTGTTCGTGGTGCGTGTTATATTCAATCCCGATGCAATTTCTGTGTTTCATCAACAATCTGAACGTCCACAGATTACAGAATGCCTCAAAATGTGTTTAGAAAACTACTACTGGTCTCCCAGGAGTCGATAAAAGCGTAGACAGTTTGAGACATTACTCCCATGGAGAAAAGTGCTCGTGGTGCGTGTTATATTCAATCCCGATGCAATTTCTGTGTTTCATCAACACTCTGAACGTCCACAGATTACAGAATGCCTCAAAATGTGTTTAGAAAACTACTACTGGTCTCCCAGGAATCGATAAAAGCGTAGACAGTTTGAGACATTACTCCCATGGAGAAAAGTGCTCGTGGTGCGTGTTATATTCAATCCCGATGCAATTTCTGTGTTTCATCAACACTCTGAACGTCCACAGATTACAGAATGCCTCAAAATGTGTTTAGAAAACTACTACTGGTCTCCCAGGAATCGATAAAATCGTAGACAGTTTGAGACATTACTCCCATGGAGAAATGTGCTCATGGTGCGTGTTATATTCAATCCCGATGCAATTTCTGTGTTTCATCAACACTCTGAACGTCCACAGATTACAGAATGCCTCAAAATGTGTTTAGAAAACTACTACTGGTCTCCCAGGAATCGATAAAAGCGTAGACACTTTGAGACATTACTCCCATGGAGAAAAGTGCGCATGTTGCGTGTTGTATTCAATCCCGATGCAGTTTCTGTGTTTCATCAACACTCTGAACGTCCACAGATTACAAAATGCCTCCAAATGTGTTTCGAAAACTACTACTGGTCTCCCAGGAATCGATAAAAGCGTAGACAGTTTGAGACATTACTCCCATGGAGAAAAGTGTTCGTGGTGCGTGTTGTATTAAATACCGATGCAATTTCTGTGTTTCATCAACACTCTGAACGTCCACAGTTTACAGAATGCCTCAAAATGTATTTCGAAAACTACTACTGGTCTCCCAGGAATCGATAAAAGCGTAGACAGTTTGAGACATTACTCCCATGGAGAAAAGTGTTCGTGGTGCGTGTTGTATTCAATACCGATGCAATTTCTGTGTTTCATCAACACTCTGAACGTCCACAGATTACAGAATGCCTCAAAAAGTGTTTAGAAAACTACTACTGGTCTCCCAGGAATCGATAAAAGCGTAGACAGTTTGAGACATTACTCCCATGAAGAAAAGTGCTCGTGGTGCGTGTTATATTCAATCCCGATGCAATTTCTGTGTTTCATCAACACTCTGAACGTCCACAGATTACAGAATGCCTCAAAATGTGTTTAGAAAACTACTACTGGTCTCCCAGGAATCGATAAAAGCGTAGACAGTTTGAGACATTACTCCCATGGAGAAAAGTGCTCATGGTGCGTGTTATATTCAATCCCGATGCAATTTCTGTGTTTCATCAACACTCTGAACGTCCACAGATTACAGAATGCCTCAAAATGTGTTTAGAAAACTACTACTGGTCTCCCAGGAATCGATAAAAGCGTAGACAGTTTGAGACATTACTCCCATGGAGAAAAGTGCTCGTGGTGCGTGTTGTATTCAATACCGATGCAATTTCTGTGTTTCATCAACACTCTGAACGTCCACAGATTACAGAATGCCTCAAAATGTGTTTAGAAAACTACTACTGGTCTCCCAGGAATCGATAAAGGCGTAGACAGTTTGAGACATTACTCCCATGGAGAAAAGTGCTCGTGGTGCGTGTTATATTCAATCCCGATGCAATTTCTGTGTTTCATCAACACTCTGAACGTCCACAGATTACAGAATGCCTCAAAATGTGTTTAGAAAACTACTACTGGTCTCCCAGGAATCGATAAAAGCGTAGACAGTTTGAGACATTACTCCCATGGAGAAAAGTGCTCATGGTGGGTGTTATATTCAATCCCGATGCAATTTCTGTGTTTCATCAACACTCTGAACGTCCACAGATTACAGAATGCCTCAAAATGTGTTTAGAAAACTACTACTGGGCTCCCAGGAATCGATAAAAGCGTAGACAGTTTGAGACATTACTCCCATGGAGAAAAGTGCGCATGGTGCGTGTTGTATTCAATCCCGATGCATTTTCTGTGTTTCATCAACACTCTGAACGTCCACAGATTTCAGAATGCTTCCAGATGTGCTTCGAAAACCGCTACTGGTCTCCCAGGAATCGATAAAAGCGTAGACAGTTTGAGACATTACTCACTTGGAGATAAGTGCGCATGCTGCGTGTTGTATTCAATCCCGATGCAATTTCTCTGTTTCATCAACACTCTGAACGTCCACAGATTACAGAATGCCTTCAAATGTATTTCGAAAACTACAACTGGGCTCCCAGGAATCGATAAAAGCGTAGACACTTTGAGACATTACTCCCATGGAGAAAAGTGCGCATGGTGCGTGTTATATTCAATCCCGATGCAATTTCTGTGTTTCATCATCACTCTGAACGTCCACAGATTACAGAATGCCTCAAAATGTGTTTAGAAAACTACTACAGGTCTCCCAGGAATCGATAAAAGCGTAGACAGTTTGAGACATTACTCCCATGGAGAAAAGTGCGCATGGTGCGTGTTATATTCAATCCCGATGCAATTTCTGTGTTTCATCAACACTCTGAACGTCTACAGATTAGAGAGTGCCTCCAAATGTGTTTCGAAAACTACTACAGGTCTCCCAGGAATCGATAAAAGCGTAGACACTTTGAGACATTACTCCCATGGAGAAAAGTGCCCATGGTGCGTGTTATATTCAATCCCGATGCAATTTCTGTGTTTCATCATCACTCTGAACGTCCACAGATTACAGAATGCCTCAAAATGTGTTTAGAAAACTACTACAGGTCTCCCAGGAATCGATAAAAGCGTAGACAGTTTGAGACATTACTCCCATGGAGAAAAGTGCGCATGGTGCGTGTTATACTCAATCCCGATGCAATTTCTGTGTTTCATCAACACTCTGAACGTCTACAGATTACAAAATGACTCCAAATGTGTTTCGAAAACTACTACTGGTCTCCCAGGAATCGATAAAAGCGTAGACAGTTTGAGACATTACTCCCATGGAGAAAAGTGCTCATGGTGCGTGTTTTATTCAATCCCGATGCAATTTCTGTGTTTCATCAACACTCTGAACGTCCACAGATTACAGAATGCCTCAAAATGTGTTTAGAAAACTACTACTGGTCTTCCAGGAATCGATAAAAGCGTAGACAGTTTGAGACATTACTCCCATTGAGAAAAGTGCTCGTGGTGCGTGTTGTATTCAATACCGATGCAATTTCTGTGTTTCATCAACACTCTGAACGTCCACAGATTACTAAATGCCTCCAAATGTGTTTCGAAAACTACTACTGGTCTCCCAGGAATCGATAAAAGCGTAGACAGTTTGAGACATTACTCCCATGGAGAAAAGTGCTCGTGGTGCGTGTTATATTCAATCCCGATGCAATTTCTGTGTTTCATCAACACTCTGAACGTCCACAGATTACAGAATGCCTCAAAATGTGTTTAGAAAACTACTACTGGTCTCCCAGGAATCGATAAAAGCGTAGACACTTTGAGACATTACTCCCATGGAGAAAAGTGCGCATGTTGCGTGTTGTATTCAATCCCGATGCAGTTTCTGTGTTTCATCAACACTCTGAACGTGCACAGATTACAAAATGCCTCCAAATGTGTTTCGAAAACTACTACTGGTCTCCCAGGAATCGATAAAAGCGTAGACAGTTTGAGACATTACTCCCATGGAGAAAAGTGCTCGTGGTGCGTGTTGTATTAAATACCGATGCAATTTCTGTGTTTCATCAACACTCTGAACGTCCACAGTTTACAGAATGCCTCAAAATGTATTTCGAAAACTACTACTGGTCTCCCAGGAATCGATAAAACCGTAGACAGTTTGAGACATTACTCCCATGGAGAAAAGTGCGCATGGTGCGTGTTATACTCAATCCCGATGCAATTTCTGTGCTCCATCAACACTCTGAACGTCTACAGATTAGAGAGTGTCTCCAAATGTGTTTCGAAAACTACTACTGGTCTCCCAGGAATCGATAAAAGCGTAGACAGTTTGAGACATTACTCCCATGGAGAAAAGTGCGCATGGTGCGTGTTATACTCAATCCCGATGCAATTTCTGTGTTTCATCAACACTCTGAACGTCTACAGATTAGAGAGTGTCTCCAAATGTGTTTCGAAAACTACTACTGGTCTCCCAGGAGTCGATAAAAGCGTAGACAGTTTGAGACATTACTCCCATGGAGAAAAGTGCTCATGGTGCGTGTTATATTCAATCCCGATGCAATTTCTGTGTTTCATCAACACTCTGAACGTCCACAGATTACAGAATGCCTCAAAATGTGTTTAGAAAACTACTACTGGTCTCCCAGGAATCGATAAAAGCGTAGACAGTTTGAGACATTACTCCCATGGAGAAAAGTGCTCGTGGTGCGTGTTATATTCAATCCCGATGCAATTTCTGTGTTTCATCAACACTCTGAACGTCCACAGATTACAGAATGCCTCAAAATGTGTTTAGAAAACTACTACTGGTCTCCCAGGAATCGATAAAAGCGTAGACAGTTTGAGACATTACTCCTATGGAGAAAAGTGCTCATGGTGCGTGTTATATTCAATCCCGATGCAATTTCTGTGTTTCATCAACACTCTGAACGTCCACAGATTACAGAATGCCTCAAAATGTGTTTAGAAAACTACTACTGGTCTCCCAGGAATCGATAAAAGCGTAGACACTTTGAGACATTACTCCCATGGAGAAAAGTGCGCATGTTGCGTGTTGTATTCAATCCCGATGCAGTTTCTGTGTTTCATCAACACTCTGAACGTCCACAGATTACAAAATGCCTCCAAATGTGTTTCGAAAACTACTACTGGTCTCCCAGGAATCGATAAAAGCGTAGACAGTTTGAGACATTACTCCCATGGAGAAAAGTGTTCGTGGTGCGTGTTGTATTAAATACCGATGCAATTTCTGTGTTTCATCAACACTCTGAACGTCCACAGTTTACAGAATGCCTCAAAATGTATTTCGAAAACTACTACTGGTCTCCCAGGAATCGATAAAAGCGTAGACAGTTTGAGACATTACTCCCATGGAGAAAAGTGCTCGTGGTGCGTGTTGTATTCAATACCGATGCAATTTCTGTGTTTCATCAACACTCTGAACGTCCACAGATTACAGAATGCCTCAAAATGTGTTTAGAAAACTACTACTGGTCTCCCAGGAATCGATAAAAGCGTAGACAGTTTGAGACATTACTCCCATGGAGAAAAGTGCTCGTGGTGCGTGTTATATTCAATCCCGATGCAATTTCTGTGTTTCATCAACACTCTGAACGTCCACAGATTACAGAATGCCTCAAAATGTGTTTAGAAAACTACTACTGGTCTCCCAGGAATCGATAAAAGCGTAGACAGTTTGAGACATTACTCCCATGGAGAAAAGTGCTCATGGTGCGTGCTATATTCAATCCCGATGCAATTTCTGTGTTTCATCAACACTCTGAACGTCCACAGATTACAGAATGCCTCAAAATGTGTTTAGAAAACTACTACTGGTCTCCCAGGAATCGATAAAAGCGTAGACAGTTTGAGACATTACTCCCATGGAGAAAAGTGCTCGTGGTGCGTGTTGTATTCAATACCGATGCAATTTCTGTGTTTCATCAACACTCTGAACGTCCACAGATTACAGAATGCCTCAAAATGTGTTTAGAAAACTACTACTGGTCTCCCAGGAATCGATAAAAGCGTAGACAGTTTGAGACATTACTCCCATGGAGAAAAGTGCTCGTGGTGCGTGTTATATTCAATCCCGATGCCATTTCTGTGTTTCATCAACACTCTGAACGTCCACAGATTACAGAATGCCTCAAAATGTGTTTAGAAAACTACTACTGGTCTCCCAGGAATCGATAAAAGCGTAGACAGTTTGAGACATTACTCCCATGGAGAAAAGTGCTCATGGTGCGTGTTATATTCAATCCCGATGCAATTTCTGTGTTTCATCAACACTCTGAACGTCCACAGATTACAGAATGCCTCAAAATGTGTTTAGAAAACTACTACTGGTCTCCCAGGAATCGATAAAAGCGTAGACAGTTTGAGACATTACTCCCATGGAGAAAAGTGCTCGTGGTGCGTGTTGTATTCAATACCGATGCAATTTCTGTGTTTCATCAACACTCTGAACGTCCACAGATTACAGAATGCCTCAAAATGTGTTTAGAAAATTACTACTGGTCTCCCAGAAATCGATAAAAGCGTAGACACTTTGAGACATTACTCCCATGGAGAAAAGTGCTCATGGTGCGTGTTATATTCAATCCCGATGCAATCTCTGTGTTTCATCAACACTCTGAACGTCCACAGATTACAGAATGCCTCAAAATGTGTTTAGAAAACTACTACTGGTCTCCCAGGAATCGATAAAAGCGTAGACAGTTTGAGACATTACTCCCATGGAGAAAAGTGCGCATGCTTCGTGTTGTATTCAATCCCGATGCAATTTCTGTGTTTCATCAACACTCTGAACGTCCACAGATTACAGAATGCCTCCAAATGTATTTCGAAAACTACTACTGGTCTCCCAGGAATCGATAAAACGTAGACACTTTGAGACATTATTCCCATGGAGAAAAGTGCGCATGGTGCGTGTTATATTCAATCCCGATGCAATTTCTGTGTTTCATCAACACTCTGAACGTCCACAGATTACAGAATGCCTCCAAATGTATTTCGAAAACTACTACTGGTCTCCCAGGAATCGATAAAAGCGTAGACAATTTGAGACATTACTCCCATGGAGAAAAGTGCTCGTGGTGCGTGTTGTATTCAATACCGATGCAATTTCTGTGTTTCATCAACACTCTGAACGTCCACAGATTACTGAATGCCTCAAAATGTATTTCGAAAACTACTACTGGTCTCCCAGGAATCGATAAAAGCGTAGACACTTTGAGACATTACTCCCATGGAGAAAAGTGCGCATGGTGCGTGTTGTATTCAATCCCGATGCAATTTCCGTGTTTCATCAACACTCTGAACGTCCACAGATTACAGAATGCTTCCACATGTGCTTCGAAAACTACTACTGGTCTCCCAGGAATCGATGAAAGCGTAGACAGTTTGAGACATTACTCACATGGAGATAAGGCGCATGCTGCGTGTTGTATTCAATCCCGATGCAATTTCTCTGTTTCATCAACACTCTGAACGTCCACAGATTACAGAATGCCTTCAAATGTATTTCGAAATCTACTACTGGTCTCCCAGGAATCGATAAAAGCGTAGACACTTTGAGACATTACTCCCATGGAGAAAAGTGCTCATGGTGCGTGTTGTATTCAATCCCGATGCAATTTCTGTGTTTCATCATCACTCTGAACGTCCACAGATTACAGAATGCCTCAAAATGTGTTTAGAAAACTACTACTGGTCTCCCAGGAATCGATAAAAGCGTAGACAGTTTGAGACATTACTCCCATGGAGAAAAGTGCGCATGGTGCGTGTTATACTCAATCCCGGTGCAATTTCTGTGTTTCATCAACACTCTGAACGTCTACAGATTACAGAATGCCTTCAAATGTATTTCGAAATCTACTACTGGTCTCCCAGGAATCGATAAAAGCGTAGACAGTTTGAGACATTACTCCCATGGAGAAAAGTGCTCGTGGTGCGTGTTATATTCAATCCCGATGCAATTTCTGTGTTTCATCAACACTCTGAACGTCCACAGATTACAGAATGCCTCAAAATGTGTTTAGAAAACTACTACAGGTCTCCCAGGAATCGATAAAAGCGTAGACAGTTTGAGACATTACTCCCATGGAGAAAAGTGCGCATGGTGCGTGTTATACTCAATCCCGGTGCAATTTCTGTGTTTCATCAACACTCTGAACGTCTACAGATTAGAGAGTGCCTCCAAATGGGTTTCGAAAACTACTACTGGTCTCCCAGGAATCGATAAAAGCGTAGACAGTTTGAGACATTACTCCCATGGAGATAAGTGCTCGTGGTGCGTGTTGTATTCAATCCCGATGCAATTTCTGTGTTTCATCAACACTCTGAACGTCCACAGATTACAGAATGCTTCCAGATGTGCTTCGAAAACTACTACTGGTCTCCCAGGAATCGATAAAAGCGTAGACAGTTTGAGACATTACTCCCATGGAGAAAAGTACGCATGGTGCGTGTTATACTCAATCCTGATGCAATTTCTGTGTTTCATCAACACTCTGAACGTCTACAGATTAGAGAGTGCCTCCAAATGTGCTTCGAAAACTACTACTGGTCTCCCAGGAATCGATAAAAGCGTAGACAGTTTGAGGCATTACTCCCATGGAGAAAAGTGCGCATGGTGCGTGTTGTATTCAATCCCGATGCAATTTCTGTGTTTCATCAACACTCTGAACGTCCACAGATTACAGAATGCCTCAAAATGTGTTTAGAAAACTACTACTGGTCTCCCAGGAATCGATAAAAGCGTAGACAGTTTGAGACATTACTCCCATGGAGAAAAGTGCTCGTGGTGCGTGTTATATTCAATCCCGATGCAATTTCTGTGTTTCATCAACACTCTGAACGTCCACAGATTACAGAATGCCTCAAAATGTGTTTAGAAAACTACTACTGGTCTCCCAGGAATCGATAAAAGCGTAGACAGTTTGAGACATTACTCCCATGGAGAAAAGTGCTCATGGTGCGTGCTATATTCAATCCCGATGCAATTTCTGTGTTTCATCAACACTCTGAACGTCCACAGATTACAGAATGCCTCAAAATGTGTTTAGAAAACTACTACTGGTCTCCCAGGAATCGATAAAAGCGTAGACAGTTTGAGACATTACTCCCATGGAGAAAAGTGCTCGTGGTGCGTGTTGTATTCAATACCGATGCAATTTCTGTGTTTCATCAACACTCTGAACGTCCACAGATTACAGAATGCCTCAAAATGTGTTTAGAAAACTACTACTGGTCTCCCAGGAATCGATAAAAGCGTAGACAGTTTGAGACATTACTCCCATGGAGAAAAGTGCTCGTGGTGCGTGTTATATTCAATCCCGATGCAATTTCTGTGTTTCATCAACACTGACCGTCCACAGATTACAGAATGCCTCAAAATGTGTTTAGAAAACTACTACTGGTCTCCCAGGAATCGATAAAAGCGTAGACAGTTTGAGACATTACTCCCATGGAGAAAAGTGCTCGTGGTGCGTGTTATATTCAATCCCGATGCAATTTCTGTGTTTCATCAACACTCTGAACGTCCACAGATTACAGAATGCCTCAAAATGTGTTTAGAAAACTACTACTGGTCTCCCAGGAATCGATAAAAGCGTAGACAGTTTGAGACATTACTCCCATGGAGAAAAGTGCTCGTGGTGCGTGTTGTATTCAATACCGATGCAATTTCTGTGTTTCATCAACACTCTGAACGTCCACAGATTACAGAATGCCTCAAAATGTGTTTAGAAAACTACTACTGGTCTCCCAGAAATCGATAAAAGCGTAGACACTTTGAGACATTACTCCCATGGAGAAAAGTGCTCATGGTGCGTGTTATATTCAATCCCGATGCAATTTCTGTGTTTCATCAACACTCTGAACGTCCACAGATTACAGAATGCCTCAGAATGTGTTTAGAAAACTACTACTGGTCTCCCAGGAATCGATAAAAGCGTAGACAGTTTGAGACATTACTCCCATGGAGAAAAGTGCGCATGCTTCGTGTTGTATTCAATCCCGATGCAATTTCTGTGTTTCATCAACACTCTGAACGTCCACAGATTACAGAATGCCTCCAAATGTATTTCGAAAACTACTACTGGTCTCCCAGGAATCGATAAAAGCGTAGACACTTTGAGACATTATTCCCATGGAGAAAAGTGCGCATGGTGCGTGTTGTATTCAATCCCGATGCAATTTCTCTGTTTCATCATCACTCTGAACGTCCACAGATTACAGAATGCCTCAAAATGTGTTTAGAAAACTACTACTGGTCTCCCAGGAATCGATAAAAGCGTAGACAGTTTGAGACATTACTCCCATGGAGAAAAGTGCTCGTGGTGCGTGTTATATTCAATCCCGATGCAATTTCTGTGTTTCATCAACACTCTGACCGTCCACAGATTACAGAATGCCTCAAAATGTGTTTAGAAAACTACTACTGGTCTCCCAGGAATCGATAAAAGCGTAGACAGTTTGAGACATTATTCCCATGGAGAAAAGTGCGCATGGTGCGTGTTATATTCAATCCCGATGCAATTTCTGTGTTTCATCATCACTCTGAACGTCCACAGATTACAGAATGCCTCAAAATGTGTTTAGAAAACTACTACTGGTCTCCCAGGAATCGATAAAAGCGTAGACACTTTGAGACATTACTCCCATGGAGAAAAGTGCTCATGGTGCGTGTTATATTCAATCCCGATGCACTTTCTGTGTTTCATCAACACTCTGAACGTCCACAGATTACAGAATGCCTCCAAATGTATTTCGAAAACTACTACTGGTCTCCCAGGAATCGATAAAAGCGTAGACAGTTTGAGACATTACTCCCATGGAGAAAAGTGCGCATGCTTCGTGTTGTATTCAATCCCGATGCAATTTCTGTGTTTCATCAACACTCTGAACGTCCACAGATTACAGAATGCCTCCAAATGTATTTCGAAAACTACTACTGGTCTCCCAGGAATCGATAAAAGCGTAGACACTTTGAGACATTATTCCCATGGAGAAAAGTGCGCATGGTGCGTGTTATATTCAATCCCGATTCAATTTCTGTGTTTCATCAACACTCTGACCGTCCACAGATTACAGAATGCCTCAAAATGTGTTTAGAAAACTACTACTGGTCTCCCAGGAATCGATAAAAGCGTAGACAGTTTGAGACATTACTCCCATGGAGAAAAGTGCTCGTGGTGCGTGTTATATTCAATCCCGATGCAATTTCTGTGTTTCATCAACACTCTGAACGTCCACAGATTACAGAATGCCTCAAAATGTGTTTAGAAAACTACTACAAGTCTCCCAGGAATCGATAAAAGCGTAGACAGTTTGAGACATTACTCCCATGGAGAAAAGTGCGCATGGTGCGTGTTATACTCAATCCCGATGCAATTTCTGTGTTTCATCAACACTCTGAACGTCTACAGATTAGAGAGTGCCTCCAAATGTGTTTCGAAAACTACTACTGGTCTCCCAGGAATCGATAAAAGCGTAGACACTTTGAGACATTACTCCCATGGAGAAAAGTGCTCGTGGTGCGTGTTATATTCAATCCCGATGCAATTTCTGTGTTTCATCAACACTCTGACCGTCCACAGATTACAGAATGCCTCAAAATGTGTTTAGAAAACTACTACTGGTCTCCCAGGAATCGATAAAAGCGTAGACACTTTGAGACATTATTCCCATGGAGAAAAGTGCGCATGGTGCGTGTTATATTCAATCCCGATGCAATTTCTGTGTTTCATCATCACTCTGAACGTCCACAGATTACAGAATGCCTCAAAATGTGTTTAGAAAACTACTACTGGTCTCCCAGGAATCGATAGAAGCGTAGACACTTTGAGACATTATTCCCATGGAGAAAAGTGCGCATGGTGCGTGTTATATTAAATCCCGATGCAATTTCTGTGTTTCATCAACACTCTGACCGTCCACAGATTACAGAATGCCTCAAAATGTGTTTAGAAAACTACTACTGGTCTCCCAGGAATCGATAAAAGCGTAGACACTTTGAGACATTACTCCGTCGCAGAAAATTGCGCATGGTGCGTACTGTATTCAATCCCGATGCAATTTCTTTGTTTCATCAGCACTCTGAACGTCCACAGAATACAGAATGCCTCCAAATGTGTTTCGAAAACTACTACTTGTCTCCCAGGAATCGATAAAAGCGTAGACACTTTGAGACATTACTCCATTGGAGAAAAGTGCGCATGGTGCGTGTTGTATTCAATCCCGATGCAATTTCTCTGTTTCATCAACACTCTGAACGTCCACAGATTACAGAATGCCTCCAGATGTGCTTCGAAAACTACTACTGGTCTCCCAGGAATCGATAAAAGCGTAGACAGTTTGAGACATTACTCCCATGGAGAAAAGTGCGCATGGTGCGTGTTATACTCAATCCCGATGCAATTTCTGTGTTTCATCAACACTCTCAACGTCTACAGATTAGAGAGTGCCTCCAAATGTGCTTCGGATACTACTACTGGTCTCCCAGGAATCGATAAAAGCGTAGACAGTTTGAGACATTACTCCCATGGAGAAAAGTGCGCATGGTGTGTGTTGTATTCAATCCCGATGCAATTTCTGTGTTTCATCAACACTCTGAACGTCCACAGTTTACAGAATGCCTCCAAATGTGTTTCGAAAACTACTACTGGTCTCCCAGGAATCGATAAAAGCGTAGACAGTTTGAGACATTACTCCCATGGAGAAAAGTGCTCGTGGTGCGTGTTGTATTCAATACCGATGCAATTTCTGTGTTTCATCAACACTCTGAACGTCCACAGATTACAGAATGCCTCAAAATGTATTTCGAAAACTACTACTGGTCTCCCAGGAATCGATAAAAGCGTAGACACTTTGAGACACTACTACCATGGAGAAAAGTGCGCATGGTGCGTGTTGTATTCAATCCCGATGCAATTTCTGTGTTTCATCAACACTCTGAACGTCCACAGATTACAGAATGCTTCCAGATGTGCTTCGAAAACTACTACTGGTCTCCCAGGAATCGATAAAAGCGTAGACAGTTTGAGACATTACTCACATGGAGATAAGTGCGCATGGTGCGTGTTATACTCAATCCCGATGCAATTTCTGTGTTTCATCAACACTCTGAACGTCTACAGATTAGAGAGTGCCTCCAAATGGGTTTCGAAAACTACTACTGGTCTCCCAGGAATCGATAAAAGCGTAGACAGTTTGAGACGTTACTCCCATGGAGATAAGTGCTCGTGGTGCGTGTTGTATTCAATCCCGATGCAATTTCTGTGTTTCATCAACACTCTGAACGTCCACAGATTACAGAATGCTTCCAGATGTGCTTCGAAAACTACTACTGGTCTCCCAGGAATCGATAAAAGCGTAGACAGTTTGAGACATTACTCCCATGGAGAAAAGTGCGCATGGTGCGTGTTATACTCAATCCTGATGCAATTTCTGTGTTTCATCAACACTCTGAACGTCTACAGATTAGAGAGTGCCTCCAAATGTGCTTCGAAAACTACTACTGGTCTCCCAGGAATCGATAAAAGCGTAGACAGTTTGAGACATTACTCCCATGGAGAAAAGTGCGCATGGTGCGTGTTGTATTCAATCCCGATGCAATTTCTGTGTTTCATCAACACTCTGAACGTCCACAGATTACAGAATGCCTCAAAATGAATTTAGAAAACTACTACTGGTCTCCCAGGAATCGATAAAAGCGTAGACAGTTTGAGACATTACTCCCATGGAGAAAAGTGCTCGTGGTGCGTGTTATATTCAATCCCGATGCAATTTCTGTGTTTCATCAACACTCTGAACGTCCACAGATTACAGAATGCCTCAAAATGTGTTTAGAAAACTACTACTGGTCTCCCAGGAATCGATAAAAGCGTAGACAGTTTGAGACATTACTCCCATGGAGAAAAGTGCTCATGGTGCGTGCTATATTCAATCCCGATGCAATTTCTGTGTTTCATCAACACTCTGAACGTCCACAGATTACAGAATGCCTCAAAATGTGTTTAGAAAACTACTACTGGTCTCCCAGGAATCGATAAAAGCGTAGACACTTTGAGACATTACTCCCATGGAGAAAAGTGCTCGTGGTGCGTGTTGTATTCAATACCGATGCAATTTCTGTGTTTCATCAACACTCTGAACGTCCACAGATTACAGAATGCCTCAAAATGTGTTTAGAAAACTACTACTGGTCTCCCAGGAATCGATAAAAGCGTAGACAGTTTGAGACATTACTCCCATGGAGAAAAGTGCTCGTGGTGCGTGTTATATTCAATCCCGATGCAATTTCTGTGTTTCATCAACACTCTGAACGTCCACAGATTACAGAATGCCTCAAAATGTGTTTAGAAAACTACTACTGGTCTCCCAGGAATCGATAAAAGCGTAGACAGTTTGAGACATTACTCCCATGGAGAAAAGTGCTCATGGTGCGTGTTATATTCAATCCCGATGCAATTTCTGTGTTTCATCAACACTCTGAACGTCCACAGATTACAGAATGCCTCAAAATGTGTTTAGAAAACTACTACTGGTCTCCCAGGAATCGATAAAAGCGTAGACAGTTTGAGACATTACTCCCATGGAGAAAAGTGCTCGTGGTGCGTGTTGTATTCAATACCGATGCAATTTCTGTGTTTCATCAACACTCTGAACGTCCACAGATTACAGAATGCCTCAAAATGTGTTTAGAAAACTACTACTGGTCTCCCAGAAATCGATAAAAGCGTAGACACTTTGAGACATTACTCCCATGGAGAAAAGTGCTCATGGTGCGTGTTATATTCAATCCCGATGCAATTTCTGTGTTTCATCAACACTCTGAACGTCCACAGATTACAGAATGCCTCAAAATGTGTTTAGAAAACTACTACTGGTCTCCCAGGAATCGATAAAAGCGTAGACAGTTTGAGACATTACTCCCATGGAGAAAAGTGCGCATGCTTCGTGTTGTATTCAATCCCGATGCAATTTCTGTGTTTCATCAACACTCTGAACGTCCACAGATTACAGAATGCCTCCAAATGTATTTCGAAAACTACTACTGGTCTCCCAGGAATCGATAAAAGCGTAGACACTTTGAGACATTATTCCCATGGAGAAAAGTGCGCATGGTGCGTGTTATATTCAATCCCGATGCAATTTCTGTGTTTCATCATCACTCTGAACGTCCACAGATTACAGAATGCCTCAAAATGTGTTTAGAAAACTACTACAGGTCTCCCAGGAATCGATAAAAGCGTAGACAGTTTGAGACATTACTCCCATGGAGAAAAGTGCGCATGGTGCGTGTTATACTCAATCCCGATGCAATTTCTGTGTTTCATCAACACTCTGAACGTCTACAGATTAGAGAGTGCCTCCAAATGTGTTTCGAAAACTACTACTGGTCTCCCAGGAATCGATAAAAGCGTAGACACTTTGAGACATTACTCCCTCGCAGAAAATTGCGCATGGTGCGTACTGTATTCAATCCCGATGCAATTTCTTTGTTTCATCAACACTCTGAACGTCCACAGAATACAGAATGCCTCCAAATGTGTTTCGAAAACTACTACTGGTCTCCCAGGAATCGATAAAAGCGTAGACACATTGAGACATTACTCCCATGGAGAAAAGTGCGCATGGTGCGTGTTATATTCAATCCCGATGCAATTTCTGTGTTTCATCATCACTCTGAACGTCCACAGATTACAGAATGCCTCAAAATGTGTTTAGAAAACTACTACTGGTCTCCCAGGAATCGATAAAAGCGTAGACAGTTTGAGACATTACCCCCAAGGAGAAAAGTGCTCGTGGTGCGTGTTGTATTCAATACCGATGCAATTTCTGTGTTTCATCAACACTCTGAACGTCCACAGATTACTGAATGCCTCAAAATGTATTTCGAAAACTACTACTGGTCTCCCAGGAATCGATAAAAGCGTAGACACTTTGAGACATTACTCCCATGGAGAAAAGTGCGCATGGTGCGTGTTGTATTCAATCCCGATGCAATTTCCGTGTTTCATCAACACTCTGAACGTCCACAGATTACAGAATGCTTCCAGATGTGCTTCGAAAACTACTACTGGTCTCCCAGGAATCGATGAGAGCGTAGACAGTTTGAGACATTACTCACATGGAGATAAGGCGCATGCTGCGTGTTGTATTCAATCCCGATGCAATTTCTCTGTTTCATCAACACTCTGAACGTCCACAGATTACAGAATGCCTTCAAATGTATTTCGAAAACTACTACAGGTCTCCCAGGAATCGATAAAAGCGTAGACAGTTTGAGACATTACTCCCACGGAGAAAAGTGCGCATGGTGCGTGTTATACTCAATCCCGATGCAATTTCTGTGTTTCATCAACACTCTGAACGTCTACAGATTAGAGAGTGCCTCCAAATGGGTTTCGAAAACTACTACTGGTCTCCCAGGAATCGATAAAAGCATAGACAGTTTGTGACATTACTCCCATGGAGATAAGTGCTCGTGGTGCGTGTTGTATTCAATCCCGATGCAATTTCTGTGTTTCATCAACACTCTGAACGTCCACAGATTACAGAATGCTTCCAGATGTGCTTCGAAAACTACTACTGGTCTCCCAGGAATCGATAAAAGCGTAGACAGTTTGAGACATTACTCCCATGGAGAAAAGTGCGCATGGTGCGTGTTATACTCAATCCCGATGCAATTTCTGTGTTTCATCAACACTCTGAACGTCTACAGATTAGAGAGTGCCTCCAAATGTGCTTCGAAAACTACTACTGGTCTCCCAGGAATCGATAAAAGCGTAGACAGTTTGAGACATTACTCCCATGGAGAAAAGTGCGCATGGTGTGTGTTGTATTCAATCCCGATGCAATTTCTGTGTTTCATCAACACTCTGAACGTCCACAGATTACAGAATGCCTCAAAATGAATTTAGAAAACTACTACTGGTCTCCCAGGAATCGATAAAAGCGTAGACAGTTTGAGACATTACTCCCATGGAGAAAAGTGCTCGTGGTGCGTGTTATATTCAATCCCGATGCAATTTCTGTGTTTCATCAACACTCTGAACGTCCACAGATTACAGAATGCCTCAAAATGTGTTTAGAAAACTACTACTGGTCTCCCAGGAATCGATAAAAGCGTAGACAGTTTGAGACATTACTCCCATGGAGAAAAGTGCTCATGGTGCGTGCTATATTCAATCCCGATGCAATTTCTGTGTTTCATCAACACTCTGAACGTCCACAGATTACAGAATGCCTTCAAATGTATTTCGAAAACTACTACAGGTCTCCCAGGAATCGATAAAAGCGTAGACAGTTTGAGACATTACTCCCACGGAGAAAAGTGCGCATGGTGCGTGTTATACTCAATCCCGATGCAATTTCTGTGTTTCATCAACACTCTGAACGTCTACAGATTAGAGAGTGCCTCCAAATGTGTTTCGAAAACTACTACTGGTCTCCCAGGAATCGATAAAAGCGTAGACACTTTGAGACATTACTCCCTCGCAGAAAATTGCGCATGGTGCGTACTGTATTCAATCCCGATGCAATTTCTTTGTTTCATCAACACTCTGAACGTCCACAGAATACAGAATGCCTCCAAATGTGTTTCGAAAACTACTACTGGTCTCCCAGGAATCGATAAAAGCGTAGACACTTTGAGACATTACTCCCATGGAGAAAAGTGCGCATGGTGCGTGTTATATTCAATCCCGATGCAATTTCTGTGTTTCATCATCACTCTGAACGTCCACAGATTACAGAATGCCTCAAAATGTGTTTAGAAAACTACTACTGGTCTCCCAGGAATCGATAAAAGCGTAGACAGTTTGAGACATTACCCCCAAGGAGAAAAGTGCTCGTGGTGCGTGTTGTATTCAATACCGATGCAATTTCTGTGTTTCATCAACACTCTGAACGTCCACAGATTACTGAATGCCTCAAAATGTATTTCGAAAACTACTACTGGTCTCCCAGGAATCGATAAAAGCGTAGACACTTTGAGACATTACTCCCATGGAGAAAAGTGCGCATGGTGCGTGTTGTATTCAATCCCGATGCAATTTCCGTGTTTCATCAACACTCTGAACGTCCACAGATTACAGAATGCTTCCAGATGTGCTTCGAAAACTACTACTGGTCTCCCAGGAATCGATGAGAGCGTAGACAGTTTGAGACATTACTCACATGGAGATAAGGCGCATGCTGCGTGTTGTATTCAATCCCGATGCAATTTCTCTGTTTCATCAACACTCTGAACGTCCACAGATTACAGAATGCCTTCAAATGTATTTCGAAAACTACTACAGGTCTCCCAGGAATCGATAAAAGCGTAGACAGTTTGAGACATTACTCCCACGGAGAAAAGTGCGCATGGTGCGTGTTATACTCAATCCCGATGCAATTTCTGTGTTTCATCAACACTCTGAACGTCTACAGATTAGAGAGTGCCTCCAAATGGGTTTCGAAAACTACTACTGGTCTCCCAGGAATCGATAAAAGCATAGACAGTTTGTGACATTACTCCCATGGAGATAAGTGCTCGTGGTGCGTGTTGTATTCAATCCCGATGCAATTTCTGTGTTTCATCAACACTCTGAACGTCCACAGATTACAGAATGCTTCCAGATGTGCTTCGAAAACTACTACTGGTCTCCCAGGAATCGATAAAAGCGTAGACAGTTTGAGACATTACTCCCATGGAGAAAAGTGCGCATGGTGCGTGTTATACTCAATCCCGATGCAATTTCTGTGTTTCATCAACACTCTGAACGTCTACAGATTAGAGAGTGCCTCCAAATGTGCTTCGAAAACTACTACTGGTCTCCCAGGAATCGATAAAAGCGTAGACAGTTTGAGACATTACTCCCATGGAGAAAAGTGCTCGTGGTGCGTGTTATATTCAATCCCGATGCAATTTCTGTGTTTCATCAACACTCTGAACGTCCACAGATTACAGAATGCCTCAAAATGTGTTTAGAAAACTACTACTGGTCTCCCAGGAATCGATAAAAGCGTAGACAGTTTGAGACATTACTCCCATGGAGAAAAGTGCTCATGGTGCGTGCTATATTCAATCCCGATGCAATTTCTGTGTTTCATCAACACTCTGAACGTCCACAGATTACAGAATGCCTCAAAATGTGTTTAGAAAACTACTACTGGTCTCCCAGGAATCGATAAAAGCGTAGACACTTTGAGACATTACTCCCATGGAGAAAAGTGCTCGTGGTGCGTGTTGTATTCAATACCGATGCAATTTCTGTGTTTCATCAACACTCTGAACGTCCACAGATTACAGAATGCCTCACAATGTGTTTAGAAAACTACTACTGGTCTCCCAGGAATCGATAAAAGCGTAGACAGTTTGAGACATTACTCCCATGGAGAAAAGTGCTCGTGGTGCGTGTTATATTCAATCCCGATGCAATTTCTGTGTTTCATCAACACTCTGAACGTCCACAGATTACAGAATGCCTCAAAATGTGTTTAGAAAACTACTACTGGTCTCCCAGGAATCGATAAAAGCGTAGACAGTTTGAGACATTACTCCCATGGAGAAAAGTGCTCGTGGTGCGTGTTGTATTCAATCCCGATGCAATTTCTGTGTTTCATCAACACTCTGAACGTCTACAGATTAGAGAGTGCCTCCAAATGGGTTTCGAAAACTACTACTGGTCTCCCAGGAATCGATAAAAGCGTAGACAGTTTGAGACGTTACTCCCATGGAGATAAGTGCTCGTGGTGCGTGTTGTATTCAATCCCGACGCAATTTCTGTGTTTCATCAACACTCTGAACGTCCACAGATTACAGAATGCTTCCAGATGTGCTTCGAAAACTACTACTGGTCTCCCAGGAATCGATAAAAGCGTAGACAGTTTGAGACATTACTCCCATGGATAAAAGTGCGCATGGTGCGTGTTATACTCAATCCTGATGCAATTTCTGTGTTTCATCAACACTCTGAACGTCTACAGATTAGAGAGTGCCTCCAAATGTGCTTCGAAAACTACTACTGGTCTCCCAGGAATCGATAAAAGCGTAGACAGTTTGAGACATTACTCCCATGGAGAAAAGTGCGCATGGTGTGTGTTGTATTCAATCCCGATGCAATTTCTGTGTTTCATCAACACTCTGAACGTCCACAGATCACAGAATGCCTCAAAATGAATTTAGAAAACTACTACTGGTCTCCCAGGAATCGATAAAAGCGTAGACAGTTTGAGACATTACTCCCATGGAGAAAAGTGCTCGTGGTGCGTGTTATATTCAATCCCGATGCAATTTCTGTGTTTCATCAACACTCTGAACGTCCACAGATTACAGAATGCCTCAAAATGTGTATAGAAAAGTACTACTGGTCTCCCAGGAATCGATAAAAGCGTAGACAGTTTGAGACATTACTCCCATGGAGAAAAGTGCTCATGGTGCGTGCTATATTCAATCCCGATGCAATTTCTGTGTTTCATCAACACTCTGAACGTCCACAGATTACAGAATGCCTCAAAATGTGTTTAGAAAACTACTAATGGTCTCCCAGGAATCGATAAAAGCGTAGACACTTTGAGATATTACTCCCATGGAGAAAAGTGCGCATGCTTCGTGTTGTATTCAATCCCGATGCAATTTCTGTGTTTCATCAACACTCTGAACGTCCACAGATTACAGAATGCCTCCAAATGTATTTCGAAAACTACTACTGGTCTCCCAGGAATCGATAAAAGCGTAGACACTTTGAGACATTATTCCCATGGAGAAAAGTGCGCATGGTGCGTGTTATATTCAATCCCGATGCAATTTCTGTGTTTCATCATCACTCTGAACGTCCACAGATTACAGAATGCCTCAAAATGTGTTTAGAAAACTACTACAGGTCTCCCAGGAATCGATAAAAGCGTAGACAGTTTGAGACATTACTCCCATGGAGAAAAGTGCGCATGGTGCGTGTTATACTCAATCCCGATGCAATTTCTGTGTTTCATCAACACTCTGAACGTCTACAGATTAGAGAGTGCCTCCAAATGTGTTTCGAAAACTACTACTGGTCTCCCAGGAATCGATAAAAGCGTAGACACTTTGAGACATTACTCCCTCGCAGAAAATTGCGCATGGTGCGTACTGTATTCAATCCCGATGCAATTTCTTTGTTTCATCAACACTCTGAACGTCCACAGAATACAGAATGCCTCCAAATGTGTTTCGAAAACTACTACTGGTCTCCCAGGAATCGATAAAAGCGTAGACACTTTGAGACATTACTCCCATGGAGAAAAGTGCGCATGGTGCGTGTTATATTCAATCCCGATGCAATTTCTGTGTTTCATCATCACTCTGAACGTCCACAGATTACAGAATGCCTCAAAATGTGTTTAGAAAACTACTACTGGTCTCCCAGGAATCGATAAAAGCGTAGACAGTTTGAGACATTACCCCCATGGAGAAAAGTGCTCGTGGTGCGTGTTGTATTCAATACCGATGCAATTTCTGTGTTTCATCAACACTCTGAACGTCCACAGATTACTGAATGCCTCAAAATGTATTTCGAAAACTACTACTGGTCTCCCAGGAATCGATAAAAGCGTAGACACTTTGAGACATTACTCCCATGGAGAAAAGTGCGCATGGTGCGTGTTGTATTCAATCCCGATGCAATTTCCGTGTTTCATCAACACTCTGAACGTCCATAGATTACAGAATGCTTCCAGATGTGCTTCGAAAACTACTACTGGTCTCCCAGGAATCGATAAAAGCGTAGACAGTTTGAGACATTACTCACATGGAGAAAAGTGCTCGTGGTGCGTGTTATATTCAATCCCGATGCAATTTCTGTGTTTCATCAACACTCTGAACGTCCACAGATTACAGAATGCCTCAAAATGTGTTTAGAAAACTACTACTGGTCTCCCAGGAATCGATAAAAGCGTAGACAGTTTGAGACATTACTCCCATGGAGAAAAGTGCTCATGGTGCGTGCTATATTCAATCCCGATGCAATTTCTGTGTTTCATCAACACTCTGAACGTCCACAGATTACAGAATGCCTCAAAATGTGTTTAGAAAACTACTACTGGTCTCCCAGGAATCGATAAAAGCGTAGACACTTTGAGACATTACTCCCATGGAGAAAAGTGCTCGTGGTGCGTGTTGTATTCAATACCGATGCAATTTCTGTGTTTCATCAACACTCTGAACGTCCACAGATTACAGAATGCCTCACAATGTGTTTAGAAAACTACTACTGGTCTCCCAGGAATCGATAAAAGCGTAGACAGTTTGAGACATTACTCCCATGGAGAAAAGTGCTCGTGGTGCGTGTTATATTCAATCCCGATGCAATTTCTGTGTTTCATCAACACTCTGAACGTCCACAGATTACAGAATGCCTCAAAATGTGTTTAGAAAACTACTACTGGTCTCCCAGGAATCGATAAAAGCGTAGACAGTTTGAGACATTACTCCCATGGAGAAAAGTGCTCGTGGTGCGTGTTGTATTCAATCCCGATGCAATTTCTGTGTTTCATCAACACTCTGAACGTCTACAGATTAGAGAGTGCCTCCAAATGGGTTTCGAAAACTACTACTGGTCTCCCAGGAATCGATAAAAGCGTAGACAGTTTGAGACGTTACTCCCATGGAGATAAGTGCTCGTGGTGCGTGTTGTATTCAATCCCGACGCAATTTCTGTGTTTCATCAACACTCTGAACGTCCACAGATTACAGAATGCTTCCAGATGTGCTTCGAAAACTACTACTGGTCTCCCAGGAATCGATAAAAGCGTAGACAGTTTGAGACATTACTCCCATGGATAAAAGTGCGCATGGTGCGTGTTATACTCAATCCTGATGCAATTTCTGTGTTTCATCAACACTCTGAACGTCTACAGATTAGAGAGTGCCTCCAAATGTGCTTCGAAAACTACTACTGGTCTCCCAGGAATCGATAAAAGCGTAGACAGTTTGAGACATTACTCCCATGGAGAAAAGTGCGCATGGTGTGTGTTGTATTCAATCCCGATGCAATTTCTGTGTTTCATCAACACTCTGAACGTCCACAGATCACAGAATGCCTCAAAATGAATTTAGAAAACTACTACTGGTCTCCCAGGAATCGATAAAAGCGTAGACAGTTTGAGACATTACTCCCATGGAGAAAAGTGCTCGTGGTGCGTGTTATATTCAATCCCGATGCAATTTCTGTGTTTCATCAACACTCTGAACGTCCACAGATTACAGAATGCCTCAAAATGTGTTTAGAAAACTACTACTGGTCTCCCAGGAATCGATAAAAGCGTAGACAGTTTGAGACATTACTCCCATGGAGAAAAGTGCTCATGGTGCGTGCTATATTCAATCCCGATGCAATTTCTGTGTTTCATCAACACTCTGAACGTCCACAGATTACAGAATGCCTCAAAATGTGTTTAGAAAACTACTAATGGTCTCCCAGGAATCGATAAAAGCGTAGACACTTTGAGATATTACTCCCATGGAGAAAAGTGCGCATGCTTCGTGTTGTATTCAATCCCGATGCAATTTCTGTGTTTCATCAACACTCTGAACGTCCACAGATTACAGAATGCCTCCAAATGTATTTCGAAAACTACTACTGGTCTCCCAGGAATCGATAAAAGCGTAGACACTTTGAGACATTATTCCCATGGAGAAAAGTGCGCATGGTGCGTGTTATATTCAATCCCGATGCAATTTCTGTGTTTCATCATCACTCTGAACGTCCACAGATTACAGAATGCCTCAAAATGTGTTTAGAAAACTACTACAGGTCTCCCAGGAATCGATAAAAGCGTAGACACTTTGAGACATTACTCCCTCGCAGAAAATTGCGCATGGTGCGTACTGTATTCAATCCCGATGCAATTTCTTTGTTTCATCAACACTCTGAACGTCCACAGAATACAGAATGCCTCCAAATGTGTTTCGAAAACTACTACTGGTCTCCCAGGAATCGATAAAAGCGTAGACACTTTGAGACATTACTCCCATGGAGAAAAGTGCGCATGGTGCGTGTTATATTCAATCCCGATGCAATTTCTGTGTTTCATCATCACTCTGAACGTCCACAGATTACAGAATGCCTCAAAATGTGTTTCGAAAACTACTACTGGTCTCCCAGGAATCGATAAAAGCGTAGACACTTTGAGACATTACTCCCTCGCAGAAAATTGCGCATGGTGCGTACTGTATTCAATCCCGATGCAATTTCTTTGTTTCATCAACACTCTGAACGTCCACAGAATACAGAATGCCTCCAAATGTGTTTCGAAAACTACTACTGGTCTCCCAGGAATCGATAAAAGCGTAGACACTTTGAGACATTACTCCCATGGAGAAAAGTGCGCATGGTGCGTGTTATATTCAATCCCGATGCAATTTCTGTGTTTCATCATCACTCTGAACGTCCACAGATTACAGAATGCCTCAAAATGTGTTTCGAAAACTACTACTGGTCTCCCAGGAATCGATAAAAGCGTAGACACTTTGAGACATTACTCCCTCGCAGAAAATTGCGCATGGTGCGTACTGTATTCAATCCCGATGCAATTTCTTTGTTTCATCAACACTCTGAACGTCCACAGAATACAGAATGCCTCCAAATGTGTTTCGAAAACTACTACTGGTCTCCCAGGAATCGATAAAAGCGTAGACACTTTGAGACATTACTCCCATGGAGAAAAGTGCGCATGGTGCGTGTTATATTCAATCCCGATGCAATTTCTGTGTTTCATCAACACTCTGAACGTCCACAGATTACAGAATGCCTCAAAATGTGTTTAGAAAACTACTACAGGTCTCCCAGGAATCGATAAAAGCGTAGACACTTTGAGACATTACTCCCTCGCAGAAAATTGCGCATGGTGCGTACTGTATTCAATCCCGATGCAATTTCTTTGTTTCATCAACACTCTGAACGTCCACAGAATACAGAATGCCTCCAAATGTGTTTCGAAAACTACTACTGGTCTCCCAGGAATCGATAAAAGCGTAGACACTTTGAGACATTACTCCCATGGAGAAAAGTGCGCATGGTGCGTGTTATATTCAATCCCGATGCAATTTCTGTGTTTCATCATCACTCTGAACGTCCACAGATTACAGAATGCCTCAAAATGTGTTTCGAAAACTACTACTGGTCTCCCAGGAATCGATAAAAGCGTAGACACTTTGAGACATTACTCCCTCGCAGAAAATTGCGCATGGTGCGTACTGTATTCAATCCCGATGCAATTTCTTTGTTTCATCAACACTCTGAACGTCCACAGAATACAGAATGCCTCCAAATGTGTTTCGAAAACTACTACTGGTCTCCCAGGAATCGATAAAAGCGTAGACACTTTGAGACATTACTCCCATGGAGAAAAGTGCGCATGGTGCGTGTTATATTCAATCCCGATGCAATTTCTGTGTTTCATCATCACTCTGAACGTCCACAGATTACAGAATGCCTCAAAATGTGTTTAGAAAACTACTACTGGTCTCCCAGGAATCGATAAAAGCGTAGACAGTTTGAGACATTACCCCCATGGAGAAAAGTGCTCGTGGTGCGTGTTGTATTCAATACCGATGCAATTTCTGTGTTTCATCAACACTCTGAACGTCCACAGATTACTGAATGCCTCAAAATGTATTTCGAAAACTACTACTGGTCTCCCAGGAATCGATAAAAGCGTAGACACTTTGAGACATTACTCCCATGGAGAAAAGTGCGCATGGTGCGTGTTGTATTCAATCCCGATGCAATTTCCGTGTTTCATCAACACTCTGAACGTCCATAGATTACAGAATGCTTCCAGATGTGCTTCGAAAACTACTACTGGTCTCCCAGGAATCGATGAGAGCGTAGACAGTTTGAGACATTACTCACATGGAGATAAGGCGCATGCTGCGTGTTGTATTCAATCCCGATGCAATTTCTCTGTTTCATCAACACTCTGAACGTCCACAGATTACAGAATGCCTTCAAATGTATTTCGAAAACTACTACAGGTCTCCCAGGAATCGATAAAAGCGTAGACAGTTTGAGACATTACTCCCACGGAGAAAAGTGCGCATGGTGCGTGTTATACTCAATCCCGATGCAATTTCTGTGTTTCATCAACACCCTGAACGTCTACAGATTAGAGAGTGCCTCCAAATGGGTTTCGAAAACTACTACTGATCTCCCAGGAATCGATAAAAGCATAGACAGTTTGAGACATTACTCCCATGGAGATAAGTGCTCGTGGTGCGTGTTGTATTCAATCCCGATGCAATTTCTGTGTTTCATCAACACTCTGAACGTCCACAGATTACAGAATGCTTCCAGATGTGCTTCGAAAACTACTACTGGTCTCCCAGGAATCGATAAAAGCGTAGACAGTTTGAGACATTACTCCCATGGAGAAAAGTGCGCATGGTGCGTGTTATACTCAATCCCGATGCAATTTCTGTGTTTCATCAACACTCTGAACGTCTACAGATTAGAGAGTGCCTCCAAATGTGCTTCGAAAACTACTACTGGTCTCCCAGGAATCGATAAAAGCGTAGACAGTTTGAGACATTACTCCCATGGAGAAAAGTGCGCATGGTGTGTGTTGTATTCAATCCCGATGCAATTTCTGTGTTTCATCAACACTCTGAACGTCCACAGTTTACAGAATGCCTCCAAATGTGTTTCGAAAACTACTACTGGTCTCCCAGGAATCGATAAAAGCGTAGACAGTTTGAGACATTACTCCCACGGAGAAAAGTGCTCGTGGTGCGTGTTGTATTCAATACCGATGCAATTTCTGTGTTTCATCAACACTCTGAACGTCCACAGATTACAGAATGCCTCAAAATGTATTTCGAAAACTACTACTGGTCTCCCAGGAATCGATAAAAGCGTAGACACTTTGAGACACTACTACCATGGAGAAAAGTGCGCATGGTGCGTGTTGTATTCAATCCCGATGCAATTTCTGTGTTTCATCAACACTCTGAACGTCCACAGATTACAGAATGCTTCCAGATGTGCTTCGAAAACTACTACTGGTCTCCCAGGAATCGATAAAAGCGTAGACAGTTTGAGACATTACTCACATGGAGATAAGTGCGCATGCTGCGTGTTGTATTCAATCCTGATGCAATTTCTCTGTTTCATCAACACTCTGAACGTCCACAGATTACAGAATGCCTTCAAATGTATTTCGAAAACTACTACTGGTCTCCCAGGAATCGATAAAAGCGTAGACACTTTGAGACATTACTCCCATGGAGAAAAGTGCGCATGGTGCGTGTTATATTTAATCCCGATGCAATTTCTGTGTTTCATCATCACTCTGAACGTCCACAGATTACAGAATGCCTCAAAATGTGTTTAGAAAACTACTACAGGTCTCCCAGGAACCGATAAAAGCGTAGACAGTTTGAGACATTACTCCCATGGAGAAAAGTGCGCATGGTGCGTGTTATACTCAATCCCGATGCAATTTCTGTGCTCCATCAACACTCTGAACGTCTACAGATTAGAGAGTGCCTCCAAATGTGTTTCGAAAACTACTACTGGTCTCCCAGGAATCGATAAAAGCGTAGACAGTTTGAGACATTACTCCCATGGAGAAAAGTGCTCGTGGTGCGTGTTGTATTAAATACCGATGCAATTTCTGTGTTTCATCAACACTCTGAACGTCTACAGATTAGAGAGTGCCTCCAAATGTGTTTCGAAAACTACTACTGGTCTCCCAGGAATCGATAAAAGCGTAGACAGTTTGAGACATTACCCCCATGGAGGAAAGTGCGCATGGTGCGTGTTGTATTCAATCCCGATGCAATTTCTGTGTTTCATCAACACTCTGAACGTCCACAGATTACAGAATGCCTCCAAATGTATTTCGAAAACTACTACAGGTCTCCCATTAATCGATAAAAGCGTAGACAGTTTGAGACATTACTCCCATGGAGAAAAGTGCGCATGCTGCGTGTTGTATTCAATCCCGATGCAATTTCTGTGTTTCATCAACACTCTGAACGTCCACAGATTACAGAATGCCTCAAAATGTATTTCGAAAACTATTACTGGTCTCCCAGGAATCGATAAAAGCGTAGACACTTTGAGACACTACTACAATGGAGAAAAGTGCGCATGGTGCGTGTTGTATTCAATCCCGATGCAATTTCTGTGTTTCATCAACACTCTGAACGTCCACAGATTACAGAATGCTTCCAGATGTGCTTCGAAAACTACTACTGGTCTCCCAGGAATCGATAAAAGCGTAGACAGTTTGAGACATTACTCACATGGAGATAAGTGCGCATGCTGCGTGTTGTATTCAATCCCGATGCAATTTCTCTGTTTCATCAACACTCTGAACGTCCACAGATTACAGAATGCCTCAAAATGTATTTAGAAAACTACTACAGGTCTCCCAGGAATCAATAAAAGCGTAGACAGTTTGAGACATTACTCCCATGGAGAAAAGTGCGCATGGTGCGTGTTATACTCAATCCCGATGCAATTTCTGTGCTCCATCAACACTCTGAACGTCTACAGATTAGAGAGTGTCTCCAAATGTGTTTCGAAAACTACTACTGGTCTCCCAGGAATCGATAAAAGCGTAGACAGTTTGAGACATTACTCCCATGGAGAAAAGTGCGCATGGTGCGTGTTATACTCAATCCCGATGCAATTTCTGTGTTTCATCAACACTCTGAACGTCTACAGATTAGAGAGTGCCTCCAAATGTGTTTCGAAAACTACTACTGGTCTCCCAGGAATCGATAAAAGCGTAGACAGTTTGAGACATTACTCCCATGGAGGAAAGTGCGCATGGTGCGTGTTGTATTCAATCCCGATGCAATTTCTGTGTTTCATCAACACTCTGAACGTCCACAGATTACAGAATGCTTCCAGATGTGCTTCGAAAACTACTACTGGTCTCCCAGGAATCGATAAAAGCGTAGACACTTTGAGACATTACTCCCATGGAGAAAAGTGCGCATGGTGCGTGTTATATTCAATCCCGATGCAATTTCTGTGTTTCATCAACACTCTGAACGTCCACAGATTACAGAATGCCTTCAAATGTGTTTAGAAAACTACTACTGGTCTCCCAGGAATCGATAAAAGCGTAGACAGTTTGAGACATTACTCCCATGGAGAAAAGTGCGCATGGTGCGTGTTGTATTCAATCCCGATGCAATTTCTGTGTTTCATCAACACTCTGAACGTCCACAGATTACAGAATGCTTCCAGATGTGCTTCGAAAACTACTACTGGTCTCCCAGGAATCGATAAAAGCGTAGACACTTTGAGACATTACTCCCATGGAGAAAAGTGCGCATGGTGCGTGTTATATTCAATCCCGATGCAATTTCTGTGTTTCATCAACACTCTGAACGTCCACAGATTACAGAATGCCTCCAAATGTGTTTAGAAAACTACTACTGGTCTCCCAGGAATCGATAAAAGCGTAGACAGTTTGAGACATTACTCCCATGGAGAAAAGTGCGCATGGTGCGTGTTATACTCAATCCCGATGCAATTTCTGTGCTCCATCAACACTCTGAACGTCTACAGATTAGAGAGTGTCTCCAAATGTGTTTCGAAAACTACTACTGGTCTCCCAGGAATCGATAAAAGCGTAGACAGTTTGAGACATTACTCCCATGGAGAAAAGTGCGCATGGTGCGTGTTATACTCAATCCCGATGCAATTTCTGTGTTTCATCAACACTCTGAACGTCTACAGATTAGAGAGTGCCTCCAAATGTGTTTCGAAAACTACTACTGGTCTCCCAGGAATCGATAAAAGCGTAGACAGTTTGAGACATTACTCCCATGGAGGAAAGTGCGCATGGTGCGTGTTGTATTCAATCCCGATGCAATTTCTGTGTTTCATCAACACTCTGAACGTCCACAGATTACAGAATGCTTCCAGATGTGCTTCGAAAACTACTACTGGTCTCCCAGGAATCGATAAAAGCGTAGACACTTTGAGACATTACTCCCATGGAGAAAAGTGCGCATGGTGCGTGTTATATTCAATCCCGATGCAATTTCTGTGTTTCATCAACACTCTGAACGTCCACAGATTACAGAATGCCTCCAAATGTGTTTAGAAAACTACTACCGGTCTCCCAGGAATCGATAAAAGCGTAGACAGTTTGAGACATTACTCCCATGGAGAAAAGTGCGCATGGTGCGTGTTGTATTCAATCCCGATGCAATTTCTGTGTTTCATCAACACTCTGAACGTCCACAGATTACAGAATGCCTCAAAATGTATTTAGAAAACTACTACAGGTCTCCCAGGAATCGATAAAAGCGTAGACAGTTTGAGACATTACTCCCATGGAGAAAAGTGCTCATGGTGCGTGTTTTATTCAATCCCGATGCAATTTCTGTGTTTCATCAACACTCTGAACGTCCACAGATTACAGAATGCCTCAAAATGTGTTTAGAAAACTACTACTGGTCTCCCAGGAATCGATAAAAGAGTAGACAGTTTGAGACATTACTCCCATTGAGAAAAGTGCTCGTGGTGCGTGTTGTCTTCAATACCGATGCAATTTCTGTGTTTCATCAACACTCTGAACGTCCACAGATTACTAAATGCCTCCAAATGTGTTTCGAAAACTACTACTGGTCTCCCAGGAATCGATAAAAGCGTAGACAGTTTAAGACATCACTCCCATGCGGAAAAGTGCTCGTGGTGCGTGTTATATTCAATCCCGATGCAATTTCTGTGTTTCATCAACACTCTGAACGTCCACAGATTACAGAATGCCTCAAAATGTGTTTAGAAAACTACTACTGGTCTCCCAGGAATCGATAAAAGCGTAGACACTTTGAGACACTACTACAATGGAGAAAAGTGCGCATGGTGCGTGTTGTATTCAATCCCGATGCAATTTCTGTGTTTCATCAACACTCTGAACGTCCACAGACTACAGAATGCTTCCAGATGTGCTTCGAAAACTACTACTGGTCTCCCAGGAATCGATAAAAGCGTAGACAGTTTGAGACATTACTCCCATGGAGAAAAGTGCGCATGGTGCGTGTTATACTCAATCCCGATGCAATTTCTGTGCTCCATCAACACTCTGAACGTCTACAGATTAGAGAGTGTCTCCAAATGTGTTTCGAAATCTACTACTGGTCTCCCAGGAATCGATAAAAGCGTAGACAGTTTGAGACATTACTCCCATGGAGAAAAGTGCGCATGGTGCGTGTTATACTCAATCCCGATGCAATTTCTGTGTTTCATCAACACTCTGAACGTCTACAGATTAGAGAGTGCCTCCAAATGTGTTTCGAAAACTACTACTGGTCTCCCAGGAATCGATAAAAGCGTAGACAGTTTGAGACATTACTCCCATGGAGGAAAGTGCGCATGGTGCGTGTTGTATTCAATCCCGATGCAATTTCTGTGTTTCATCAACACTCTGAACGTCCACAGATTACAGAATGCTTCCAGATGTGCTTCGAAAACTACTACTGGTCTCCCAGGAATCGATAAAAGCGTAGACACTTTGAGACATTACTCCCATGGAGAAAAGTGCGCATGGTGCGTGTTATATTCAATCCCGATGCAATTTCTGTGTTTCATCAACACTCTGAACGTCCACAGATTACAGAATGCCTCCAAATGTGTTTAGAAAACTACTACTGGTCTCCCAGGAATCGATAAAAGCGTAGACAGTTTGAGACATTACTCCCATGGAGAAAAGTGCGCATGGTGCGTGTTGTATTCAATCCCGATGCAATTTCTGTGTTTCATCAACACTCTGAACGTCCACAGATTACAGAATGCTTCCAGATGTGCTTCGAAAACTACTACTGGTCTCCCAGGAATCGATAAAAGCGTAGACACTTTGAGACATTACTCCCATGGAGAAAAGTGCGCATGGTGCGTGTTATATTCAATCCCGATGCAATTTCTGTGTTTCATCAACACTCTGAACGTCCACAGATTACAGAATGCCTCCAAATGTGTTTAGAAAACTACTACTGGTCTCCCAGGAATCGATAAAAGCGTAGACAGTTTGAGACATTACTCCCATGGAGAAAAGTGCGCATGGTGCGTGTTATACTCAATCCCGATGCAATTTCTGTGCTCCATCAACACTCTGAACGTCTACAGATTAGAGAGTGTCTCCAAATGTGTTTCGAAAACTACTACTGGTCTCCCAGGAATCGATAAAAGCGTAGACAGTTTGAGACATTACTCCCATGGAGAAAAGTGCGCATGGTGCGTGTTATACTCAATCCCGATGCAATTTCTGTGTTTCATCAACACTCTGAACGTCTACAGATTAGAGAGTGCCTCCAAATGTGTTTCGAAAACTACTACTGGTCTCCCAGGAATCGATAAAAGCGTAGACAGTTTGAGACATTACTCCCATGGAGGAAAGTGCGCATGGTGCGTGTTGTATTCAATCCCGATGCAATTTCTGTGTTTCATCAACACTCTGAACGTCCACAGATTACAGAATGCTTCCAGATGTGCTTCGAAAACTACTACTGGTCTCCCAGGAATCGATAAAAGCGTAGACACTTTGAGACATTACTCCCATGGAGAAAAGTGCGCATGGTGCGTGTTATATTCAATCCCGATGCAATTTCTGTGTTTCATCAACACTCTGAACGTCCACAGATTACAGAATGCCTCCAAATGTGTTTAGAAAACTACTACTGGTCTCCCAGGAATCGATAAAAGCGTAGACAGTTTGAGACATTACTCCCATGGAGAAAAGTGCGCATGGTGCGTGTTGTATTCAATCCCGATGCAATTTCTGTGTTTCATCAACACTCTGAACGTCCACAGATTACAGAATGCCTCAAAATGTATTTAGAAAACTACTACAGGTCTCCCAGGAATCGATAAAAGCGTAGACAGTTTGAGACATTACTCCCATGGAGAAAAGTGCGCATGGTGCGTGTTGTATTCAATCCCGATGCAATTTCTGTGTTTCATCAACACTCTGAACGTCTACAGATTAGAGAGTGCCTCCAAATGTTTTTCGAAATCTACTACTGGTCTCCCAGGAATCGATAAAAGCGTAGACAGTTTGAGACATTACTCCCATGGAGAAAAGTGCTCATGGTGCGTGTTTTATTCAATCCCGATGCAATTTCTGTGTTTCATCAACACTCTGAACGTCCACAGATTACAGAATGCCTCAAAATGTGTTTAGAAAACTATTACTGGTCTCCCAGGAATCGATAAAAGAGTAGACAGTTTGAGACATTACTCCCATTGAGAAAAGTGCTCGTGGTGCGTGTTGTCTTCAATACCGATGCAATTTCTGTGTTTCATCAACACTCTGAACGTCCACAGATTACTAAATGCCTCCAAATGTGTTTCGAAAACTACTACTGGTCTCCCAGGAATCGATAAAAGCGTAGACAGTTTAAGACATCACTCCCATGCGGAAAAGTGCTCGTGGTGCGTGTTATATTCAATCCCGATGCAATTTCTGTGTTTCATCAACACTCTGAACGTCCACAGATTACAGAATGCCTCAAAATGTGTTTAGAAAACTACTACTGGTCTCCCAGGAATCGATAAAAGCGTAGACACTTTGAGACACTACTACAATGGAGAAAAGTGCGCATGGTGCGTGTTGTATTCAATCCCGATGCAATTTCTGTGTTTCATCAACACTCTGAACGTCCACAGATTACAGAATGCTTCCAGATGTGCTTCGAAAACTACTACTGGTCTCCCAGGAATCGATAAAAGCGTAGACAGTTTGAGACATTACTCACATGGAGATAAGTGCGCATGCTGCGTGTTGTATTCAATCCCGATGCAATTTCTCTGTTTCATCAACACTCTGAACGTCCACAGATTACAGAATGCCTCAAAATGTATTTAGAAAACTACTACAGGTCTCCCAGGAATCGATAAAAGCGTAGACAGTTTGAGACATTACTCCCATGGAGAAAAGTGCGCATGGTGCGTGTTATACTCAATCCCGATGCTATTTCTGTGCTCCATCAACACTCTGAACGTCTACAGATTAGAGAGTGCCTCCAAATGTGCTTCGAAAACTACTACTGGTCTCCCAGGAATCGATAAAAGCGTAGACAGTTTGAGACATTACTCCCATGGAGGAAAGTGCGCATGGTGCGTGTTGTATTCAATCCCGATGCAATTTCTGTGTTTCATCAACACTCTGAACGTCCACAGATTACAGAATGCTTCCAGATGTGCTTCGAAAACTACTACTGGTCTCCCAGGAATCGATAAAAGCGTAGACTCTTTGAGACATTACTCCCATGGAGAAAAGTGCGCATGGTGCGTGTTATATTCAATCCCGATGCAATTTCTGTGTTTCATCAACACTCTGAACGTCCACAGATTACAGAATGCTTCCAGATGTGCTTCGAAAACTACTACTGGTCTCCCAGGAATCGATAAAAGCGTAGACAGTTTGAGACATTACTCCCATGGAGAAAAGTGCGCATGGTGCGTGTTGTATTCAATCCCGATGCAATTTCTGTGTTTCATCAACACTCTGAACGTCTACAGATTAGAGAGTGCCTCCAAATGTGTTTCGAAAACTACTACTGGTCTCCCAGGAATCGATAAAAGCGTAGACAGTTTGAGACATTACTCCCATGTAGAAAAGTGCTCATGGTGCGTGTTTTATTCAATCCCGATGCAATTTCTGTGTTTCATCAACACTCTGAACGTCCACAGATTACAAAATGCCTCAAAATGTGTTTAGAAAACTACTACTGGTCTCCCAGGAATCGATAAAAGAGTAGACAGTTTGAGACATTACTCCCATTGAGAAAAGTGCTCGTGGTGCGTGTTGTCTTCAATACCGATGCAATTTCTGTGTTTCATCAACACTCTGAACGTCCACAGATTACTAAATGCCTCCAAATGTGTTTCGAAAACTACTACTGGTCTCCCAGGAATCGATAAAAGCGTAGACAGTTTGAGACATCACTCCCATGCGGAAAAGTGCTCGTGGTGCGTGTTATATTCAATCCCGATGCAATTTCTGTGTTTCATCAACACTCTGAACGTCCACAGATTACAGAATGCCTCAAAATGTGTTTAGAAAACTACTACTGGTCTCCCAGGAATCGATAAAAGCGTAGACACTTTGAGACATTACTCCCATGGAGAAAAGTGCGAATGTTGCGTGTTGTATTTAATCCCGATGCAGTTTCTGTGTTTCATCAACACTCTTAACGTGCACAGATTACAAAATGCCTCCAAATGTGTTTCGAAAACTACTACTGATCTCCCAGGAATCGATAAAAGCGTAGACAGTTTGAGACATTACTCCCATGGAGAAAAGTGCTCGTGGTGCGTGTTGTATTAAATACCGATGCAATTTCTGTGTTTCATCAACACTCTGAACGTCCACAGTTTACAGAATGCCTCAAAATGTGTTTAGAAAACTACTACTGGTCTCCCAGGAATCGATAAAAGCGTAGACAGTTTGAGACATTACTCCCATGGAGAAAAGTGCTCATGGTGCGTGTTATATTCAATCCCGATGCAATTTCTGTGTTTCATCAACACTCTGAACGTCCACAGATAACAGAATGCCTTAAAATGTGTTTAGAAAACTACTACTGGTCTCCCAGGAATCGATAAAAGCGTAGACAGTTTGAGACATTACTCCCATGGAGAAAAGTGCTCGTGGTGCGTGTTGTATTAAATACCGATGCAATTTCTGTGTTTCATCAACACTCTGAACGTCCACAGTTTACAGAATGCCTCAAAATGTATTTCGAAAACTACTACTGGTCTCCCAGGAATCGATAAAAGCGTAGACAGTTTGAGACATTACTCCCTCGGAAAAAAGTGCGCATGGTGCGTGTTATACTCAATCCCGATGCAATTTCTGTGTTTCATCAACACTCTGAACGTCTACAGATTAGAGAGTGCCTCCAAATGTGCTTCGAAAACTACTACTGGTCTCCCAGGAATCGATAAAAGCGTAGACAGTTTGAGACATTACTCCCATGTAGAAAAGTGCTCATGGTGCGTGTTATATTCAATCCCGATGCAATTTCTGTGTTTCATCAACACTCTGAACGTCCACAGATTACAGAATGCCTCCAAATGTGTTTCGAAAACTACTACTGGTCTCCCAGGAATCGATAAAAGCGTAGACAGTTTGAGACATTACTCCCATGGAGAAAAGTGCTCGTGGTGCGTGTTGTATTCAATACCGATGCAATTTCTGTGTTTCATCAACACTCTGAACGTCCACAGATTACAGAATGCCTCAAAATGTATTTCGAAAACTATTACTGGTCTCCCAGGAATCGATAAAAGCGTAGACACTTTGAGACACTACTACAATGGAGAAAAGTGCGCATGGTGCGTGTTGTATTCAATCCCGATGCAATTTCTGTGTTTCATCAACACTCTGAACGTCCACAGATTACAGAATGCTTCCAGATGTGCTTCGAAAACTACTACTGGTCTCCCAGGAATCGATAAAAGCGTAGACAGTTTGAGACATTACTCACATGGAGATAAGTGCGCATGCTGCGTGTTGTATTCAATCCCGATGCAATTTCTCTGTTTCATCAACACTCTGAACGTCCACAGATTACAGAATGCCTCAAAATGTATTTAGAAAACTACTACAGGTCTCCCAGGAATCGATAAAAGCGTAGACAGTTTGAGACATTACTCCCATGGAGAAAAGTGCGCATGGTGCGTGTTATACTCAATCCCGATGCAATTTCTGTGCTCCATCAACACTCTGAACGTCTACAGATTAGAGAGTGCCTCCAAATGTGTTTCGAAAACTACTACTGGTCTCCCAGGAATCGATAAAAGCGTAGACAGTTTGAGACATTACTCCCATGGAGAAAAGTGCGCATGGTGCGTGTTATACTCAATCCCGATGCAATTTCTGTGTTTCATCAACACTCTGAACGTCTACAGATTAGAGAGTGCCTCCAAATGTGTTTCGAAAACTACTACTGGTCTCCCAGGAATCGATAAAAGCGTAGACAGTTTGAGACATTACTCCCATGGAGGAAAGTGCGCATGGTGCGTGTTGTATTCAATCCCGATGCAATTTCTGTGTTTCATCAACAGTCTGAACGTCCACAGATTACAGAATGCTTCCAGATGTGCTTCGAAAACTACTACTGGTCTCCCAGGAATCGATAAAAGCGTAGACAGTTTGAGACATTACTCCCATGGAGAAAAGTGCGCATGGTGCGTGTTGTATTCAATCCCGATGCAATTTCTGTGTTTCATCAACACTCTGAACGTCTACAGATTAGAGAGTGCCTCCAAATGTGTTTCGAAAACTACTACTGGTCTCCCAGGAATCGATAAAAGCGTAGACAGTTTGAGACATAACTCCCATGGAGAAAAGTGCTCATGGTGCGTGTTTTATTCAATCCCGATGCAATTTCTGTGTTTCATCAACACTCTGAACGTCCACAGATTACAGAATGCCTCAAAATGTGTTTAGAAAACTACTACTGGTCTCCCAGGAATCGATAAAAGAGTAGACAGTTTGAGACATTACTCCCATTGAGAAAAGTGCTCGTGGTGCGTGTTGTCTTCAATACCGATGCAATTTCTGTGTTTCATCAACACTCTGAACGTCCACAGATTACTAAATGCCTCCAAATGTGTTTCGAAAACTACTACTGGTCTCCCAGGAATCGATAAAAGCGTAGACAGTTTGAGACATCACTCCCATGCGGAAAAGTGCTCGTGGTGCGTGTTATATTCAATCCCGATGCAATTTCTGTGTTTCATCAACACTCTGAACGTCCACAGATTACAGAATGCCTCAAAATGTGTTTAGAAAACTACTACTGGTCTCCCAGGAATCGATAAAAGCGTAGACACTTTGAGACATTACTCCCATGGAGAAAAGTGCGAATGTTGCGTGTTGTATTTAATCCCGATGCAGTTTCTGTGTTTCATCAACACTCTTAACGTGCACAGATTACAAAATGCCTCCAAATGTGTTTCGAAAACTACTACTGGTCTCCCAGGAATCGATAAAAGCGTAGACAGTTTGAGACATTACTCCCATGGAGAAAAGTGCTCGTGGTGCGTGTTGTATTAAATACCGATGCAATTTCTGTGTTTCATCAACACTCTGAACGTCCACAGTTTACAGAATGCCTCAAAATGTATTTCGAAAACTACTACTGGTCTCCCAGGAATCGATAAAAGCGTAGACAGTTTGAGACATTACTCCCATGGAGAAAAGTGTGCATGCTTCGTGTTGTATTCAATCCCGATGCAATTTCTGTGTTTCATCAACACTCTGAACGTCCACAGATTACAGAATGCCTCCAAATGTGTTTCGAAAACTACTACTGGTCTCCCAGGAATCGATAAAAGCGTAGACAGTTTGAGACATTACTCCCATGGAGAAAAGTGCGCATGGTGCGTGTTGTATTCAATACCGATGCAATTTCTGTGTTTCATCAACACTCTGAACGTCCACAGATTACAGAATGCCTCAAAATGTGTTTAGAAAACTACTACTGGTCTCCCAGGAATCGATAAAAGCGTAGACAGTTTGAGACATTACTCCCATGGAGAAAAGTGCTCGTGGTGCGTGTTATATTCAATCCCGATGCAATTTCTGTGTTTCATCAACAATCTGAACGTCCACAGATTACAGAATGCCTCAAAATGTGTTTAGAAAACTACTACTGGTCTCCCAGGAGTCGATAAAAGCGTAGACAGTTTGAGACATTACTCCCATGGAGAAAAGTGCTCATGGTGCGTGTTATATTCAATCCCGATGCAATTTCTGTGTTTCATCAACACTCTGAACGTCCACAGATTACAGAATGCCTCAAAATGTGTTTAGAAAACTACTACTGGTCTCCCAGGAATCGATAAAAGCGTAGACAGTTTGAGACATTACTCCCATGGAGAAAAGTGCTCGTGGTGCGTGTTATATTCAATCCCGATGCAATTTCTGTGTTTCATCAACACTCTGAACGTCCACAGATTACAGAATGCCTCAAAATGTGTTTAGAAAACTACTACTGGTCTCCCAGGAATCGATAAAAGCGTAGACAGTTTGAGACATTACTCCCATGGAGAAAAGTGCTCATGGTGCGTGTTATATTCAATCCCGATGCAATTTCTGTGTTTCATCAACACTCTGAACGTCCACAGATTACAGAATGCCTCAAAATGTGTTTAGAAAACTACTACTGGTCTCCCAGGAATCGATAAAAGCGTAGACACTTTGAGACATTACTCCCATGGAGAAAAGTGCGCATGTTGCGTGTTGTATTCAATCCCGATGCAGTTTCTGTGTTTCATCAACACTCTGAACGTCCACAGATTACAGAATGCCTTCAAATGTGTTTCGAAAACTACTACTGGTCTCCCAGGAATCGATAAAAGCGTAGACACTTTGAGACATTACTCCCATGGAGAAAAGTGCGCATGGTGCGTGTTATATTCAATCCCGATGCAATTTCTGTGTTCCATCAACACTCTGAACGTCCACACATTACAGAATGCTTCCAGATGTGCTTCGAAAACTACTACTGGTCTCCCAGGAATCGATAAAAGCGTAGACAGTTTGAGACATTACTCCCATGGAGAAAAGTGCGCATGGTGCGTGTTGTATTCAATCCCGATGCAATTTCTGTGTTTCATCAACACTCTGAACGTCTACAGATTAGAGAGTGCCTCCAAATGTGTTTCGAAAACTACTACTGGTCTCCCAGGAATCGATAAAAGCGTAGACAGTTTGAGACATTACTCCCATGGAGAAAAGTGCTCATGGTGCGTGTTTTATTCAATCCCGATGCAATTTCTGTGTTTCATCAACACTCTGAACGTCCACAGATTACAGAATGCCTCAAAATGTGTTTAGAAAACTACTACTGGTCTCCCAGGAATCGATAAAAGAGTAGACAGTTTGAGACATTACTCCCATTGAGAAAAGTGCTCGTGGTGCGTGTTGTCTTCAATACCGATGCAATTTCTGTGTTTCATCAACACTCTGAACGTCCACAGATTACTAAATGCCTCCAAATGTGTTTCGAAAACTACTACTGGTCTCCCAGGAATCGATAAAAGCGTAGACAGTTTGAGACATCACTCCCATGCGGAAAAGTGCTCGTGGTGCGTGTTATATTCAATCCCGATGCAATTTCTGTGTTTCATCAACACTCTGAACGTCCACAGATTACAGAATGCCTCAAAATGTGTTTAGAAAACTACTACTGGTCTCCCAGGAATCGATAAAAGCGTAGACACTTTGAGACATTACTCCCATGGAGAAAAGTGCGAATGTTGCGTGTTGTATTTAATCCCGATGCAGTTTCTGTGTTTCATCAACACTCTTAACGTGCACAGATTACAAAATGCCTCCAAATGTGTTTCGAAAACTACTACTGGTCTCCCAGGAATCGATAAAAGCGTAGACAGTTTGAGACATTACTCCCATGGAGAAAAGTGCTCGTGGTGCGTGTTGTATTAAATACCGATGCAATTTCTGTGTTTCATCAACACTCTGAACGTCCACAGTTTACAGAATGCCTCAAAATGTATTTCGAAAACTACTACTGGTCTCCCAGGAATCGATAAAAGCGTAGACAGTTTGAGACATTACTCCCATGGAGAAAAGTGCGCATGGTGCGTGTTGTATTCAATACCGATGCAATTTCTGTGTTTCATCAACACTCTGAACGTCCACAGATTACAGAATGCCTCAAAATGTGTTTAGAAAACTACTACTGGTCTCCCAGGAATCGATAAAAGCGTAGACAGTTTGAGACATTACTCCCATGGAGAAAAGTGCTCGTGGTGCGTGTTATATTCAATCCCGATGCAATTTCTGTGTTTCATCAACAATCTGAACGTCCACAGATTACAGAATGCCTCAAAATGTGTTTAGAAAGCTACTACTGGTCTCCCAGGAGTCGATAAAAGCGTAGACAGTTTGAGACATTACTCCCATGGAGAAAAGTGCTCATGGTGCGTGTTATATTCAATCCCGATGCAATTTCTGTGTTTCATCAACACTCTGAACGTCCACAGATTACAGAATGCCTCAAAATGTGTTTAGAAAACTACTACTGGTCTCCCAGGAATCGATAAAAGCGTAGACAGTTTGAGACATTACTCCCATGGAGAAAAGTGCTCGTGGTACGTGTTATATTCAATCCCGATGCAATTTCTGTGTTTCATCAACACTCTGAACGTCCACAGATTACAGAATGCCTCAAAATGTGTTTAGAAAACTACTACTGGTCTCCCAGGAATCGATAAAAGCGTGGACAGTTTCAGACATTACTCCCATGGAGAAAAGTGCTCATGGTGCGTGTTATATTCAATCCCGATTCAATTTCTGTGTTTCATCAACACTCTGAACGTCCACAGATAACAGAATGCCTCAAAATGTGTTTAGAAAACTACTACTGGTCTCCCAGGAATCGATAAAAGCGTAGACACTTTGAGACATTACTCCCATGGAGAAAAGTGCGCATGTTGCGTGTTGTATTCAATCCCGATGCAGTTTCTGTGTTTCATCAACACTCTGAACGTCCACAGATTACAAAATGCCTCAAAATGTGTTTAGAAAACTACTACTGGTCTCCCAGGAATCGATAAAAGCGTAGACAGTTTGAGACATTACTCCCATGGAGAAAAGTGCTCGTGGTGCGTGTTGTATTAAATACCGATGCAATTTCTGTGTTTCATCAACACTCTGAACGTCCACAGTTTACAGAATGCCTCAAAATGTATTTCGAAAACTACTACTGGTCTCCCAGGAATCGATAAAAGCGTAGACAGTTTGAGACATTACTCCCATGGAGAAAAGTGCGCATGGTGCGTGTTGTATTCAATACCGATGCAATTTCTGTGTTTCATCAACACTCTTAACGTGCACAGATTACAGAATGCCTCAAAATGTGTTTAGAAAACTACTACTGGTCTCCCAGGAATCGATAAAAGCGTAGACAGTTTGAGACATTACTCCCATGGAGAAAAGTGCTCGTGGTGCGTGTTATATTAAATACCGATGCAATTTCTGTGTTTCATCAACACTCTGAACGTCCACAGTTTACAGAATGCCTCAAAATGTATTTCGAAAACTACTACTGGTCTCCCAGGAATCGATAAAAGCGTAGACAGTTTGAGACATTACTCCCATGGAGAAAAGTGCTCGTGGTGCGTGTTGTATTAAATACCGATGCAATTTCTGTGTTTCATCAACACTCTGAACGTCCACAGTTTACAGAATGCCTCAAAATGTATTTCGAAAACTACTACTGGTCTCCCAGGAATCGATAAAAGCGTAGACAGTTTGAGACATTACTCCCTTGGAGAAAAGTGCGCATGGTGCGTGTTATACTCAATCCCGATGCAATTTCTGTGTTTCATCAACACTCTGAACGTCTACAGATTAGAGAGTGCCTCCAAATGTGCTTCGAAAACTACTACTGGTCTCCCAGGAATCGATAAAAGCGTAGACAGTTTGAGACATTACTCCCATGTTGAAAAGTGCTCATGGTGCGTGTTATATTCAATCCCGATGCAATTTCTGTGTTTCATCAACACTCTGAACGTCCACAGATTACAGAATGCCTCCAAATGTGTTTCGAAAACTACTACTGGTCTCCCAGGAATCGATAAAAGCGTAGACAGTTTGAGACATTACTCCCATGGAGAAAAGTGCTCGTGGTGCGTGTTGTATTCAATACCGATGCAATTTCTGTGTTTCATCAACACTCTGAACGTCCACAGATTACAGAATGCCTCAAAATGTATTTCGAAAACTATTACTGGTCTCCCAGGAATCGATAAAAGCGTAGACACTTTGAGACACTACTACAATGGAGAAAAGTGCGCATGGTGCGTGTTGTATTCAATCCCGATGCAATTTCTGTGTTTCATCAACACTCTGAACGTCCACAGATTACAGAATGCTTCCAGATGTGCTTAGAAAACTACTACTGGTCTCCCAGGAATCGATAAAAGCGTAGACAGTTTGAGACATTACTCACATGGAGATAAGTGCGCATGCTGCGTGTTGTATTCAATCACGATGCAATTTCTCTGTTTCATCAACACTCTGAACGTCCACAGATTACAGAATGCCTCAAAATGTATTTAGAAAACTACTACAGGTCTCCCAGGAATCGATAAAAGCGTAGACAGTTTGAGACATTACTCCCATGGAGAAAAGTGCGCATGGTGCGTGTTATACTCAATCCCGATGCAATTTCTGTGCTCCATCAACACTCTGAACGTCTACAGATTAGAGAGTGCCTCCAAATGTGTTTCGAAAACTACTACTGGTCTCCCAGGAATCGATAAAAGCGTAGACGGTTTGAGACATTACTCCCATGGAGAAAAGTGCGCATGGTGCGTGTTATACTCAATCCCGATGCAATTTCTGTGTTTCATCAACACTCTGAACGTCTACAGATTAGAGAGTGCCTTCAAATGTGTTTCGAAAACTACTACTGGTCTCCCAGGAATCGATAAAAGCGTAGACAGTTTGAGACATTACTCCCATGGAGGAAAGTGCGCATGGTGCGTGTTGTATTCAATCCCGATGCAATTTCTGTGTTTCATCAACACTCTGAACGTCCACAGATTACAGAATGCTTCCAGATGTGCTTCGAAAACTACTACTGGTCTCCCAGGAATCGATAAAAGCGTAGACACTTTGAGACATTACTCCCATGGAGAAAAGTGCGCATGGTGCGTGTTATATTCAATCCCGATGCAATTTCTGTGTTTCATCAACACTCTGAACGTCCACAGATTACAGAATGCTTCCAGATGTGCTTCGAAAACTACTACTGGTCTCCCAGGAATCGATAAAAGCGTAGACAGTTTGAGACATTACTCCCATGGAGAAAAGTGCGCATGGTGCGTGTTGTATTCAATCCCGATGCAATTTCTGTGTTTCATCAACACTCTGAACGTCTACAGATTAGAGAGTGCCTCCAAATGTGTTTCGAACACTACTACTGGTCTCCCAGGAATCGATAAAAGCGTAGACAGTTTGAGACATTACTCCCATGGAGAAAAGTGCTCATGGTGCGTGTTTTATTCAATCCCGATGCAATTTCTGTGTTTCATCAACACTCTGAACGTCCACAGATTACAGAATGCCTCAAAATGTGTTTAGAAAACTACTACTGGTCTCCCAGGAATCGATAAAAGAGTAGACAGTTTGAGACATTACTCCCATTGAGAAAAGTGCTCGTGGTGCGTGTTGTATTTAATCCCGATGCAGTTTCTGTGTTTCATCAACACTCTTAACGTGCACAGATTACAAAATGCCTCCAAATGTGTTTCGAAAACTACTACTGGTCTCCCAGGAATCGATAAAAGCGTAGACAGTTTGAGACATTACTCCCATGGAGAAAAGTGCTCGTGGTGCGTGTTGTATTAAATACCGATGCAATTTCTGTGTTTCATCAACACTCTGAACGTCCACAGTTTACAGAATGCCTCAAAATGTATTTCGAAAACTACTACTGGTCTCCCAGGAATCGATAAAAGCGTAGACAGTTTGAGACATTACTCCCAAGGAGAAAAGTGCGCATGGTGCGTGTTGTATTCAATACCGATGCAATTTCTGTGTTTCATCAACACTCTGAACGTCCACAGATTACAGAATGCCTCAAAATGTGTTTAGAAAACTACTACTGGTCTCCCAGGAATCGATAAAAGCGTAGACAGTTTGAGACATTACTCCCATGGAGAAAAGTGCTCGTGGTGCGTGTTATATTCAATCCCGATGCAATTTCTGTGTTTCATCAACAATCTGAACGTCCACAGATTACAGAATGCCTCAAAATGTGTTTAGAAAACTACTACTGGTCTCCCAGGAGTCGATAAAAGCGTAGACAGTTTGAGACATTACTCCCATGGAGAAAAGTGCTCATGGTGCGTGTTATATTCAATCCCGATGCAATTTCTGTGTTTCATCAACACTCTGAACGTCCACAGATTACAGAATGCCTCAAAATGTGTTTAGAAAACTACTACTGGTCTCCCAGGAATCGATAAAAGCGTAGACAGTTTGAGACATTACTCCCATGGAGAAGAGTGCTCGTGGTGCGTGTTATATTCAATCCCGATGCAATTTCTGTGTTTCATCAACACTCTGAACGTCCACAGATTACAGAATGCCTCAAAATGTGTTTAGAAAACTACTACTGGTCTCCCAGGAATCGATAAAAGCGTAGACAGTTTGAGACATTACTCCCATGGTGAAAAGTGCTCATGGTGCGTGTTATATTCAATCCCGATGCAATTTCTGTGTTTCATCAACACTCTGAACGTCCACAGATAACAGAATGCCTCAAAATGTGTTTAGAAAACTACTACTGGTCTCCCAGGAATCGATAAAAGCGTAGACACTTTGAGACATTACTCCCATGGAGAAAAGTGCGCATGTTGCGTGTTGTATTCAATCCCGATGCAGTTTCTGTGTTTCTTCAACACTCTGAACGTCCACAGATTACAGAATGCCTCAAAATGTGTTTAGAAAACTACTACTGGTCTCCCAGGAATCGATAAAAGCGTAGACAGTTTGAGACATTACTCCCATGGAGAAAAGTGCTCATGGTGCGTGTTTTATTCAATCCCGATGCAATTTCTGTGTTTCATCAACACTCTGAACGTCCACAGATTACAGAATGCCTCAAAATGTGTTTAGAAAACTACTACTGGTCTCCCAGGAATCGATAAAAGCGTAGACACTTTGAGACATTACTCCCATGGAGAAAAGTGCTCATGGTGCGTGTTTTATTCAATCCCGATGCAATTTCTGTGTTTCATCAACACTCTGAACGTCCACAGATTACAGAATGCCTCAAAATGTGTTTAGAAAACTACTACTGGTCTCCCAGAAATCGATAAAAGAGTAGACAGTTTGAGACATTACTCCCATTGAGAAAAGTGCTCGTGGTGCGTGTTGTCTTCAATACCGATGCAATTTCTGTGTTTCATCAACACTCTGAACGTCCACAGATTACTAAATGCCTCCAAATGTGTTTCGAAAACTACTACTGGTCTCCCAGGAATCGATAAAAGCGTAGACAGTTTGAGACATCACTCCCATGCGGGAAAGTGCTCGTGGTGCGTGTTATATTCAATCCCGATGCAATTTCTGTGTTTCATCAACACTCTGAACGTCCACAGATTACAGAATGCCTCAAAATGTGTTTAGAAAACTACTACTGGTCTCCCAGGAATCGATAAAAGCGTAGACACTTTGAGACATTACTCCCATGGAGAAAAGTGCGAATGTTGCGTGTTGTATTTAATCCCGATGCAGTTTCTGTGTTTCATCAACACTCTTAACGTGCACAGATTACAAAATGCCTCCAAATGTGTTTCGAAAACTACTACTGGTCTCCCAGGAATCGATAAAAGCGTAGACAGTTTGAGACATTACTCCCATGGAGAAAAGTGCTCGTGGTGCGTGTTGTATTAAATACCGATGCAATTTCTGTGTTTCATCAACACTCTGAACGTCCACAGTTTACAGAATGCCTCAAAATGTATTTCGAAAACTACTACTGGTCTCCCAGGAATCGATAAAAGCGTAGACAGTTTGAGACATTACTCCCATGGAGAAAAGTGCGCATGGTGCGTGTTGTATTCAATACCGATGCAATTTCTGTGTTTCATCAACACTCTGAACGTCCACAGATAACAGAATGCCTCAAAATGTGTTTAGAAAACTACTACTGGTCTCCCAGGAATCGATAAAAGCGTAGACAGTTTGAGACATTACTCCCATGGAGAAAAGTGCTCGTGGTGCGTGTTATATTCAATCCCGATGCAATTTCTGTGTTTCATCAACAATCTGAACGTCCACAGATTACAGAATGCCTCAAAATGTGTTTAGAAAACTACTACTGGTCTCCCAGGAGTCGATAAAATCGTAGACAGTTTGAGACATTACTCCCATGGAGAAAAGTGCTCATGGTGCGTGTTATATTCAATCCCGATGCAATTTCTGTGTTTCATCAACACTCTGAACGTCCACAGATTACAGAATGCCTCAAAATGTGTTTAGAAAACTACTACTGGTCTCCCAGGAATCGATAAAAGCGTAGACAGTTTGAGACATTACTCCCATGGAGAAAAGTGCTCGTGGTGCGTGTTATATTCAATCCCGATGCAATTTCTGTGTTTCATCAACACTCTGAACGTCCACAGATTACAGAATGCCTCAAAATGTGTTTAGAAAACTACTACTGGTCTCCCAGGAATCGATAAAAGCGTAGACAGTTTGAGACATTACTCCCATGGAGAAAAGTGCTCATGGTGCGTGTTATATTCAATCCCGATGCAATTTCTGTGTTTCATCAACACTCTGAACGTCCACAGATAACAGAATGCCTCAAAATGTGTTTAGAAAACTACTACTGGTCTCCCAGGAATCGATAAAAGCGTAGACACTTTGAGACATTACTCCCATGGAGAAAAGTGCGCATGATGCGTGTTGTATTCAATCCCGATGCAGTTTCTGTGTTTCATCAACACTCTGAACGTCCACAGATTACAAAATGCCTCAAAATGTGTTTAGAAAACTACTACTGGTCTCCCAGGAATCGATAAAAGCGTAGACAGTTTGAGACATTACTCCCATGGAGAAAAGTGCTCATGGTGCGTGTTATATTCAATCCCGATGCAATTTCTGTGTTTCATCAACACTCTGAACGTCCACAGATTACAGAATGCCTCAAAATGTGTTTAGAAAACTACTACTGGTCTCCCAGGAATCGATAAAAGCGTAGAAACTTTGAGACATTACTCCCATGGAGAAAAGTGCGCATGGTGCGTGTTATACTCAATCCCGATGCAATTTCTGTGCTCCATCAACACTCTGAACGTCTACAGATTAGAGAGTGCCTCCAAATGTGTTTCGAAAACTACTACTGGTCTCCCAGGAATCGATAAAAGCGTAGACAGTTTCAGACATTACTCCCCTGGAGAAAAGTGCTCGTGGTGCGTGTTGTATTCAATCCCGATGCAATTTCTGTGTTTCATCAACACTCTGAACGTCCACAGATTACAGAATGCTTCCAGATGTGCTTCGAAAACTACTACTGGTCTCCCAGGAATCGATAAAATCGTAGACAGTTTGAGACATTACTCACATGGAGATAAGTGCGCATGCTGCGTGTTGTATTCAATCCCGATGCAATTTCTCTGTTTCATCAACACTCTGAACGTCCACAGATTACAGAATGCCTTCAAATGTATTTCGAAAACTTCTACTGGTCTCCCAGGAATCGATAAAAGCGTAGACAGTTTGAGACATTACTCCCATGGAGAAAAGTGCGCATGGTGCGTGTTATATTCAATCCCGATGCAATTTCTGTGTTTCATCATCACTCTGAACGTCCACAGATTACTGAATGCCTCAAAATGTGTTTAGAAAACTACTACAGGTCTCCCAGGAATCGATAAAAGCGTAGACAGTTTGAGACATTACTCCCTTGGAGAAAAGTGCGCATGATGCGTGTTATACTCAATCCCGATGCAATTTCTGTGTTTCATCAATACTCTGAACGTCTACAGATTAGAGAGTGCCTCCAAATGTGCTTCGAAAACTACTACTGGTCTCCCAGGAATCGATAAAAGCGTAGACAGTTTGAGACACTACTACAATGGAGAAAAGTGCGCATGGTGCGTGTTGTATTCAATCCCGATGCAATTTCTGTGTTTCATCAACACTCTGAACGTCCACAGATTACAGAATGCCTTCAAATGTATTTCGAAAACTACTACTGGTCTCCCAGGAATCGATAAAAGCGTAGACAGTTTGAGACATTACTCCCTTGGAGAAAAGTGCGCATGGTGCGTGTTATATTCAATCCCGATGCAATTTCTGTGTTTCATCATCACTCTGAACGTCCACAGATTACAGAATGCCTCAAAATGTGTTTAGAAAACTACTACAGGTCTCCCAGGAATCGATAAAAGCGTAGACAGTTTGAGACATTACTCCCATGGAGAAAAGTGCGCATGGTGCGTGTTACACTCAATCCCGATGCAATTTCTGTGCTCCATCAGCACTCTGAACGTCTACAGATTAGAGAGTGCCTCCAAATGTGTTTTGAAAACTACTACTGGTCTCCCAGGAATCGATAAAAGCGTAGACAGTTTGAGACATTACTCCCATGGAGAAAAGTGCGCATGGTGCGTGTTATACTCAATCCCGATGCAATTTCTGTGTTTCATCAACACTCTGAACGTCTACAGATTAGAGAGTGCCTCCAAATGTGTTTCGAAAACTACTACTGGCCTCCCAGGAATCGATAAAAGCGTAGACAGTTTGAGACATTACTCCCATGGAGGAAAGTGCGCATGGTGCGTGTTGTATTCAATCCCGATGCAATTTCTGTGTTTCATCAACACTCTGAACGTCCACAGATTACAGAATGCCTCCAAATGTATTTCGAAAACTACTACAGGTCTCCCATTAATCGATAAAAGCGTAGACAGTTTGAGACATTACTCCCATGGAGAAAAGTGCGCATGCTGCGTGTTGTATTCAATCCCGATGCAATTTCTGTGTTTCATCAACACTCTGAACGTCCACAGATTACAGAATGCATTCAAATGTGTTTCGAAAACTACTACTGGTCTCCCAGGAATCGATAAAAGCGTAGACACTTTGAGACTTTACTCCCATGGAGAAAAGTGCGCATGGTGCGTGTTATATTCAATCCCGATGCAATTTCTGTGTTTCATCAACACTCTGAACGTCCACAGATTACAGAATGCCTCAAAATGTGTTTAGAAAACTACTACTGGTCTCCCAGGAATCGATAAAAGCGTAGACAGTTTGAGACATTACTCCCATGGAGAAAAGTGCGCACGCTGCGTGTTGTATTCAATCCCGATGCAATTTCTGTGTTTCATCAACACTCTGAACGTCCACAGATTACAGAATGCCTCCAAATGTATTTCGAAAACTACTACAGGTCTCCCATTAATCGATAAAAGCGTAGACAGTTTGAGACATTACTCCCATGGAGAAAAGTGCGCATGCTGCGTGTTGTATTCAATCCCGATGCAATTTCTGTGTTTCATCAACACTCTGAACGTCCACAGATTACAGAATGCATTCAAATGTGTTTCGAAAACTACTACTGGTCTCCCAGGAATCGATAAAAGCGTAGACACTTTGAGACTTTACTCCCATGGAGAAAAGTGCGCATGGTGCGTGTTATATTCAATCCCGATGCAATTTCTGTGTTTCATCATCACTCTGAACGTCCACAGATTACAGAATGCCTCCAAATGTGTTTCGAAAACTACTACTGGTCTCCCAGGAATCGATAAAAGCGTAGACAGTTTGAGACATTACTCCCATGGAGAAAAGTGCGCATGGTGCGTGTTGTATTCAATCCCGATGCAATTTCTGTGTTTCATCAACACTCTGAACGTCTACAGATTAGAGAGTGCCTCCAAATGTGTTTCGAAAACTACTACTGGTCTCCCAGGAATCGATAAAAGCGTAGACAGTTTGAGACATTACTCCCATGGAGAAAAGTGCTCATGGTGCGTGTTTTATTCAATCCCGATGCAATTTCTGTGTTTCATCAACACTCTGAACGTCCACAGATTACAGAATGCCTCAAAATGTGTTTAGAAAACTACTACTGGTCTCCCAGGAATCGATAAAAGCGTAGACAGTTTGAGACATTACTCCCATTGAGAAAAGTGCTCGTGGTGCGTGTTGTATTCAATACCGATGCAATTTCTGTGTTTCATCAACACTCTGAACGTCCACAGATTACTAAATGCCTCCAAATGTGTTTCGGAAACTACTACTGGTCTCCCAGGAATCGATAAAAGCGTAGACAGTTTGAGACATCACTCCCATGGAGAAAAGTGCTCGTGGTGCGTGTTATATTCAATCCCGATGCAATTTCTGTGTTTCATCAACACTCTGAACGTCCACAGATTACAGAATGCCTCAAAATGTGTTTAGAAAACTACTACTGGTCTCCCAGGAATCGATAAAAACGTAGACACTTTGAGACATTACTCCCATGGAGAAAAGTGCGAATGTTGCGTGTTATATTTAATCCCGATGCAGTTTCTGTGTTTCATCAACACTCTGAACGTGCACAGATTACAAAATGCCTCCAAATGTGTTTCGAACTCTACTACTGGTCTCCCAGGAATCGATAAAAGCGTAGACAGTTTGAGACATTACTCCCATGGAGAAAAGTGCTCGTGGTGCGTGTTGTATTAAATACCGATGCAATTTCTGTGTTTCATCAACACTCTGAACGTCCACAGTTTACAGAATGCCTCAAAATGTATTTCGAAAACTACTACTGGTCTTCCAGGAATCGATAAAAGCGTAGACAGTTTGAGACATTACTCCCATGGAGAAAAGTGCTCGTGGTGCGTGTTGTATTCAATACCGATGCAATTTCTGTGTTTCATCAACACTCTGAACGTCCACAGATTACAGAATGCCTCAAAATGTGTTTAGAAAACTACTACTGGTCTCCCAGGAATCGATAAAAGCGTAGACAGTTTGAGACATTACTCCCATGGAGAAAAGTGCTCGTGGTGCGTGTTATATTCAATCCCGATGCAATTTCTGTGTTTCATCAACAATCTGAACGTCCACAGATTACAGAATGCCTCAAAATGTGTTTAGAAAACTACTACTGGTCTCCCAGGAGTCGATAAAAGCGTAGACAGTTTGAGACATTACTCCCATGGAGAAAAGTGCTCATGGTGCGTGTTATATTCAATCCCGATGCAATTTCTGTGTTTCATCAACACTCTGAACGTCCACAGATTACAGAATGCCTCAAAATGTGTTTAGAAAACTACTACTGGTCTCCCAGGAATCGATAAAAGCGTAGACAGTTTGAGACATTACTCCCATGGAGAAAAGTGCTCATGGTGCGTGTTATATTCAATCCCGATGCAATTTCTGTGTTTCATCAACACTCTGAACGTCCACAGATTACAGAATGCCTCAAAATGTGTTTAGAAAACTACTACTGGTCTCCCAGGAATCGATAAAAGCGTAGACACTTTGAGACATTACTCCCATGGAGAAAAGTGCGCATGTTGCGTGTTGTATTCAATCCCGATGCAGTTTCTGTGTTTCATCAACACTCTGAACGTCCACAGGTTACAAAATGCCTCCAAATGTGTTTCGAAATCTACTACTACTCTCCCAGGAATCGATAAAAGCGTAGTCAGTTTGAGACATTACTCCCATGGAGAAAAGTGCTCGTGGTGCGTGTTGTATTAAATACCGATGCAATTTCTGTGTTTCATCAACACTCTGAACGTCCACAGTTTACAGAATGCCTCAAAATGTATTTCGAAAACTACTACTGGTCTCCCAGGAATCGATAAAAGCGTAGACAGTTTGAGACATTACTCCCATGGAGGAAAGTGCTCGTGGTGCGTGTTGTATTCAATACCGATGCAATTTCTGTGTTTCATCAACACTCTGAACGTCCACAGATTACAGAATGCCTCAAAATGTGTTTAGAAAACTACTACTGGTCTCCCAGGAATCGATAAAAGCGTAGACAGTTTGAGACATTACTCCCATGGAGAAAAGTGCTCGTGGTGCGTGTTATATTCAATCCCGATGCAATTTCTGTGTTTCATCAACAATCTGAACGTCCACAGATTACAGAATGCCTCAAAATGTGTTTAGAAAACTACTACTGGTCTCCCAGGAGTCGATAAAAGCGTAGACAGTTTGAGACATTACTCCCATGGAGAAAAGTGCTCATGGTGCGTGTTATATTCAATCCCGATGCAATTTCTGTGTTTCATCAACACTCTGAACGTCCACAGATTACAGAATGCCTCAAAATGTGTTTAGAAAACTACTACTGGTCTCCCAGGAATCGATAAAAGCGTAGACAGTTTGAGACATTACTCCCATGGAGAAAAGTGCTCATGGTGCGTGTTATATTCAATCCCGATGCAATTTCTGTGTTTCATCAACACTCTGAACGTCCACAGATTACAGAATGCCTCAAAATGTGTTTAGAAAACTACTACTGGTCTCCCAGGAATCGATAAAAGCGTAGACAGTATGAGACATTACTCCCATGGAGAAAAGTGCTCGTGGTGCGTGTTATATTCAATCCCGATGCAATTTCTGTGTTTCATCAACACTCTGAACGTCCACAGATTACAGAATGCCTCAAAATGTGTTTAGAAAACTACTACTGGTCTCCCAGGAATCGATAAAAGCGTAGACAGTTTGAGACATTACTCCCATGGAGAAAAGTGCTCATGGTGCGTGTTATATTCAATCCCGATGCAATTTCTGTGTTTCATCAACACTCTGAACGTCCACAGATTACAGAATGCCTCAAAATGTGTTTAGAAAACTACTACTGGTCTCCCAGGAATCGATAAAACCGTAGACAGTTTGAGACATTACTCCCATGGAGAAAAGTGCTCGTGGTGCGTGTTGTATTCAATACCGATGCAATTTCTGTGTTTCATCAACACTCTGAACGTCCACAGATTACAGAATGCCTCAAAATGTGTTTAGAAAACTACTACTGGTCTCCCAGAAATCGATAAAAGCGTAGACACTTTGAGACATTACTCCCATGGAGAAAAGTGCTCATGGTGCGTGTTATATTCAATCCCGATGCAATTTCTGTGTTTCATCAACACTCTGAACGTCCACAGATTACAGAATGCCTCAAAATGTGTTTAGAAAACTACTACTGGTCTCCCAGGAATCGATAAAAGCGTAGACAGTTTGAGACATTACTCCCATGGAGAAAAGTGCGCATGCTTCGTGTTGTATTCAATCCCGATGCAATTTCTGTGTTTCATCAACACTCTGAACGTCCACAGATTACAGAATGCCTCCAAATGTATTTCGAAAACTACTACTGGTCTCCCAGGAATCGATAAAAGCGTAGACACTTTGAGACATTATTCCCATGGAGAAAAGTGCGCATGGTGCGTGTTATATTCAATCCCGATGCAATTTCTGTGTTTCATCAACACTCTGAACGTCCACAGATTACAGAATGCCTCAAAATGTGTTTAGAAAACTACTACTGGTCTCCCAGGAATCGATAAAAGCGTAGACAGTTTGAGACATTACTCCCATGGAGAAAAGTGCGCATGCTTCGTGTTGTATTCAATCCCGATGCAATTTCTGTGTTTCATCAACACTCTGAACGTCCACAGATTACAGAATGCCTCCAAATGTATTTCGAAAACTACTACTGGTCTCCCAGGAATCGATAAAAGCGTAGACAGTTTGAGACATTACTCCCATGGAGAAAAGTGCTCGTGGTGCGTGTTATATTCAATCCCGATGCAATTTCTGTGTTTCATCAACAATCTGAACGTCCACAGATTACAGAATGCCTCAAAATGTGTTTAGAAAACTACTACTGGTCTCCCAGGAGTCGATAAAAGCGTAGACAGTTTGAGACATTACTCCCATGGAGAAAAGTGCTCATGGTGCGTGTTATATTCAATCCCGATGCAATTTCTGTGTTTCATCAACACTCTGAACGTCCACAGATTACAGAATGCCTCAAAATGTGTTTAGAAAACTACTACTGGTCTCCCAGGAATCGATAAAAGCGTAGACAGTTTGAGACATTACTCCCATGGAGAAAAGTGCTCATGGTGCGTGTTATATTCAATCCCGATGCAATTTCTGTGTTTCATCAACACTCTGAACGTCCACAGATTACAGAATGCCTCAAAATGTGTTTAGAAAACTACTACTGGTCTCCCAGGAATCGATAAAAGCGTAGACACTTTGAGACATTACTCCCATGGAGAAAAGTGCGCATGTTGCGTGTTGTATTCAATCCCGATGCAGTTTCTGTGTTTCATCAACACTCTGAACGTCCACAGGTTACAAAATGCCTCCAAATGTGTTTCGAAATCTACTACTACTCTCCCAGGAATCGATAAAAGCGTAGTCAGTTTGAGACATTACTCCCATGGAGAAAAGTGCTCGTGGTGCGTGTTGTATTAAATACCGATGCAATTTCTGTGTTTCATCAACACTCTGAACGTCCACAGTTTACAGAATGCCTCAAAATGTATTTCGAAAACTACTACTGGTCTCCCAGGAATCGATAAAAGCGTAGACAGTTTGAGACATTACTCCCATGGAGGAAAGTGCTCGTGGTGCGTGTTGTATTCAATACCGATGCAATTTCTGTGTTTCATCAACACTCTGAACGTCCACAGATTACAGAATGCCTCAAAATGTGTTTAGAAAACTACTACTGGTCTCCCAGGAATCGATAAAAGCGTAGACAGTTTGAGACATTACTCCCATGGAGAAAAGTGCTCGTGGTGCGTGTTATATTCAATCCCGATGCAATTTCTGTGTTTCATCAACAATCTGAACGTCCACAGATTACAGAATGCCTCAAAATGTGTTTAGAAAACTACTACTGGTCTCCCAGGAGTCGATAAAAGCGTAGACAGTTTGAGACATTACTCCCATGGAGAAAAGTGCTCATGGTGCGTGTTATATTCAATCCCGATGCAATTTCTGTGTTTCATCAACACTCTGAACGTCCACAGATTACAGAATGCCTCAAAATGTGTTTAGAAAACTACTACTGGTCTCCCAGGAATCGATAAAAGCGTAGACAGTTTGAGACATTACTCCCATGGAGAAAAGTGCTCATGGTGCGTGTTATATTCAATCCCGATGCAATTTCTGTGTTTCATCAACACTCTGAACGTCCACAGATTACAGAATGCCTCAAAATGTGTTTAGGAAACTACTACTGGTCTCCCAGGAATCGATAAAAGCGTAGACAGTATGAGACATTACTCCCATGGAGAAAAGTGCTCGTGGTGCGTGTTATATTCAATCCCGATGCAATTTCTGTGTTTCATCAACACTCTGAACGTCCACAGATTACAGAATGCCTCAAAATGTGTTTAGAAAACTACTACTGGTCTCCCAGGAATCGATAAAAGCGTAGACAGTTTGAGACATTACTCCCATGGAGAAAAGTGCTCATGGTGCGTGTTATATTCAATCCCGATGCAATTTCTGTGTTTCATCAACACTCTGAACGTCCACAGATTACAGAATGCCTCAAAATGTGTTTAGAAAACTACTACTGGTCTCCCAGGAATCGATAAAACCGTAGACAGTTTGAGACATTACTCCCATGGAGAAAAGTGCTCGTGGTGCGTGTTGTATTCAATACCGATGCAATTTCTGTGTTTCATCAACACTCTGAACGTCCACAGATTACAGAATGCCTCAAAATGTGTTTAGAAAACTACTACTGGTCTCCCAGAAATCGATAAAAGCGTAGACACTTTGAGACATTACTCCCATGGAGAAAAGTGCTCATGGTGCGTGTTATATTCAATCCCGATGCAATTTCTGTGTTTCATCAACACTCTGAACGTCCACAGATTACAGAATGCCTCAAAATGTGTTTAGAAAACTACTACTGGTCTCCCAGGAATCGATAAAAGCGTAGACAGTTTGAGACATTACTCCCATGGAGAAAAGTGCGCATGCTTCGTGTTGTATTCAATCCCGATGCAATTTCTGTGTTTCATCAACACTCTGAACGTCCACAGATTACAGAATGCCTCCAAATGTATTTCGAAAACTACTACTGGTCTCCCAGGAATCGATAAAAGCGTAGACACTTTGAGACATTATTCCCATGGAGAAAAGTGCGCATGGTGCGTGTTATATTCAATCCCGATGCAATTTCTGTGTTTCATCAACACTCTGAACGTCCACAGATTACAGAATGCCTCAAAATGTGTTTAGAAAACTACTACAGGTCTCCCAGGAATCGATAAAAGCGTAGACAGTTTGAGACATTACTCCCATGGAGAAAAGTGCGCATGGTGCGTGTTATACTCAATCCCGATGCAATTTCTGTGTTTCATCAACACTCTGAACGTCTACAGATTAGAGAGTGCCTCCAAATGTGTTTCGAAAACTACTACTGGTCTCCCAGGAATCGATAAAAGCGTAGACAGTTTGAGACATTACTCCCATGGAGAAAAGTGCTCATGGTGCGTGTTATATTCAATCCCGATGCAATTTCTGTGTTTCATCAACACTCTGAACGTCCACAGATTACAGAATGCCTCAAAATGTGTTTAGAAAACTACTACTGGTCTCCCAGGAATCGATAAAAGCGTAGACAGTTTGAGACATTACTCCCATGGAGAAAAGTGCGCATGCTTCGTGTTGTATTCAATCCCGATGCAATTTCTGTGTTTCATCAACACTCTGAACGTCCACAGATTACAGAATGCCTCCAAATGTGTTTAGAAAACTACTACTGGTCTCCCAGGAATCGATAAAAGCGTAGACAGTTTGAGACATTACTCCCATGGAGAAAAGTGCTCGTGGTGCGTGTTGTATTCAATACCGATGCAATTTCTGTGTTTCATCAACACTCTGAACGTCCACAGATTACAGAATGCCTCAAAATTTATTTCGAAAACTACTACTGGTCTCCCAGGAATCGATAAAAGCGTAGACACTTTGAGACATTACTCCCATGGATAAAAGTGCGCATGGTGCGTGTTGTATTCAATCCCGATGCAATTTCCGTGTTTCATCAACACTCTGAACGTCCACAGATTACAGAATGCTTCCAGATGTGCTTCGAAAACTACTACTGGTCTCCCAGGAATCGATAAAAGCGTAGACAGTTTGAGACATTACTCACATGGAGATAAGGCGCATGCTGCGTGTTGTATTCAATCCCGATGCAATTTCTCTGTTTCATCAACACTCTGAACGTAAACAGATTACAGAATGCCTTCAAATGTATTTCGAAAACTACTACTGGTCTCCCAGGAATCGATAAAAGCGTAGACACTTTGAGACATTATTCCCATGGAGAAAAGTGCGCATGGTGCGTGTTATATTCAATCCCGATGCAATTTCTGTGTTTCATCAACACTCTGAACGTCCACAGATTACAGAATGCCTCAAAATGTGTTTAGAAAACTACTACAGGTCTCCCAGGAATCGATAAAAGCGTAGACAGTTTGAGACATTACTCCCATGGAGAAAAGTGCGCATGGTGCGTGTTATACTCAATCCCGATGCAATTTCTGTGTTTCATCAACACTCTGAACGTCTACAGATTAGAGAGTGCCTCCAAATGTGTTTCGAAAACTACTACTGGTCTCCCAGGAATCGATAAAAGCGTAGACAGTTTGAGACATTACTCCCATGGAGAAAAGTGCTCATGGTGCGTGTTATATTCAATCCCGATGCAATTTCTGTGTTTCATCAACACTCTGAACGTCCACAGATTACAGAATGCCTCAAAATGTGTTTAGAAAACTACTACTGGTCTCCCAGGAATCGATAAAAGCGTAGACAGTTTGAGACATTACTCCCATGGAGAAAAGTGCGCATGCTTCGTGTTGTATTCAATCCCGATGCAATTTCTGTGTTTCATCAACACTCTGAACGTCCACAGATTACAGAATGCCTCCAAATGTGTTTAGAAAACTACTACTGGTCTCCCAGGAATCGATAAAAGCGTAGACAGTTTGAGACATTACTCCCATGGAGAAAAGTGCTCGTGGTGCGTGTTGTATTCAATACCGATGCAATTTCTGTGTTTCATCAACACTCTGAACGTCCACAGATTACAGAATGCCTCAAAATTTATTTCGAAAACTACTACTGGTCTCCCAGGAATCGATAAAAGCGTAGACACTTTGAGACATTACTCCCATGGATAAAAGTGCGCATGGTGCGTGTTGTATTCAATCCCGATGCAATTTCCGTGTTTCATCAACACTCTGAACGTCCACAGATTACAGAATGCTTCCAGATGTGCTTCGAAAACTACTACTGGTCTCCCAGGAATCGATAAAAGCGTAGACAGTTTGAGACATTACTCACATGGAGATAAGGCGCATGCTGCGTGTTGTATTCAATCCCGATGCAATTTCTCTGTTTCATCAACACTCTGAACGTAAACAGATTACAGAATGCCTTCAAATGTATTTCGAAAACTACTACTGGTCTCCCAGGAATCGATAAAAGCGTAGACACTTTGAGACATTACTCCCATGGAGAAAAGTGCGCATGGTGCGTGTTATATTCAATCCCGATGCAATTTCTGTGTTTCATCAACACTCTGAACGTCCACAGATTACAGAATGCTTCCAGATGTGCTTCGAAAACTACTACTGGTCTCCCAGAAATCGATAAAAGCGTAGACAGTTTGAGACATTACTCCCATGTAGAAAAGTGCGCATGGTGCGTGTTATACTCAATCCCGATGCAATTTCTGTGTTTCATTAACACTCTGAACGTCTACAGATTAGAGAGTGCCTCCAAATGTGCTTCGAAAACTACTACTGGTCTCCCAGGAATCGATAAAAGCGTAGACAGTTTGAGACATTACTCCCATGGAGAAAAGTGCGCATGGTGCGTGTTGTATTCAATCCCGATGCAATTTCTGTGTTTCATCAACACTCTGAACGTCCACAGATTACAGAATGCCTCCAAATGTGTTTCGAAAACTACTACTGGTCTCCCAGGAATCGATAAAAGCGTAGACAGTTTGAGACATTACTCCCATGGAGAAAAGTGCTCGTGGTGCGTGTTGTATTCAATACCGATGCAATTTCTGTGTTTCATCAACACTCTGAACGTCCGCAGATTACAGAATGCCTCAAAATGTATTTCGAAAACTACTACTGGTCTCCCAGGAATCGATAAAAGCGTAGACACTTTGAGACACTACTACCATGGAGAAAAGTGATCATGGTGCGTGTTGTATTCAATCCCAATGCAATTTCTGTGTTTCATCAACACTCTGAACGTCCACAGATTACAGAATGCTTCCAGATGTGCTTCGAAAACTACTACTGGTCTCCCAGGAATCGATAAAAGCGTAGACAGTTTGAGACATTACTCACATGGAGATAAGTGCGCATGCTGCGTGTTGTATTCAATCCCGATGCAATTTCTGTGTTTCATCAACACTCTGAACGTCCACAGATTACAGAATGCCTCAAAATGTGTTTAGAAAACTACTACTGGTCTCCCAGGAATCGATAAAAACGTAGACACTTTGAGACATTACTCCCATGGAGAAAAGTGCGAATGTTGCGTGTTATATTTAATCCCGATGCAGTTTCTGTGTTTCATCAACACTCTGAGCGTGCACAGATTACAAAATGCCTCCAAATGTGTTTCGAACTCTACTACTGGTCTCCCAGGAATCGATAAAAGCGTAGACAGTTTGAGACATTACTCCCATGGAGAAAAGTGCTCGTGGTGCGTGTTGTATTAAATACCGATGCAATTTCTGTGTTTCATCAACACTCTGAACGTCCACAGTTTACAGAATGCCTCAAAATGTATTTCGAAAACTACTACTGGTCTTCCAGGAATCGATAAAAGCGTAGACAGTTTGAGACATTACTCCCATGGAGAAAAGTGCTCGTGGTGCGTGTTGTATTCAATACCGATGCAATTTCTGTGTTTCATCAACACTCTGAACGTCCACAGATTACAGAATGCCTCAAAATGTGTTTAGAAAACTACTACTGGTCTCCCAGGAATCGATAAAAGCGTAGACAGTTTGAGACATTACTCCCATGGAGAAAAGTGCTCGTGGTGCGTGTTATATTCAATCCCGATGCAATTTCTGTGTTTCATCAACAATCTGAACGTCCACAGATTACAGAATGCCTCAAAATGTGTTTAGAAAACTACTACTGGTCTCCCAGGAGTCGATAAAAGCGTAGACAGTTTGAGACATTACTCCCATGGAGAAAAGTGCTCATGGTGCGTGTTATATTCAATCCCGATGCAATTTCTGTGTTTCATCAACACTCTGAACGTCCACAGATTACAGAATGCCTCAAAATGTGTTTAGAAAACTACTACTGGTCTCCCAGGAATCGATAAAAGCGTAGACAGTTTGAGACATTACTCCCATGGAGAAAAGTGCTCATGGTGCGTGTTATATTCAATCCCGATGCAATTTCTGTGTTTCATCAACACTCTGAACGTCCACAGATTACAGAATGCCTCAAAATGTGTTTAGAAAAACTACTACTGGTCTCCCAGGAATCGATAAAAGCGTAGACACTTTGAGACATTACTCCCATGGAGAAAAGTGCGCATGTTGCGTGTTGTATTCAATCCCGATGCAGTTTCTGTGTTTCATCAACACTCTGAACGTCCACAGGTTACAAAATGCCTCCAAATGTGTTTCGAAATCTACTACTACTCTCCCAGGAATCGATAAAAGCGTAGTCAGTTTGAGACATTACTCCCATGGAGAAAAGTGCTCGTGGTGCGTGTTGTATTAAATACCGATGCAATTTCTGTGTTTCATCAACACTCTGAACGTCCACAGTTTACAGAATGCCTCAAAATGTATTTCGAAAACTACTACTGGTCTCCCAGGAATCGATAAAAGCGTAGACAGTTTGAGACATTACTCCCATGGAGGAAAGTGCTCGTGGTGCGTGTTGTATTCAATACCGATGCAATTTCTGTGTTTCATCAACACTCTGAACGTCCACAGATTACAGAATGCCTCAAAATGTGTTTAGAAAACTACTACTGGTCTCCCAGGAATCGATAAAAGCGTAGACAGTTTGAGACATTACTCCCATGGAGAAAAGTGCTCGTGGTGCGTGTTATATTCAATCCCGATGCAATTTCTGTGTTTCATCAACAATCTGAACGTCCACAGATTACAGAATGCCTCAAAATGTGTTTAGAAAACTACTACTGGTCTCCCAGGAGTCGATAAAAGCGTAGACAGTTTGAGACATTACTCCCATGGAGAAAAGTGCTCATGGTGCGTGTTATATTCAATCCCGATGCAATTTCTGTGTTTCATCAACACTCTGAACGTCCACAGATTACAGAATGCCTCAAAATGTGTTTAGAAAACTACTACTGGTCTCCCAGGAATCGATAAAAGCGTAGACAGTTTGAGACATTACTCCCATGGAGAAAAGTGCTCATGGTGCGTGTTATATTCAATCCCGATGCAATTTCTGTGTTTCATCAACACTCTGAACGTCCACAGATTACAGAATGCCTCAAAATGTGTTTAGAAAACTACTACTGGTCTCCCAGGAATCGATAAAAGCGTAGACAGTATGAGACATTACTCCCATGGAGAAAAGTGCTCGTGGTGCGTGTTATATTCAATCCCGATGCAATTTCTGTGTTTCATCAACACTCTGAACGTCCACAGATTACAGAATGCCTCAAAATGTGTTTAGAAAACTACTACTGGTCTCCCAGGAATCGATAAAAGCGTAGACAGTTGGAGACATTACTCCCATGGAGAAAAGTGCTCATGGTGCGTGTTATATTCAATCCCGATGCAATTTCTGTGTTTCATCAACACTCTGAACGTCCACAGATTACAGAATGCCTCAAAATGTGTTTAGAAAACTACTACTGGTCTCCCAGGAATCGATAAAACCGTAGACAGTTTGAGACATTACTCCCATGGAGAAAAGTGCTCGTGGTGCGTGTTGTATTCAATACCGATGCAATTTCTGTGTTTCATCAACACTCTGAACGTCCACAGATTACAGAATGCCTCAAAATGTGTTTAGAAAACTACTACTGGTCTCCCAGAAATCGATAAAAGCGTAGACACTTTGAGACATTACTCCCATGGAGAAAAGTGCTCATGGTGCGTGTTATATTCAATCCCGATGCAATTTCTGTGTTTCATCAACACTCTGAACGTCCACAGATTACAGAATGCCTCAAAATGTGTTTAGAAAACTACTACTGGTCTCCCAGGAATCGATAAAAGCGTAGACAGTTTGAGACATTACTCCCATGGAGAAAAGTGCGCATGCTTCGTGTTGTATTCAATCCCGATGCAATTTCTGTGTTTCATCAACACTCTGAACGTCCACAGATTACAGAATGCCTCCAAATGTATTTCGAAAACTACTACTGGTCTCCCAGGAATCGATAAAAGCGTAGACACTTTGAGACATTATTCCCATGGAGAAAAGTGCGCATGGTGCGTGTTATATTCAATCCCGATGCAATTTCTGTGATTCATCATCACTCTGAACGTCCACATATTACAGAATGCCTCAAAATGTGTTTAGAAAACTACTACAGGTCTCCCAGGAATCGATAAAAGCGTAGACAGTTTGAGACATTACTCCCATGGAGAAAAGTGCGCATGGTGCGTGTTATACTCAATCCCGATGCAATTTCTGTGTTTCATCAACACTCTGAACGTCTACAGATTAGAGAGTGCCTCCAAATGTGTTTCGAAATCTACTACTGGTCTCCCAGGAATCGATAAAAGCGTAGACAGTTTGAGACATTACTCCCATGGAGAAAAGTGCTCATGGTGCGTGTTATATTCAATCCCGATGCAATTTCTGTGTTTCATCAACACTCTGAACGTCCACAGATTACAGAATGCCTCAAAATGTGTTTAGAAAACTACTACTGGTCTCCCAGGAATCGATAAAAGCGTAGACAGTTTGAGACATTACTCCCATGGAGAAAAGTGCGCATGCTTCGTGTTGTATTCAATCCCGATGCAATTTCTGTGTTTCATCAACACTCTGAACGTCCACAGATTACAGAATGCCTCCAAATGTGTTTAGAAAACTACTACTGGTCTCCCAGGAATCGATAAAAGCGTAGACAGTTTAAGACATTACTCCCATGGAGAAAAGTGCTCGTGGTGCGTGTTGTATTCAATACCGATGCAATTTCTGTGTTTCATCAACACTCTGAACGTCCACAGATTACAGAATGCCTCAAAATTTATTTCGAAAACTACTACTGGTCTCCCAGGAATCGATAAAAGCGTAGACACTTTGAGACATTACTCCCATGGATAAAAGTGCGCATGGTGCGTGTTGTATTCAATCCCGATGCAATTTCCGTGTTTCATCAACACTCTGAACGTCCACAGATTACAGAATGCTTCCAGATGTGCTTCGAAAACTACTACTGGTCTCCCAGGAATCGATAAAAGCGTAGACAGTTTGAGACATTACTCACATGGAGATAAGGCGCATGCTGCGTGTTGTATTCAATCCCGATGCAATTTCTCTGTTTCATCAACACTCTGAACGTAAACAGATTACAGAATGCCTTCAAATGTATTTCGAAAACTACTACTGGTCTCCCAGGAATCGATAAAAGCGTAGACACTTTGAGACATTACTCCCATGGAGAAAAGTGCGCATGGTGCGTGTTATATTCAATCCCGATGCAATTTCTGTGTTTCATCAACACTCTGAACGTCCACAGATTACAGAATGCTTCCAGATGTGCTTCGAAAACTACTACTGGTCTCCCAGAAATCGATAAAAGCGTAGACAGTTTGAGACATTACTCCCATGTAGAAAAGTGCGCATGGTGCGTGTTATACTCAATCCCGATGCAATTTCTGTGTTTTATTAACACTCTGAACGTCTACAGATTAGAGAGTGCCTCCAAATGTGCTTCGAAAACTACTACTGGTCTCCCAGGAATCGATAAAAGCGTAGACAGTTTGAGACATTACTCCCATGGAGAAAAGTGCGCATGGTGCGTGTTGTATTCAATCCCGATGCAATTTCTGTGTTTCATCAACACTCTGAACGTCCACAGATTACAGAATGCCTCCAAATGTGTTTCGAAAACTACTACTGGTCTCCCAGGAATCGATAAAAGCGTAGACAGTTTGAGACATTACTCCCATGGAGAAAAGTGCTCGTGGTGCGTGTTGTATTCAATACCGATGCAATTCCTGTGTTTCATCAACACTCTGAACGTCCGCAGATTACAGAATGCCTCAAAATGTATTTCGAAAACTACTACTGGTCTCCCAGGAATCGATAAAAGCGTAGACACTTTGAGACACTACTACCATGGAGAAAAGTGATCATGGTGCGTGTTGTATTCAATCCCAATGCAATTTCTGTGTTTCATCAACACTCTGAACGTCCACAGATTACAGAATGCTTCCAGATGTGCTTCGAAAACTACTACTGGTCTCCCAGGAATCGATAAAAGCGTAGACAGTTTGAGACATTACTCACATGGAGATAAGTGCGCATGCTGCGTGTTGTATTCAATCCCGATGCAATTTCTCTGTTTCATCAACACTCTGAACGTCCACAGATTACAGAATGCCTTCAAATGTATTTCGAAAACTACTACTGGTCTCCCAGGAATCGATAAAAGCGTAGACAGTTTGAGACATTACTCCCATGGAGAAAAGTGCGCATGGTGCGTGTTGTATTCAATCCCGATGCAATTTCTGTGTTTCATCAACACTCTGAACGTCCACAGATTACAGAATGCCTCCAAATGTGTTTCGAAAACTACTACTGGTCTCCCAGGAATCGATAAAAGCGTAGACAGTTTCAGACATTACTCCCCTGGAGAAAAGTGCTCGTGGTGCGTGTTGTATTCAATCCCGATGCAATTTCTGTGTTTCATCAACACTCTGAACGTCCACAGATTACAGAATTCTTCCAGATGTGCTTCGAAAACTACTACTGGTGTCCCAGGAATCGATAAAATCGTAGACAGTTTGAGACATTACTCACATGGAGATAAGTGCGCATGCTGCGTGTTGTATTCAATCCCGATGCAATTTCTCTGTTTCATCAACACTCTGAACGTCCACAGATTACAGAATGATTTCAAATGTGTTTCGAAAACTACTACTGGTCTCCCAGGAATCGATAAAAGCGTAGACACTTTGAGACATTACTCCCATGGAGAAAAGTGCGCATGGTGCGTGTTATATTCAATCCCGATGCAATTTCTGTGTTTCATCATCACTCTGAACGTCCACAGATTACAGAATGCCTCAAAATGTGTTTAGAAAACTACTACAGGTCTCCCAGGAATCGATAAAAGCGTAGACAGTTTGAGACATTACTCCCATGGAGAAAAGTGCGCATGGTGCGTGTTATACTCAATCCCGATGCAATTTCTGTGTTTCATCAACACTCTGAACGTCTACAGATTAGAGAGTGCCTCCAAATGTGCTTCGAAAACTACTACTGGTCTCCCAGGAATCGATAAAAGCGTAGACAGTTTGAGACATTACTCCCATGGAGAAAAGTGCGCATGGTGCGTGTTGTATTCAATCCCGATGCAATTTCTGTGTTTCATCAACGCTCTGAACGTCCACAGATTACAGAATGCCTCCAAATGTGTTTCGAAAACTACTACTGGTCTCCCAGGAATCGATAAAAGCGTAGACAGTTTGAGACATTACTCCCATGGAGGAAAGTGCTCGTGGTGCGTGTTGTATTCAATACCGATGCAATTTCTGTGTCTCATCAACACTCAGAACGTCCACAGATTACAGAATGCCTCAAAATGTATTTCGAAAACTACTACTGGTCTCCCAGGAATAGATAAAAGCGTAGACACTTTGAGACACTACTACCATGGAGAAAAGTGCGCATGGTGCGTGTTGTATTCAATCCCGATGCAATTTCTGTGTTTCATCAACACTCTGAACGTCCACAGATTACAGAATGCTTCCAGATGTGCTTCGAAAACTACTACTGGTCTCCCAGGAATCGATAAAAGCGTAGACAGTTTGAGACATTACTCACATGGAGATAAGTGCGCATGCTGCGTGTTGTATTCAATCCCGATGCAATTTCTCTGTTTCATCAACACTCTGAACGTCCACAGATTACAGAATGCCTTCAAATGTATTTCGAAAACTACTACTGGTCTCCCAGGAATCGATAAAAGCGTAGACACTTTGAGACATTACTCCCATGGAGAAAAGTGCGCATGCTGCGTGTTGTATTCAATCCCGATGCAATTTCTGTGTTTCATCAACACTCTGAACGTCCACAGATTACAGAATGCCTTCAAATGTGTTTCGAAAACTACTACTGGTCTCCCAGGAATCGATAAAAGCGTAGACACTTTGAGACATTACTCCCATGGAGAAAAGTGCGCATGGTGCGTGTTATATTCAATCCCGATGCAATTTCTGTGTTTCATCAACACTCTGAACGTCCACAGATTACAGAATGCTTCCAGATGTGCTTCGAAAACTACTACTGGTCTCCCAGGAATCGATAAAAGCGTAGACAGTTTGAGACATTACTCCCATGGAGAAAAGTGCGCATGGTGCGTGTTGTATTCAATCCCGATGCAATTTCTGTGTTTCATCAACACTCTGAACGTCCACAGATTACAGAATGCCTCCAAATGTGTTTCGAAAACTACTACTGGTCTCCCAGGAATCGATAAAAGCGTAGACAGTTTGAGACATTACTCCCATGGAGAAAAGTGCTCGTGGTGCGTGTTGTATTCAATACCGATGCAATTTCTGTGTTTCATCAACACTCTGAACGTCCGCAGATTACAGAATGCCTCAAAATGTATTTCGAAAACTACTACTGGTCTCCCAGGAATCGATAAAAGCGTAGACACTTTGAGACACTACTACCATGGAGAAAAGTGATCATGGTGCGTGTTGTATTCAATCCCGATGCAATTTCTGTGTTTCATCAACACTCTGAACGTCCACAGATTACAGAATGCTTCCAGATGTGCTTCGAAAACTACTACTGGTCTCCCAGGAATCGATAAAAGCGTAGACAGTTTGAGACATTACTCACATGGAGATAAGTGCGCATGCTGCGTGTTGTATTCAATCCCGATGCAATTTCTCTGTTTCATCAACACTCTGAACGTCCACAGATTACAGAATGCCTTCAAATGTATTTCGAAAACTACTACTGGTCTCCCAGGAATCGATAAAAGCGTAGACAGTTTGAGACATTACTCCCATGGAGAAAAGTGCGCATGGTGCGTGTTGTATTCAATCCCGATGCAATTTCTGTGTTTCATCAACACTCTGAACGTCCACAGATTACAGAATGCCTCCAAATGTGTTTCGAAAACTACTACTGGTCTCCCAGGAATCGATAAAAGCGTAGACAGTTTCAGACATTACTCCCCTGGAGAAAAGTGCTCGTGGTGCGTGTTGTATTCAATCCCGATGCAATTTCTGTGTTTCATCAACACTCTGAACGTCCACAGATTACAGAATTCTTCCAGATGTGCTTCGAAAACTACTACTGGTGTCCCAGGAATCGATAAAATCGTAGACAGTTTGAGACATTACTCACATGGAGATAAGTGCGCATGCTGCGTGTTGTATTCAATCCCGATGCAATTTCTCTGTTTCATCAACACTCTGAACGTCCACAGATTACAGAATGCCTTCAAATGTGTTTCGAAAACTACTACTGGTCTCCCAGGAATCGATAAAAGCGTAGACACTTTGAGACATTACTCCCATGGAGAAAAGTGCGCATGGTGCGTGTTATATTCAATCCCGATGCAATTTCTGTGTTTCATCATCACTCTGAACGTCCACAGATTACAGAATGCCTCCAAATGTGTTTCGAAAACTACTACTGGTCTCCCAGGAATCGATAAAAGCGTAGACAGTTTGAGACATTACTCCCATGGAGAAAAGTGCGCATGGTGCGTGTTATACTCAATCCCGATGCAATTTCTGTGTTTCATCAACACTCTGAACGTCTACAGATTAGAGAGTGCCTCCAAATGTGCTTCGAAAACTACTACTGGTCTCCCAGGAATCGATAAAAGCGTAGACAGTTTGAGACATTACTCCCATGGAGAAAAGTGCGCATGGTGCGTGTTGTATTCAATCCCGATGCAATTTCTGTGTTTCATCAACGCTCTGAACGTCCACAGATTACAGAATGCCTCCAAATGTGTTTCGAAAACTACTACTGGTCTCCCAGGAATCGATAAAAGCGTAGACAGTTTGAGACATTACTCCCATGGAGAAAAGTGCTCGTGGTGCGTGTTGTATTCAATACCGATGCAATTTCTGTGTCTCATCAACACTCTGAACGTCCACAGATTACAGAATGCCTCAAAATGTATTTCGAAAACTACTACTGGTCTCCCAGGAATAGATAAAAGCGTAGACACTTTGAGACACTACTACCATGGAGAAAAGTGCGCATGGTGCGTGTTGTATTCAATCCCGATGCAATTTCTGTGTTTCATCAACACTCTGAACGTCCACAGATTACAGAATGCTTCCACATGTGCTTCGAAAACTACTACTGGTCTCCCAGGAATCGATAAAAGCGTAGACAGTTTGAGACATTACTCACATGGAGATAAGTGCGCATGCTGCGTGTTGTATTCAATCCCGATGCAATTTCTCTGTTTCATCAACACTCTGAACGTCCACAGATTACAGAATGCCTTCAAATGTATTTCGAAAACTACTACTGGTCTCCCAGGAATCGATAAAAGCGTAGACACTTTGAGACATTACTCCCATGGAGAAAAGTGCGCATGCTGCGTGTTGTATTCAATCCCGATGCAATTTCTGTGTTTCATCAACACTCTGAACGTCCACAGATTACAGAATGCCTTCAAATGTGTTTCGAAAACTACTACTGGTCTCCCAGGAATCGATAAAAGCGTAGACACTTTGAGACATTACTCCCATGGAGAAAAGTGCGCATGGTGCGTGTTATATTCAATCCCGATGCAATTTCTGTGTTTCATCAACACTCTGAACGTCCACAGATTACAGAATGCTTCCAGATGTGCTTCGAAAACTACTACTGGTCTCCCAGGAATCGATAAAAGCGTAGACAGTTTGAGACATTACTCCCATGGAGAAAAGTGCGCATGCTGCGTGTTGTATTCAATCCTGATGCAATTTCTGTGTTTCATCATCACTCTGAACGTCCACAGATTACAGAATGCCTCCAAATGTGCTTCGAAAACTACTACTGGTCTCCCAGGAATCGATAAAAGCGTAGACAGTTTGAGACATTACTCACATGGAGATAAGGCGCATGCTGCGTGTTGTATTCAATCCCGATGCAATTTCTCTGTTTCATCAACACTCTGAACGTAAACAGATTACAGAATGCCTTCAAATGTATTTCGAAAACTACTACTGGTCTCCCAGGAATCGATAAAAGCGTAGACACTTTGAGACATTACTCCCATGGAGAAAAGTGCGCATGGTCCGTGTTGTATTCAATCCCGATGCAATTTCTGTGTTTCATCAACACTCTGAACGTCCACAGATTACAGAATGCTTCCAGATGTGGTTCGAAAACTACTACTGGTCTCCCAGGAATCGATAAAATCGTAGACAGTTTGAGACATTACTCCCATGGAGAAAAGTGCTCGTGGTGCGTGTTGTATTCAATCCCGATGCAATTTCTGTGTTTCATCATCACTCTGAACGTCCACAGATTACAGAATGCTTCAAAATGTGTTTAGAAAACTACTACAGGTCTCCCAGGAATCGATAAAAGCGTAGACAGTTTGAGACATTACTCCCATGGAGAAAAGTGCGCATGGTGCGTGTTATACTCAATTCCGATGCAATTTCTGTGTTTCATCAACACTCTGAACGTCTACATATTAGAGAGTGCCTCCAAATGTGTTTCGAAAACTACTACTGGTCTCCCAGGAATCGATAAAAGCGTAGACAGTTTGAGACATTACTCCCATGGAGAAAAGTGCGCATGGTGCGTGTTGTATTCAATCCCGATGCAATTTCTGTGTTTCATCAACACTCTGAACGTCCACAGATTACAGAATGCCTCCAAATGTGTTTCGAAAACTACTACTGGTCTCCCAGGAATCGATAAAAGCGTAGACAGTTTGAGACATTACTCCCATGGAGAAAAGTGCTCGTGGTGCGTGTTGTATTCAATACCGATGCAATTTCTGTGTCTCATCAACACTCTGAACGTCCACAGATTACAGAATGCCTCAAAATGTATTTCGAAAACTACTACTGGTCTCCCAGGAATAGATAAAAGCGTAGACACTTTGAGACACTACTACCATGGAGAAAAGTGCGCATGGTGCGTGTTGTATTCAATCCCGATGCAATTTCTGTGTTTCATCAACACTCTGAACGTCCACAGATTACAGAATGCTTCCAGATGTGCTTCGAAAACTACTACTGGTCTCCCAGGAATCGATAAAAGCGTAGACAGTTTGAGACATTACTCACATGGAGATAAGTGCGCATGCTGCGTGTTGTATTCAATCCCGATGCAATTTCTCTGTTTCATCAACACTCTGAACGTCCACAGATTACAGAATGCCTTCAAATGTATTTCGAAAACTACTACTGGTCTCCCAGGAATCGATAAAAGCGTAGACACTTTGAGGCATTACTCCCATGGAGAAAAGTGCGCATGCTGCGTGTTGTATTCAATCCCGATGCAATTTCTGTGTTTCATCAACACTCTGAACGTCCACAGATTACAGAATGCCTTCAAATGTGTTTCGAAAACTACTACTGGTCTCCCAGGAATCGATAAAAGCGTAGACACTTTGAGACATTACTCCCATGGAGAAAAGTGCGCATGGTGCGTGTTATATTCAATCCCGATGCAATTTCTGTGTTTCATCAACACTCTGAACGTCCACAGATTACAGAATGCTTCCAGATGTGCTTCGAAAACTACTACTGGTCTCCCAGGAATCGATAAAAGCGTAGACAGTTTGAGACATTACTCCCATGGAGAAAAGTGCGCATGGTGCGTGTTGTATTCAATCCCGATGCAATTTCTGTGTTTCATCAACACTCTGAACGTCCACAGATTACAGAATGCCTCCAAATGTGTTTCGAAAACTACTACTGGTCTCCCAGGAATCGATAAAAGCGTAGACAGTTTGAGACATTACTCCCATGGAGAAAAGTGCTCGTGGTGCGTGTTGTATTCAATACCGATGCAATTTCTGTGTTTCATCAACACTCTGAACGTCCGCAGATTACAGAATGCCTCAAAATGTATTTCGAAAACTACTACTGGTCTCCCAGGAATCGATAAAAGCGTAGACACTTTGAGACACTACTACCATGGAGAAAAGTGATCATGGTGCGTGTTGTATTCAATCCCGATGCAATTTCTGTGTTTCATCAACACTCTGAACGTCCACAGATTACAGAATGCTTCCAGATGTGCTTCGAAAACTACTACTGGTCTCCCAGGAATCGATAAAAGCGTAGACAGTTTGAGACATTACTCACATGGAGATAAGTGCGCATGCTGCGTGTTGTATTCAATCCCGATGCAATTTCTCTGTTTCATCAACACTCTGAACGTCCACAGATTACAGAATGCCTTCAAATGTATTTCGAAAACTACTACTGGTCTCCCAGGAATCGATAAAAGCGTAGACAGTTTGAGACATTACTCCCATGGAGAAAAGTGCGCATGGTGCGTGTTGTATTCAATCCCGATGCAATTTCTGTGTTTCATCAACACTCTGAACGTCCACAGATTACAGAATGCCTCCAAATGTGTTTCGAAAACTACTACTGGTCTCCCAGGAATCGATAAAAGCGTAGACACTTTGAGACATTACTCCCATGGAGAAAAGTGCGCATGGTGCGTGTTATATTCAATCCCGATGCAATTTCTGTGTTTCATCATCACTCTGAACGTCCACATATTACAGAATGCCTCAAAATGTGTTTAGAAAACTACTACAGGTCTCCCAGGAATCGATAAAAGCGTAGACAGTTTGAGACATTACTCCCATGGAGAAAAGTGCGCATGGTGCGTGTTATACTCAATCCCGATGCAATTTCTGTGTTTCATCAACACTCTGAACGTCTACAGATTAGAGAGTGCCTCCAAATGTGCTTCGAAAACTACTACTGGTCTCCCAGGAATCGATAAAAGCGTAGACAGTTTGAGACATTACTCCCATGGAGAAAAGTGCGCATGGTGCGTGTTGTATTCAATCCCGATGCAATTTCTGTGTTTCATCAACGCTCTGAACGTCCACAGATTACAGAATGCCTCCAAATGTGTTTCGAAAACTACTACTGGTCTCCCAGGAATCGATAAAAGCGTAGACAGTTTGAGACATTACTCCCATGGAGAAAAGTGCTCGTGGTGCGTGTTGTATTCAATACCGATGCAATTTCTGTGTCTCATCAACACTCTGAACGTCCACAGATTACAGAATGCCTCAAAATGTATTTCGAAAACTACTACTGGTCTCCCAGGAATAGATAAAAGCGTAGACACTTTGAGACACTACTACCATGGAGAAAAGTGCGCATGGTGCGTGTTGTATTCAATCCCGATGCAATTTCTGTGTTTCATCAACACTCTGAACGTCCACAGATTACAGAATGCTTCCACATGTGCTTCGAAAACTACTACTGGTCTCCCAGGAATCGATAAAAGCGTAGACAGTTTGAGACATTACTCACATGGAGATAAGTGCGCATGCTGCGTGTTGTATTCAATCCCGATGCAATTTCTCTGTTTCATCAACACTCTGAACGTCCACAGATTACAGAATGCCTTCAAATGTATTTCGAAAACTACTACTGGTCTCCCAGGAATCGATAAAAGCGTAGACACTTTGAGACATTACTCCCATGGAGAAAAGTGCGCATGCTGCGTGTTGTATTCAATCCCGATGCAATTTCTGTGTTTCATCAACACTCTGAACGTCCACAGATTACAGAATGCCTTCAAATGTGTTTCGAAAACTACTACTGGTCTCCCAGGAATCGATAAAAGCGTAGACACTTTGAGACATTACTCCCATGGAGAAAAGTGCGCATGGTGCGTGTTATATTCAATCCCGATGCAATTTCTGTGTTTCATCAACACTCTGAACGTCCACAGATTACAGAATGCTTCCAGATGTGCTTCGAAAACTACTACTGGTCTCCCAGGAATCGATAAAAGCGTAGACAGTTTGAGACATTACTCCCATGGAGAAAAGTGCGCATGCTGCGTGTTGTATTCAATCCTGATGCAATTTCTGTGTTTCATCATCACTCTGAACGTCCACAGATTACAGAATGCCTCCAAATGTGCTTCGAAAACTACTACTGGTCTCCCAGGAATCGATAAAAGCGTAGACAGTTTGAGACATTACTCACATGGAGATAAGGCGCATGCTGCGTGTTGTATTCAATCCCGATGCAATTTCTCTGTTTCATCAACACTCTGAACGTAAACAGATTACAGAATGCCTTCAAATGTATTTCGAAAACTACTACTGGTCTCCCAGGAATCGATAAAAGCGTAGACACTTTGAGACATTACTCCCATGGAGAAAAGTGCGCATGGTCCGTGTTGTATTCAATCCCGATGCAATTTCTGTGTTTCATCAACACTCTGAACGTCCACAGATTACAGAATGCTTCCAGATGTGGTTCGAAAACTACTACTGGTCTCCCAGGAATCGATAAAATCGTAGACAGTTTGAGACATTACTCCCATGGAGAAAAGTGCGCATGGTCCGTGTTGTATTCAATCCCGATGCAATTTCTCTGTTTCATCAACACTCTGAACGTCCACAGATTACAGAATGCCTTCAAATGTATTTCGAAAACTACTACTGGTCTCCCAGGAATCGATAAAACGTAGACACTTTGAGACATTACTCCCATGGAGAAAAGTGCGCATGCTGCGTGTTATACTCAATTCCGATGCAATTTCTGTGTTTCATCAACACTCTGAACGTCTACATATTAGAGAGTGCCTCCAAATGTGTTTCGAAAACTACTACTGGTCTCCCAGGAATCGATAAAAGCGTAGACAGTTTGAGACATTACTCCCATGGAGAAAAGTGCGCATGGTGCGTGTTGTATTCAATCCCGATGCAATTTCTGTGTTTCATCAACACTCTGAACGTCCACAGATTACAGAATGCCTCCAAATGTATTTCGAAAACTACTACTGGTCTCCCAGGAATCGATAAAAGCGTAGACAGTTTGAGACATTACTCCCATGGAGAAAAGTGCGCATGCTGCGTGTTATATTCAATCCCGATGCAATTTCTGTGTTTCATCAACACTCTGAACGTCCACAGATTACAGAATGCTTCAAAATGTGTTTAGAAAACTACTACAGGTCTCCCAGGAATCGATAAAAGCGTAGACAGTTTGAGACATTACTCCCATGGAGAAAAGTGCGCATGGTGCGTGTTATACTCAATTCCGATGCAATTTCTGTGTTTCATCAACACTCTGAACGTCTACATATTAGAGAGTGCCTCCAAATGTGTTTCGAAAACTACTACTGGTCTCCCAGGAATCGATAAAAGCGTAGACAGTTTGAGACATTACTCCCATGGAGAAAAGTGCGCATGGTGCGTGTTGTATTCAATCCCGATGCAATTTCTGTGTTTCATCAACACTCTGAACGTCCACAGATTACAGAATGCCTCCAAATGTATTTCGAAAACTACTACTGGTCTCCCAGGAATCGATAAAAGCGTAGACAGTTTGAGACATTACTCCCATGGAGAAAAGTGCGCATGCTGCGTGTTATATTCAATTCCGATGCAATTTCTGTGTTTCATCAACACTCTGAACGTCCACAGATTACAGAATGCCTCCAAATGTGTTTCGGAAACTACTACTGGTCTCCCAGGAATCGATAAAAGCGTAGACAGTTTGAGACATTACTGGTATGGAGAAAAGTGCGCATGGTGCGTGTTATATTCAATCCCGATGCAATTTCTGTGTTTCATCAACACTCTGAACGTCCAAAGATTACAGAATGCCTCCAAATGTATTTCGAAAACTACTACTGGTCTCCCAGGAATCGGTAAAAGCGTAGACAGTTTGAGACATTACTCCCACGGAGAAAAGTGCGCATGGTGTGTGTTGTATTCAATCCCGATGCAATTTCTGTGTTTCATCAACACTCTGAACGTCCACAGATTACAGAATGCCTTCAAATGTGTTTCGAAAACTACTACTGGTCTCCCAGGAATCGATAAAAGCGTAGACACTTTGAGACATTGCTCCCATGGAGAAAAGTGCGCATGGTGCGTGTTATATTCAATCCCGATGCCATTTCTGTGTTTCATCAACACTCTGAACGTCCACAGATTACAGAATGCCTCCAAATGTGTTTCGAAAACTACTACTGGTCTCCCAGGAATCGATAAAAGCGTAGACACTTTGAGACATTACTCCCATGGATAAAAGTGCGCATGGTGCGTGTTGTATTCAATCCCGATGCTATTTCTGTGTTTCATCAACACTCTGAACGTCCACAGATTACAGAATGCCTCCAAATGTATTTCCAAAACTACTACTGGTCTCCCAGGAATCGATAAAAGCGTAGACAGTCTGAGACATTACTCCCATGGAGAAAAGTGTGCATGCTTCGTGTTGTATTCAATCCCGATGCAATTTCTGTGTTTCATCAACACTCTGAACGTCCACAGATTACAGAATGCCTCCAAATGTGTTTCGAAAACTACTACTGGTCTCCCAGGAATCGATAAAAGCGTAGACAGTTTGAGACATTACTCCCATGGAGAAAAGTGCTCGTGGTGCGTGTTATATTCAATCCCGATGCAATTTCAGTGTTTCATCAACACTCTGAACGTCCACAGATTACAGAATGCCTCAAAATGTATTTCGAAAACTACTACTGGTCTCCCAGGAATCGAAAAACGTAGACACTTTGAGACATTACTCCCATGGAGAAAAGTGCGCATGGTGCGTGTTGTATTTAATCCCGATGCAATATCTGTGTTTCATCAACACTCTGAACGTCCACAGATTACAGAATGCTTCCAGATGTGCTTCGAAAACTACTACTGGTCTCCCAGGAATCGATAAAATCGTAGACAGTTTGAGACATTACTCCCATGGAGAAAAGTGCGCATGGTGCGTGTTATATTCAATCCCGATGCCATTTCTGTGTTTCATCAACACTCTGAACGTCCACAGATTACAGAATGCCTCCAAATGTGTTTCGAAAACTACTACTGGTCTCCCAGGAATCGATAAAAGCGTAGACACTTTGAGACATTACTCCCATGGATAAAAGTGCGCATGGTGCGTGTTGTATTCAATCCCGATGCTATTTCTGTGTTTCATCAACACTCTGAACGTCCACAGATTACAGAATGCCTCCAAATGTATTTCCAAAACTACTACTGGTCTCCCAGGAATCGATAAAAGCGTAGACAGTCTGAGACATTACTCCCATGGAGAAAAGTGTGCATGCTTCGTGTTGTATTCAATCCCGATGCAATTTCTGTGTTTCATCAACACTCTGAACGTCCACAGATTACAGAATGCCTCCAAATGTGTTTCGAAAACTACTACTGGTCTCCCAGGAATCGATAAAAGCGTAGACAGTTTGAGACATTACTCCCATGGAGAAAAGTGCTCGTGGTGCGTGTTATATTCAATCCCGATGCAATTTCAGTGTTTCATCAACACTCTGAACGTCCACAGATTACAGAATGCCTCAAAATGTATTTCGAAAACTACTACTGGTCTCCCAGGAATCGAAAAACGTAGACACTTTGAGACATTACTCCCATGGAGAAAAGTGCTCGTGGTGCGTGTTATATTCAATCCCGATGCAATTTCAGTGTTTCATCAACACTCTGAACGTCCACAGATTACAGAATGCCTCCAAATGTATTTCCAAAACTACTACTGGTCTCCCAGGAATCGATAAAAGCGTAGACAGTCTGAGACATTACTCCCATGGAGAAAAGTGTGCATGCTTCGTGTTGTATTCAATCCCGATGCAATTTCTGTGTTTCATCAACACTCTGAACGTCCACAGATTACAGAATGCCTCCAAATGTGTTTCGAAAACTACTACTGGTCTCCCAGGAATCGATAAAAGCGTAGACACTTTGAGACATTGCTCCCATGGAGAAAAGTGCGCATGGTGCGTGTTATATTCAATCCCGATGCCATTTCTGTGTTTCATCAACACTCTGAACGTCCACAGATTACAGAATGCCTCCAAATGTGTTTCGAAAACTACTACTGGTCTCCCAGGAATCGATAAAAGCGTAGACACTTTGAGACATTACTCCCATGGATAAAAGTGCGCATGGTGCGTGTTGTATTCAATCCCGATGCTATTTCTGTGTTTCATCAACACTCTGAACGTCCACAGATTACAGAATGCCTCCAAATGTATTTCCAAAACTACTACTGGTCTCCCAGGAATCGATAAAAGCGTAGACAGTCTGAGACATTACTCCCATGGAGAAAAGTGTGCATGCTTCGTGTTGTATTCAATCCCGATGCAATTTCTGTGTTTCATCAACACTCTGAACGTCCACAGATTACAGAATGCCTCCAAATGTGTTTCGAAAACTACTACTGGTCTCCCAGGAATCGATAAAAGCGTAGACAGTTTGAGACATTACTCCCATGGAGAAAAGTGCTCGTGGTGCGTGTTATATTCAATCCCGATGCAATTTCAGTGTTTCATCAACACTCTGAACGTCCACAGATTACAGAATGCCTCAAAATGTATTTCGAAAACTACTACTGGTCTCCCAGGAATCGAAAAACGTAGACACTTTGAGACATTACTCCCATGGAGAAAAGTGCTCGTGGTGCGTGTTGTATTCAATCCCGATGCAATTTCTGTGTTTCATCAACACTCTGAACGTCCACAGATTACAGAATGCTTCCAGATGTGCTTCGAAAACTACTACTGGTCTCCCAGGAATCGATAAAAGCATAGACAGTTTGAGACATTACTCCCATGGAGAAAAGTGCGCATGGTGCGTGTTATACTCAATACCGATGCAATTTCTGTGTTTCATCAACACTCTGAACGTCTACATATTAGAGAGTGCCTCCAAATGTGTTTCGAAAACTACTACTGGTCTCCCAGGAATCGATAAAAGCGTAGACAGTTTGAGACATTACTCGTATGGAGAAAAGTGCGCATGGTGCGTGTTGTATTCAATCCCGATGCAATTTCTGTGTTTCATCAACACTCTGAACGTCCACAGATTACAGAATGCCTCCAAATGTATTTCAAAACTACTACTGGTCTCCCAGGAATCGATAAAAGCGTAGACAGTTTGAGACATTACTCCCATGGAGAAAAGTGCGCATGCTGCGTGTTATATTCAATCCCGATGCAATTTCTGTGTTTCATCAACACTCTGAACGTCCACAGATTACAGAATGCCTCCAAATGTGTTTCGGAAACTACTACTGGTCTCCCAGGAATCGATAAAAGCGTAGACAGTTTGAGACATTACTCGTATGGAGAAAAGTGCGCATGGTGCGTGTTGTATTCAATCCCGATGCAATTTCTGTGTTTCATCAACACTCTGAACGTCCACAGATTACAGAATGCCTCCAAATGTATTTCGAAAACTACTACTGGTCTCCCAGGAATCGATAAAAGCGTAGACAGTTTGAGACATTACTCCCACGGAGAAAAGTGCGCATGGTGTGTGTTGTATTCAATCCCGATGCAATTTCTGTGTTTCATCAACACTCTGAACGTCCACAGATTACAGAATGCCTTCAAATGTGTTTCGAAAACTACTACTGGTCTCCCAGGAATCGATAAAAGCGTAGACACTTTGAGACATTGCTCCCATGGAGAAAAGTGCGCATGGTGCGTGTTATATTCAATCCCGATGCAATTTCTGTGTTTCATCAACACTCTGAACGTCCACAGATTACAGAATGCCTCCAAATGTGTTTCGAAAACTACTACTGGTCTCCCAGGAATCGATAAAAGCGTAGACAGTTTGAGACATTACTCCCATGGATAAAAGTGCGCATGGTGCGTGTTGTATTCAATCCCGATGCTATTTCTGTGTTTCATCAACACTCTGAACGTCCACAGATTACAGAATGCCTCCAAATGTATTTCCAAAACTACTACTGGTCTCCCAGGAATCGATAAAAGCGTAGACAGTTTGAGACATTACTCCCATGGAGAAAAGTGCGCATGCTTCGTGTTGTATTCAATCCCGATGCAATTTCTGTGTTTCATCAACACTCTGAACGTCCACAGATTACAGAATGCCTCCAAATGTGTTTCGAAAACTACTACTGGTCTCCCAGGAATCGATAAAAGCGTAGACAGTTTGAGACATTACTCCCATGGAGAAAAGTGCTCGTGGTGCGTGTTATATTCAATCCCGATGCAATTTCAGTGTTTCATCAACACTCTGAACGTCCACAGATTACAGAATGCCTCAAAATGTATTTCGAAAACTACTACTGGTCTCCCAGGAATCGATAAAACGTAGACACTTTGAGACATTACTCCTATGGAGAAAAGTGCGCATGGTGCGTGTTGTATTTAATCCCGATGCAATATCTGTGTTTCATCAACACTCTGAACGTCCACAGATTACAGAATGCTTCCAGATGTGCTTCGAAAACTACTACTGGTCTCCCAGGAATCGATAAAATCGTAGACAGTTTGAGACATTACTCCCATGGAGAAAAGTGCGCATGGTCCGTGTTGTATTCAATCCCGATGCAATTTCTCTGTTTCATCAACACTCTGAACGTCCACAGATTACAGAATGCCTTCAAATGTATTTCGAAAACTACTACTGGTCTCCCAGGAATCGATAAAACGTAGACACTTTGAGACATTACTCCCATGGAGAAAAGTGCGCATGGTGCGTGTTATATTCAATCCCGATGCAATTTCTGTGTTTCATCATCACTCTGAACGTCCACAGATTACAGAATGCTTCAAAATGTGTTTAGAAAACTACTACAGGTCTCCCAGGAATCGATAAAAGCGTAGACAGTTTGAGACATTACTCCCATGGAGAAAAGTGCGCATGGTGCGTGTTATACTCAATCCCGATGCAATTTCTGTGTTTCATCAACACTCTGAACGTCTACAGATTAGAGAGTGCCTCCAAATGTGTTTCGAAAACTACTACTGGTCTCCCAGGAATCGATAAAAGCGTAGACACTTTGAGACATTACTCCCATGGAGAAAAGTGCTCGTGGTGCGTGTTGTATTCAATCCCGATGCAATTTCTGTGTTTCATCAACACTCTGAACGTCCACAGATTACAGAATGCTTCCAGATGTGCTTCGAAAACTACTACTGGTCTCCCAGGAATCGATAAAAGCGTAGACAGTTTGAGACATTACTCCCATGGAGAAAAGTGCGCATGGTGCGTGTTATACTCAATTCCGATGCAATTTCTGTGTTTCATCAACACTCTGAACGTCTACATATTAGAGAGTGCCTCCAAATGTGTTTCGAAAACTACTACTGGTCTCCCAGGAATCGATAAAAGCGTAGACAGTTTGAGACATTACTCCTATGGAGAAAGTGCGCATGGTGCGTGTTGTATTCAATCCCGATGCAATTTCTGTGTTTCATCAACACTCTGAACGTCCACAGATTACAGAATGCCTCCAAATGTATTTCGAAAACTACTACTGGTCTCCCAGGAATCGATAAAAGCGTAGACAGTTTGAGACATTACTCCCATGGAGAAAAGTGCGCATGCTGCGTGTTATATTCAATCCCGATGCAATTTCTGTGTTTCATCAACACTCTGACCGTCCACAGATTACAGAATGCCTCCAAATGTGTTTCGGAAACTACTACTGGTCTCCCAGGAATCGATAAAAGCGTAGACAGTTTGAGACATTACTCCCATGGAGAAAAGTGCGCATGGTGTGTGTTGTATTCAATCCCGATGCAATTTCTGTGTTTCATCAACACTCTGAACGTCCACAGATTACAGAATGCCTCCAAATGTATTTCGAAAACTACTACTGGTCTCCCAGGAATCGATAAATGCGTAGACACTTTGAGACATTACTCCCATGGAGAAAAGTGCGCATGCTGCGTGTTGTATTCAATCCCGATGCAATTTCTGTGTTTCATCAACACTCTGAACGTCCACAGATTACAGAATGCCTCCAAATGTGTTTCGAAAACCACTACTTGTCCCCCAGGAATCGATAAAAGCGAAGACACTTTGAGACATTACTCCCATGGAGAAAAGTGCGCATGGTGCGTGTTGTATTCAATCCCGATGCAATTTCTGTGTTTCATCAACACTCTGAACGTCCACAGATTACAGAATGCCTCCAAATGTATTTCGAAAACTACTACTGGTCTCCCAGGAATCGATAAAAGCGTAGACAGTTTGAGACATTACTCCTATGGAGAAAAGTGCGCATGGTGCGTGTTGTATTCAGTCCCGATGCAATTTCTGTGTTTCATCAACACTCTGAACGTCCACAGATTACAGAATGCCTCCAAATGTGTTTCGGAAACTACTACTGGTCTCCCAGGAATCGATAAAAGCGTAGACAGTTTGAGACATTACTCGTATGGAGAAAAGTGCGCATGGTGCGTGTTGTATTCAATCCCGATGCAATTTCTGTGTTTCATCAACACTCTGAACGTCCACAGATTACAGAATGCCTCCAAATGTATTTCGAAAACTACTACTGGTCTCCCAGGAATCGATAAAAGCGTAGACACTTTGAGACATTACTCCCATGGAGAAAAGTGCGCATTCTGCGTGTTGTATTCAATCCCGATGCAATTTCTGTGTTTCATCAACACTCTGAACGTCCACAGATTACAGAATGCCTCCAAATGTGTTTCGAAAACTACTACTTGTCCCCCAGGAATCGATAAAAGCGTAGACACTTTGAGACATTACTCCCACGGAGAAAAGTGCGCATGGTGCGTGTTGTATTCAATCCCGATGCAATTTCTGTGTTTCATCAACACTCTGAACGTCCACAGATTACAGAATGCCTCCAAATGTATTTCGAAAACTACTACTGGTCTCCCAGGAATCGATAAAAGCGTAGACAGTTTGAGACATTACTCCCACGGAGAAAAGTGCGCATGGTGTGTGTTGTATTCAATCCCGATGCAATTTCTGTGTTTCATCAACACTCTGAACGTCCACAGATTACAGAATGCCTTCAAATGTGTTTCGAAAACTACTACTGGTCTCCCAGGAATCGATAAAAGCGTAGACACTTTGAGACATTGCTCCCATGGAGAAAAGTGCGCATGGTGCGTGTTATATTCAATCCCGATGCAATTTCTGTGTTTCATCAACACTCTGAACGTCCACAGATTACAGAATGCCTCCAAATGTGTTTCGAAAACTACTACTGGTCTCCCAGGAATCGATAAAAGCGTAGACAGTTTGAGACATTACTCCCATGGATAAAAGTGCGCATGGTGCGTGTTGTATTCAATCCCGATGCTATTTCTGTGTTTCATCAACACTCTGAACGTCCACAGATTACAGAATGCCTCCAAATGTATTTCCAAAACTACTACTGGTCTCCCAGGAATCGATAAAAGCGTAGACAGTTTGAGACATTACTCCCATGGAGAAAAGTGCGCATGCTTCGTGTTGTATTCAATCCCGATGCAATTTCTGTGTTTCATCAACACTCTGAACGTCCACAGATTACGGAATGCCTCCAAATGTGTTTCGAAAACTACTACTGGTCTCCCAGGAATCGATAAAAGCGTAGACAGTTTGAGACATTACTCCCATGGAGAAAAGTGCTCGTGGTGCGTGTTATATTCAATCCCGATGCAATTTCAGTGTTTCATCAACACTCTGAACGTCCACAGATTACAGAATGCCTCAAAATGTATTTCGAAAACTACTACTGGTCTCCCAGGAATCGATAAAACGTAGACACTTTGAGACATTACTCCCAAGGGGAAAAGTGCGCATGGTGCGTGTTGTATTCAATCCCGATGCAATATCTGTGTTTCATCAACACTCTGAACGTCCACAGATTACAGAATGCTTCCAGATGTGCTTCGAAAATTACTACTGGTCTCCCAGGAATCAATAAAATCGTAGACAGTTTGAGACATTACTCCCATGGAGAAAAGTGCGCATGGTCCGTGTTGTATTCAATCCCGATGCAATTTCTCTGTTTCATCAACACTCTGAACGTCCACAGATTACAGAATGCCTTCAAATGTATTTCGAAAACTACTACTGGTCTCCCAGGAATCGATAAAACGTAGACACTTCGAGACATTACTCCCATGGAGAAAAGTGCGCATGGTGCGTGTTATATTCAATCCCGATGCAATTTCTGTGTTTCATCATCACTCTGAACGTCCACAGATTACAGAATGCTTCAAAATGTGTTTAGAAAACTACTACAGGTCTCCCAGGAATCGATAAAAGCGTAGACAGTTTGAGACATTACTCCCATGGAGAAAAGTGCGCATGGTGCGTGTTATACTCAATCCCGATGCAATTTCTGTGTTTCATCAACACTCTGAACGTCTACAGATTAGAGAGTGCCTCCAAATGTGTTTCGAAAACTACTACTGGTCTCCCAGGAATCGATAAAAGCGTAGACAGTTTGAGACATTACTCCCATGGAGAAAAGTGCTCGTGGTGCGTGTTGTATTCAATCCCGATGCAATTTCTGTGTTTCATCAACACTCTGAACGTCCACAGATTACAGAATGCTTCCAGATGTGCTTCGAAAACTACTACTGGTCTCCCAGGAATCGATAAAAGCGTAGACAGTTTGAGACATTACTCCCATGGAGAAAAGTGCGCATGGTGCGTGTTATACCCAATTCCGATGCAATTTCTGTGTTTCATCAACACTCTGAACGTCTACATATTAGAGAGTGCCTCCAAATGTGTTTCGAAAACTACTACTGGTCTCCCAGGTATCGATAAAAGCGTAGACAGTTTGAGACATTACTCCCATGGAGAAAAGTGCGCATGGTGCGTGTTGTATTCAATCCCGATGCAATTTCTGTGTTTCATCAACACTCTGAACGTCCACAGATTACAGAATGCCTCCAAATGTATTTCGAAAACTACTACTGGTCTCCCAGGAATCGATAAAAGCGTAGACAGTTTGAGACACTACTCACATGGAGAAAAGTGCGCATGGTGCGTGTTATATTCAATCCCGATGCAATTTCTGTGTTTCATCAACACTCTGAACGTCCACAGATTACAGAATGCCTCCAAATGTGTTTCGAAAACTACTACTGGTCTCCCAGGAATCGATAAAAGCGTAGACAGTTTGAGACATTACTCCCATGGATAAAAGTGCGCATGGTGCGTGTTGTATTCAATCCCGATGCTATTTCTGTGTTTCATCAACACTCTGAACGTCCACAGATTACAGAATGCCTCCAAATGTATTTCCAAAACTACTACTGGTCTCCCAGGAATCGATAAAAGCGTAGACAGTTTGAGACATTACTCCCATGGAGAAAAGTGCGCATGCTTCGTGTTGTATTCAATCCCGATGCAATTTCTGTGTTTCATCAACACTCTGAACGTCCACAGATTACAGAATGCCTCCAAATGTGTTTCGAAAACTACTACTGGTCTCCCAGGAATCGATAAAAGCGTAGACAGTTTGAGACATTACTCCCATGGAGAAAAGTGCTCGTGGTGCGTGTTATATTCAATCCCGATGCAATTTCAGTGTTTCATCAACACTCTGAACGTCCACAGATTACAGAATGCCTCAAAATGTATTTCGAAAACTACTACTGGTCTCCCAGGAATCGATAAACGTAGACACTTTGAGACATTACTCCTATGGAGAAAAGTGCGCATGGTGCGTGTTGTATTTAATCCCGATGCAATATCTGTGTTTCATCAACACTCTGAACGTCCACAGATTACAGAATGCTTCCAGATGTGCTTCGAAAACTACTACTGGTCTCCCAGGAATCGATAAAATCGTAGACAGTTTGAGACATTACTCCCATGGAGAAAAGTGCGCATGGTCCGTGTTGTATTCAATCCCGATGCAATTTCTCTGTTTCATCAACACTCTGAACGTCCACAGATTACAGAATGCCTTCAAATGTATTTCGAAAACTACTACTGGTCACCCAGGAATCGATAAAACGTAGACACTTTGAGACATTACTCCCATGGAGAAAAGTGCGCATGGTGCGTGTTATATTCAATCCCGATGCAATTTCTGTGTTTCATCATCACTCTGAACGTCCACAGATTACAGAATGCTTCAAAATGTGTTTAGAAAACTACTACAGGTCTCCCAGGAATCGATAAAAGCGTAGACAGTTTGAGACATTACTCCCATGGAGAAAAGTGCGCATGGTGCGTGTTATACTCAATCCCGATGCAATTTCTGTGTTTCATCAACACTCTGAACGTCTACAGATTAGAGAGTGCCTCCAAATGTGTTTCGAAAACTACTACTGGTCTCCCAGGAATCGATAAAAGCGTAGACAGTTTGAGACATTACTCCCATGGAGAAAAGTGCTCGTGGTGCGTGTTGTATTCAATCCCGATGCAATTTCTGTGTTTCATCAACACTCTGAACGTCCACAGATTACAGAATGCTTCCAGATGTGCTTCGAAAACTACTACTGGTCTCCCAGGAATCGATAAAAGCGTAGACAGTTTGAGACATTACTCCCATGGAGAAAAGTGCGCATGGTGCGTGTTATACTCAATTCCGATGCAATTTCTGTGTTTCATCAACACTCTGAACGTCTACATATTAGAGAGTGCCTCCAAATGTGTTTCGAAAACTACTACTGGTCTCCCAGGAATCGATAAAAGCGTAGACAGTTTGAGACATTACTCCTATGGAGAAAGTGCGCATGGTGCGTGTTGTATTCAATCCCGATGCAATTTCTGTGTTTCATCAACACTCTGAACGTCCACAGATTACAGAATGCCTCCAAATGTATTTCGAAAACTACTACTGGTCTCCCAGGAATCGATAAAAGCGTAGACAGTTTGAGACATTACTCCCATGGAGAAAAGTGCGCATGCTGCGTGTTATATTCAATCCCGATGCAATTTCTGTGTTTCATCAACACTCTGACCGTCCACAGATTACAGCATGCCTCCAAATGTGTTTCGGAAACTACTACTGGTCTCCCAGGAATCGATAAAAGCGTAGACAGTTTGAGACATTACTCCCATGGAGAAAAGTGCGCATGGTGCGTGTTGTATTCAATCCCGATGCAATTTCTGTGTTTCATCAACACTCTGAACGTCCACAGATTACAGAATGCCTCCAAATGTATTTCGAAAACTACTACTGGTCTCCCAGGAATCGATAAATGCGTAGACACTTTGAGACATTACTCCCATGGAGAAAAGTGCGCATGCTGCGTGTTGTATTCAATCCCGATGCAATTTCTGTGTTTCATCAACACTCTGAACGTCCACAGATTACAGAGTGCCTCCAAATGTGTTTCGAAAACCACTACTTGTCCCCCAGGAATCGATAAAAGCGAAGACACTTTGAGACATTACTCCCATGGAGAAAAGTGCGCATGGTGCGTGTTGTATTCAATCCCGATGCAATTTCTGTGTTTCATCAACACTCTGAACGTCCACAGATTACAGAATGCCTCCAAATGTATTTCGAAAACTACTACTGGTCTCCCAGGAATCGATAAAAGCGTAGACAGTTTGAGACATTACTCCTATGGAGAAAAGTGCGCATGGTGCGTGTTGTATTCAGTCCCGATGCAATTTCTGTGTTTCATCAACACTCTGAACGTCCACAGATTACAGAATGCCTCCAAATGTGTTTCGGAAACTACTACTGGTCTCCCAGGAATCGATAAAAGCGTAGACAGTTTGAGACATTACTCGTATGGAGAAAAGTGCGCATGGTGCGTGTTGTATTCAATCCCGATGCAATTTCTGTGTTTCATCAACACTCTGAACGTCCACAGATTACAGAATGCCTCCAAATGTATTTCGAAAACTACTACTGGTCTCCCAGGAATCGATAAAAGCGTAGACACTTTGAGACATTACTCCCATGGAGAAAAGTGCGCATTCTGCGTGTTGTATTCAATCCCGATGCAATTTCTGTGTTTCATCAACACTCTGAACGTCCACAGATTACAGAATGCCTCCAAATGTGTTTCGAAAACTACTACTTGTCCCCCAGGAATCGATAAAAGCGTAGACACTTTGAGACATTACTCCCACGGAGAAAAGTGCGCATGGTGCGTGTTGTATTCAATCCCGATGCAATTTCTGTGTTTCATCAACACTCTGAACGTCCACAGATTACAGAATGCCTCCAAATGTATTTCGAAAACTACTACTGGTCTCCCAGGAATCGATAAAAGCGTAGACAGTTTGAGACATTACTCCCACGGAGAAAAGTGCGCATGGTGTGTGTTGTATTCAATCCCGATGCAATTTCTGTGTTTCATCAACACTCTGAACGTCCACAGATTACAGAATGCCTTCAAATGTGTTTCGAAAACTACTACTGGTCTCCCAGGAATCGATAAAAGCGTAGACACTTTGAGACATTGCTCCCATGGAGAAAAGTGCGCATGGTGCGTGTTATATTCAATCCCGATGCAATTTCTGTGTTTCATCAACACTCTGAACGTCCACAGATTACAGAATGCCTCCAAATGTGTTTCGAAAACTACTACTGGTCTCCCAGGAATCGATAAAAGCGTAGACAGTTTGAGACATTACTCCCATGGATAAAAGTGCGCATGGTGCGTGTTGTATTCAATCCCGATGCTATTTCTGTGTTTCATCAACACTCTGAACGTCCACAGATTACAGAATGCCTCCAAAAGTATTTCCAAAACTACTACTGGTCTCCCAGGAATCGATAAAAGCGTAGACAGTTTGAGACATTACTCCCATGGAGAAAAGTGCGCATGCTTCGTGTTGTATTCAATCCCGATGCAATTTCTGTGTTTCATCAACACTCTGAACGTCCACAGATTACGGAATGCCTCCAAATGTGTTTCGAAAACTACTACTGGTCTCCCAGGAATCGATAAAAGCGTAGACAGTTTGAGACATTACTCCCATGGAGAAAAGTGCTCGTGGTGCGTGTTATATTCAATCCCGATGCAATTTCAGTGTTTCATCAACACTCTGAACGTCCACAGATTACAGAATGCCTCAAAATGTATTTCGAAAACTACTACTGGTCTCCCAGGAATCGATAAAACGTAGACACTTTGAGACATTACTCCCAAGGGTAAAAGTGCGCATGGTGCGTGTTGTATTCAATCCCGATGCAATATCTGTGTTTCATCAACACTCTGAACGTCCACAGATTACAGAATGCTTCCAGATGTGCTTCGAAAATTACTACTGGTCTCCCAGGAATCGATAAAATCGTAGACAGTTTGAGACATTACTCCCATGGAGAAAAGTGCGCATGGTCCGTGTTGTATTCAATCCCGATGCAATTTCTCTGTTTCATCAACACTCTGAACGTCCACAGATTACAGAATGCCTTCAAATGTATTTCGAAAACTACTACTGGTCTCCCAGGAATCGATAAAACGTAGACACTTCGAGACATTACTCCCATGGAGAAAAGTGCGCATGGTGCGTGTTATATTCAATCCCGATGCAATTTCTGTGTTTCATCATCACTCTGAACGTCCACAGATAACAGAATGCTTCAAAATGTGTTTAGAAAACTACTACAGGTCTCCCAGGAATCGATAAAAGCGTAGACAGTTTGAGACATTACTCCCATGGAGAAAAGTGCGCATGGTGCGTGTTATACTCAATCCCGATGCAATTTCTGTGTTTCATCAACACTCTGAACGTCTACAGATTAGAGAGTGCCTCCAAATGTGTTTCGAAAACTACTACTGGTCTCCCAGGAATCGATAAAAGCGTAGACAGTTTGAGACATTACTCCCATGGAGAAAAGTGCTCGTGGTGCGTGTTGTATTCAATCCCGATGCAATTTCTGTGTTTCATCAACACTCTGAACGTCCACAGATTACAGAATGCTTCCAGATGTGCTTCGAAAACTACTACTGGTCTCCCAGGAATCGATAAAAGCGTAGACAGTTTGAGACATTACTCCCATGGAGAAAAGTGCGCATGGTGCGTGTTATACTCAATTCCGATGCAATTTCTGTGTTTCATCAACACTCTGAACGTCTACATATTAGAGAGTGCCTCCAAATGTGTTTCGAAAACTACTACTGGTCTCCCAGGTATCGATAAAAGCGTAGACAGTTTGAGACATTACTCCCATGGAGAAAAGTGCGCATGGTGCGTGTTGTATTCAATCCCGATGCAATTTCTGTGTTTCATCAACACTCTGAACGTCCACAGATTACAGAATGCCTCCAAATGTATTTCGAAAACTACTACTGGTCTCCCAGGAATCGATAAAAGCGTAGACAGTTTGAGACATTACTCACATGGAGAAAAGTGCGCATGCTGCGTGTTATATTCATCCCGATGCAATTTCTGTGTTTCATCAACACTCTGAACGTCCACAGAGTACAGAATGCCTCCAAATGTGTTTCGGAAACTACTACTGGTCTCCCAGGTATCGATAAAAGCGTAGACAGTTTGAGACATTACTCCCATGGAGAAAAGTGCGCATGGTGCGTGTTGTATTCAATCCCGATGCAATTTCTGTGTTTCATCAACACTCTGAACGTCTACATATTAGAGAGTGCCTCCAAATGTGTTTCGAAAACTACTACTGGTCTCCCAGGAATCGATAAAAGCGTACACAGTTTGAGACATTACTCCCATGGAGAAAAGTGCGCATGCTGCGTGTTGTATTCAATCCCGATGCAATTTCTGTGTTTCATCAACACTCTGAACGTCCACAGATTACAGAATGCCTCCAAATGTGTTTCGAAAACTACTACTTGTCCCCCAGGAATCGATAAAAGCGTAGACACTTTGAGACATTACTCCCATGGAGAAAAGTGCGCATGGTGCGTGTGGTATTCAATCCCGATGCAATTTCTGTGTTTCATCAACACTCTGAACGTCCACAGATTACAGAATGCCTCCAAATGTATTTCGAAAACTACTACTGGTCTCCCAGGAATCGATAAAAGCGTAGACAGTTTGAGACATTACTCCTATGGAGAAAAGTGCGCATGGTGCGTGTTGTATTCAGTCCCGATGCAATTTCTGTGTTTCATCAACACTCTGAACGTCCACAGATTACAGAGTGCCTCCAAATGTATTTCGAAAACTACTACTGGTCTCCCAGGACTCGATAAAAGCGTAGACAGTTTGAGACATTACTCCCATGGAGAAAAGTGCGCATGGTGCGTGTTGTATTCAATCCCGATGCAATTTCTGTGTTTCATCAACACTCTGAACGTCCACAGATTACAGAATGCCTCCAAATGTGTTTCGAAAACTATTACTGGTCTCCCAGGAATCGATAAAAGCGTAGACAGTTTGAGACATTACTCCCATGGAGAAAAGTGCGCATGGTGCGTGTTGTATTCAATCCCGATGCAATTTCTGTGTTTCATCAACACTCTAACGTCCACAGATTACAGAATGCCTCCAAATGTATTTCGAAAATTACTACTGGTCTCCCAGGAATCGATAAAAGCGTAGACAGTTTGAGACATTACTCCCATGGAGAAAAGTGCTCGTGGTGCGTGTTATATTCAATCCCGATGCAATTTCTGTGTTTCATCAACACTCTGAACGTCCACAGATTACAGAATGCCTCAAAATGTGTTTAGAAAACTACTACTGGTCTCCCAGGAATCGATAAAAGCGTAGACAGTTTGAGACATTACTCCCATCGAGAAAAGTGCGCATGCTGCGTGTTATATTCAATCCCGATGCAATTTCTGTGTTTCATCAACACTCTGAACGTCCACAGATTACAGAATGCCTCCAAATGTGTTTCGGAAACTACTACTGGTCTCCCAGGAATCGATAAAAGCGTAGACACTTTGAGACATTACTCCTATGGAGAAAAGTGCGCATGCTGCATGTTGTATTCAATCCCGATGCAATTTCTGTGTTTCATCAACACTCTGAACGTCCACAGATTACAGAATGCCTCCAAATGTGTTTCGAAAACTACTACTTGTCCCCCAGGAATCGATAAAAGCGTAGACACTTTGAGACATTACTCCCATGGAGAAAAGTGCGCATGGTGCGTGTTGTATTCAATCCCGATGCAATTTCTGTGTTTCATCAACACTCTGAACGTCCACAGATTACAGAATGCCTCCAAATGTATTTCGAAAACTACTACTGGTCTCCCAGGAATCGATAAAAGCGTAGACAGTTAGAGACATTACTCCTATGGAGAAAAGTGCGCATGGTGCGTGTTGTATTCAGTCCCGATGCAATTTCTGTGTTTCATCAACACTCTGAACGTCCACAGATTACAGAGTGCCTCCAAATGTATTTCGAAAACTACTACTGGTCTCCCAGGACTCGATAAAAGCGTAGACAGTTTGAAACATTACTCCCATGGAGAAAAGTGCGCATGGTGCGTGTTGTATTCAATCCCGATGCAATTTCTGTGTTTCATCAACACTCTGAACGTCCACAGATTACAGAATGCCTCCAAATGTGTTTCGAAAACTATTACTGGTCTCCCAGGAATCGATAAAAGCGTAGACAGTTTGAGACATTACTCCCATGGAGAAAAGTGCGCATGGTGCGTGTTGTATTCAATCCCGATGCAATTTCTGTGTTTCATCAACACTCTAACGTCCACAGATTACAGAATGCCTCCAAATGTATTTCGAAAACTACTACTGGTCTCCCAGGAATCGATAAAAGCGTAGACAGTTTGAGACATTACTCCCATGGAGAAAAGTGCTCGTGGTGCGTGTTATATTCAATCCCGATGCAATTTCTGTGTTTCATCAACACTCTGAACGTCCACAGATTACAGAATGCCTCAAAATGTGTTTAGAAAACTACTACTGGTCTCCCAGGAATCGATAAAAGCGTAGACAGTTTGAGACATTACTCCCATCGAGAAAAGTGCGCATGGTGCGTTTTGTATTCAATCCCGATGCAATTTCTGTGTTTCATCAACACTCTGAACGTCCACAGATTACAGAATGCCTCCAAATGTGTTTCAAAAACTACTACTGGTCTCCCAGGAATCGATAAAAGCGCAGACAGTTTGAGACATTACTCCCATGGAGAAATGTGCGCATGCTTCGTGTTGTATTCAATCCCGATGCAATTTCTGTGTTTCATCAACACTCTGAACGTCCACAGATTACAGAATGCCTCCAAATGTATTTCGAAAACTACTACTGGTCTCCCAGGAATCGATAAAAGCATAGACACTTTGAGACATTACTCCCATGGAGAAAAGTGCGCATGCTACGTGTTGTATTCAATCCCGATGCAATTTCTGTGTTTCATCAACACTCTGAACGTCCACAGATTACAGAATGCCTCCAAATGTGTTTCGAAAACTACTACTGGTCTCCCAGGAATCGATAAAAGCGTAGACAGTTTGAGACATTACTCCCATGGAGAAAAGTGAGCATGCTGCGTGTTGTATTCAATCCCGATGCAATTTCTGTGTTTCATCAACACTCTGAACGTCCACAGATTACAGAATGCCTCCAAATGTATTTCGAAAACTACTACTGGTCTCCCAGGAATCGATAAAAGCGTAGACACTTTGAGACATTACTCCCATGGAGAAAAGTGCGCATGGTGCGTGTTGTATTCAATCCCGATGCAATTTCTGTGTTTCATCAACACTCTGAACGTCCACAGATTACAGAATGCCTCCAAATGTGTTTCGGAAACTACTACTGGTCTCCCAGGAATCGATAAAAGCGTAGACAGTTTGAGACATTACTCCCATGGAGAAAAGTGCGCATGGTGCGTGTTGTATTCAATCCCGATGTAATTTCTGTGTTTCATCAACACTCTGAACGTCCACAGATTACAGAATGCCTCCAAATGTATTTCGAAAACTACTACTGGTCTCCCAGGAATCGATAAAAGCGTAGACAGTTTGAGACATTACTCCCATGGAGAAAAGTGCGCATGCTGCGTGTTGTATTCAATCCCGATGCAATTTCTGTGTTTCATCAACACTCTGAACGTCCACAGATTACAGAATGCCTCCAAATGTGTTTCGAAAACTACTACTGGTCTCCCAGGAATCGATAAAAGCGTAGACAGTTTGAGACATTACTCCCATGGGGAAAAGTGCTCGTGGTGCGTGTTGTATTCAATCCCGATGCAATTTCTGTGTTTCATCAACACTCTGAACGTCCACAGATTACAGAATGCCTCAAAATGTGTTTAGAAAACTACTACTGGTCTCCCAGGAATCGATAAAAGCGTAGACAGTTTGAGACATTACTCCCATCGAGAAAAGTGCGCATGGTGCGTTTTGTATTCAATCCCGATGCAATTTCTGTGTTTCATCAACACTCTGAACGTCCACAGATTACAGAATGCCTCCAAATGTGTTTCAAAAACTACTACTGGTCTCCCAGGAATCGATAAAAGCGCAGACAGTTTGAGACATTACTCCCATGGAGAAAAGTGCGCATGCTTCGTGTTGTATTCAATCCCGATGCAATTTCTGTGTTTCATCAACACTCTGAACGTCCACAGATTACAGAATGCCTCCAAATGTATTTCGAAAACTACTACTGGTCTCCCAGGAATCGATAAAAGCATAGACACTTTGAGACATTACTCCCATGGAGAAAAGTGCGCATGCTACGTGTTGTATTCAATCCCGATGCAATTTCTGTGTTTCATCAACACTCTGAACGTCCACAGATTACAGAATGCCTCCAAATGTGTTTCGAAAACTACTACTGGTCTCCCAGGAATCGATAAAAGCGTAGACAGTTTGAGACATTACTCCCATGGAGAAAAGTGAGCATGCTGCGTGTTGTATTCAATCCCGATGCAATTTCTGTGTTTCATCAACACTCTGAACGTCCACAGATTACAGAATGCCTCCAAATGTATTTCGAAAACTACTACTGGTCTCCCAGGAATCGATAAAAGCGTAGACACTTTGAGACATTACTCCCATGGAGAAAAGTGCGCATGGTGCGTGTTGTATTCAATCCCGATGCAATTTCTGTGTTCCATCAACACTCTGAACGTCCACAGATTACAGAATGCCTCCAAATGTGTTTCGGAAACTACTACTGGTCTCCCAGGAATCGATAAAAGCGTAGACAGTTTGAGACATTACTCCCATGGAGAAAAGTGCGCATGGTGCGTGTTGTATTCAATCCCGATGTAATTTCTGTGTTTCATCAACACTCTGATCGTCCACAGATTACAGAATGCCTCCAAATGTATTTCGAAAACTACTACTGGTCTCCCAGGAATCGATAAAAGCGTAGACAGTTTGAGACATTACTCCCATGGAGAAAAGTGCGCATGCTGCGTGTTGTATTCAATCCCGATGCAATTTCTGTGTTTCATCAACACTCTGAACGTCCACAGATTACAGAATGCCTCCAAATGTGTTTCGAAAACTACTACTGGTCTCCCAGGAATCGATAAAAGCGTAGACAGTTTGAGACATTACTCCCATGGGGAAAAGTGCTCGTGGTGCGTGTTGTATTCAATCCCGATGCAATTTCTGTGTTTCATCAACACTCTGAACGTCCACAGATTACAGAATGCTTCCAGATGTGCTTCGAAAACTACTACTGGTCTCCCAGGAATGGATAAAAGCGTAGACAGTTTGAAACATTACTCCCATGGAGAAAAGTGCTCATGGTGCGTGTTATATTCAATCCCGATGCAATTTCTGTGTTTCATCAACACTCTGAACGTCCACAGATTACAGAATGCCTCAAAATGTGTTTAGAAAACTACTACTGGTCTCCCAGGAATCGATAAAAGCGTAGACACTTTGAGACATTACTCCCATGGAGAAAAGTGCGCATTGTGCGTGTTGTATTCAATCCCGATGCAATTTCTGTGTTTCATCTACACTCTGAACGTCCACAGATTACAAAATGCCTCCAAATGTGTTTAGAAAACTACTACTGGTCTCCCAGGAATCGAAAAAAGCGTAGACAGTTTGAGACATTACTCCCATGGAGAAAAGTGCTCATGGTGCGTGTTATATTCAATCCCGATGCAATTTCTGTGTTTCATCAACACTCTGAACGTCCACAGATTACAGAATGCCTCAAAATGTGTTTAGAAAACTACTACTGGTCTCCCAGGAATCGATAAAAGCGTAGACAGTTTGAGACATTACTCCCATGGAGAAAAGTGCTCGTGGTGCGTGTTGTATTCAATACCGATGCAATTTCTGTGTTTCATCAACACTCTGAACGTCCACAGATTACAGAATGCCTCAAAATGTGTTTAGAAAACTACTACTGGTCTCCCAGAAATCGATAAAAGCGTAGACACTTTGAGACATTACTCCCATGGAGAAAAGTGCTCATGGTGCGTGTTATATTCAATCCCGATGCAATTTCTGTGTTTCATCAACACTCTGAACGTCCACAGATTACAGAATGCCTCAAAATGTGTTTAGAAAACTACTACTGGTCTCCCAGGAATCGATAAAAGCGTAGACGGTTTGAGACATTACTCCCATGGAGAAAAGTGCGCATGCTTCGTGTTGTATTCAATCCCGATGCAATTTCTGTGTTTCATCAACACTCTGATCGTCCACAGATTACAGAATGCCTCCAAATGTATTTCGAAAACTACTACTGGTCTCCCAGGAATCGATAAAAGCGTAGACACTTTGAGACATTACTCCTATGGAGAAAAGTGCGCATGGTGCGAGTTATATTCAATCCCGATGCAATTTCTGTGTTTCATCATCACTCTGAACGTCCACAGATTACAGAATGCCTGAAAATGTGATTAGAAAACTACTACAGGTCTCCCAGGAATCGATAAAAGCGTAGACAGTTTGACACATTACTCCCATGGAGAAAAGTGCGCATGGTGCGTGTTATACTCAATCCCGATGCAATTTCTGTGTTTCATCAACACTCTGAACGTCTACAGATTAGAGAGTGCCTCCAAATGTGTTTCGAAAACTACTACTGGTCTCCCAGGAATCGATAAAAGCGTAGACAGTTTGAGACATTACTCCCATGGGGGAAAGTGCTCATGGTGCATGTTATATTCAATCCCGATGCAATTTCTGTGTTTCATCAACACTCTGTACGTCCACAGATTACAGAATGCCTCAAAATGTGTTTAGAAAACTACTACTGGTCTCCCAGGAATCGATAAAAGCGTAGACAGTTTGAGACATTACTCCCATGGAGAAAAGTGCGCATGCTTCGTGTTGTATTCAATCCCGATGCAATTTCTGTGTTTCATCAACACTCTGAACGTCCACAGATTACAGAATGCCTCCAAATGTGTTACGAAAACTACTACTGGTCTCCCAGGAATCGATAAAAGCGTAGACAGTTTGAGACATTACTCCCATGGAGAAAAGTGCTCGTGGTGCGTGTTGTATTCAATACCGATGCAATTTCTGTGTTTCATCAACACTCTGAACGTCCACAGATTACTGAATGCCTGAAAATGTATTTCGAAAACTACTACTGGTCTCCCAGGAATCGATAAAAGCGTAGACACTTTGAGACATTACTCCCATGGAGAAAAGTGCGCATGGTGCGTGTTGTATTCAATCCCGATGCAATTTCTGTGTTTCATCAACACTCTGAACGTCCACAGATTACAGAATGCTTCCAGATGTGCTTCGAAAACTACTACTGGTCTCCCAGGAATCGATAAAAGCGTAGACAGTTTGAGACATTACTCACATGGAGATAAGGCGCATGCTGCGTGTTGTATTCAATCCCGATGCAATTTCTCTGTTTCATCAACACTCTGAACGTCCACAGATTACAGAATGCCTTCAAATGTATTTCGAAAACTACTACTGGTCTCCCAGTAATCGATAAAAGCGTAGACACTTTGAGACATTACTCCCATGGAGAAAAGTGCGCATGGTGCGTGTTATATTCAATCCCGATGCAATTTCTGTGTTTCATCATCACTCTGAACGTCCACAGATTACAGAATGCCTCAAAATGTGTTTAGAAAACTAGTACAGGTCTCCCAGGAATTGATAAAAGCGTAGACAGTTTGAGACATTACTCCCATGGAGAAAAGTGCGCATGGTGCGTGTTATACTCAATCCCGATGCAATTTCTGTGTTTCATCAACACTCTGAACGTCTACAGATTAGAGAGTGCCTCCAAATGGGTTTCGAAAACTACTATTGGTCTCTCGGGAATCGATAAAATCGTAGACAGTTTGAGACATTACTCCCATGGAGAAAAGTGCTCATGGTGCGTGTTATATTCAATCCCGATGCAATTTCTGTGTTTCATCAACACTCTGAACGTCCACAGATTACTGAATGCCTCAAAATGTGTTTAGAAAACTACTACTGGTCTCCCAGGAATCGATAAAAGCGTAGACACTTTGAGACATTACTCCCATGGAGAAAAGTGCGCATGGTGCGTGTTGTATTCAATCCCGATGCAATTTCTGTGTTTCATCAACACTCTGAACGTCCACAGATTACAGAATGCTTCCAGATGTGCTTCGAAAACTACTACTGGTCTCCCAGGAATCGATAAAAGCGTAGACAGTTTGAGACATTACTCACATGGAGATAAGGCGCATGCTGCGTGTTGTATTCAATCCCGATGCAATTTCTCTGTTTCATCAACACTCTGAACGTCCACAGATTACAGAATGCCTTCAAATGTATTTCGAAAACTACTACTGGTCTCCCAGGAATCGATAAAAGCGTAGACACTTTGAGACATTACTCCCATGGAGAAAAGTGCGCATGGTGCGTGTTATATTCAATCCCGATGCAATTTCTGTGTTTCATCAACACTCTGAACGTCCACAGATTACAGAATGCTTCCAGATGTGCTTCGAAAACTACTACAGGTCTCCCAGGAATCGATAAAAGCGTAGACAGTTTGAGACATTACTCCCATGGAGAAAAGTGCGCATGGTGCGTGTTATACTCAATCCCGATGCTATTTCTGTGTTTCATCAACACTCTGAACGTCTACAGATTAGAGAGTGCCTCCAAATGGGTTTCGAAAACTACTACTGGTCACCCAGGAATCGATAAAATCGTAGACAGTTTGAGACATTACTCCCATGGAGAAAAGTGCTCATGGTGCGTGTTATATTCAATCCCGATGCAATTTCTGTGTTTCATCATCACTCTGAACGTCCACAGATTACAGAATGCCTCAAAATGTGTTTAGAAAACTACTACTGGTCTCCCAGGAATCGATAAAAGCGTAGACACTTTGAGACATTACTCCCATGGAGAAAAGTGCGCATGCTTCGTGTTGTATTCAATCCCGATGCAATTTCTGTGTTTCATCAACACTCTGAACGTCCACAGATTACAGAATGCCTCCAAATGTGTTACGAAAATTACTACTGGTCTCCCAGGAATGATAAAAGCGTAGACAGTTTGAGACATTACTCCCATGGAGAAAAGTGCTCGTGGTGCGTGTTGTATTCAATACCGATGCAATTTCTGTGTTTCATCAACACTCTGAACGTCCACAGATTACTGAATGCCTCAAAATGTATTTCGAAAACTACTACTGGTCTCCCAGGAATCGATAAAAGCGTAGACACTTTGAGACATTACTCCCATGGAGAAAAGTGCTCGTGGTGCGTGTTGTATTCAATACCGATGCAATTTCTGAGTTTCATCAACACTCTGAACGTCCACAGATTACAGAATGCCTCAAAATGTATTTCGAAAACTACTACTGGTCTCCCAGGAATCGATAAAAGCGTAGACACTTTGAGACACTACTACCATGGAGAAAAGTGCGCATGGTGCGTGTTGTATTCAATCCCGATGCAATTTCTGTGTTTCATCAACACTCTGAACGTCCACAGATTACAGAATGCTTCCAGATGTGCTTCGAAAACTACTACTGGTCTCCCAGGAATCGATAAAAGCGTAGACAGTTTGAGACATTACTCACATGGAGATAAGTGCGCATGCTGCGTGTTGTATTCAATCCCGATGCAATTTCTCTGTTCCATCAACACTCTGAACGTCCACAGATTACAGAATGCCTTCAAATGTATTTCGAAAACTACTACTGGTCTCCCAGGAATCGATAAAAGCGTAGACACTTTGAGACATTACTCCCATGGAGAAAAGTGCGCATGGTGCGTGTTATATTCAACCCCGATGCAATTTCTGTGTTTCATCATCACTCTGAACGTCCACAGATTACTGAATGCCTCAAAATGTGTTTAGAAAACTACTACAGGTCTCCCAGGAATCGATAAAAGCGTAGACAGTTTGAGACATTACTCCCATGGAGAAAAGTGCGCATGGTGCGTGTTATACTCAATCCCGATGCAATTTCTGTGCTCCATCAACACTCTGAACGTCTACAGATTAGAGAGTGCCTCCAAATGTGTTTCGAAAACTACTACTGGTCTCCCAGGAATGATAAAAGCGTAGACAGTTTGAGACATTACTCCCCTGGAGAAAAGTGCTCGTGGTGCGTGTTGTATTCCATCCCGATGCAATTTCTGTGTTTCATCAACACTCTGAACGTCCACAGATTACAGAATGCTTCCAGATGTGCTTCGAAAACTACTACTGGTCTCCCAGGAATCGATAAAAGCGTAGACAGTTTGAGACATTACTCCCATGGAGAAAAGTGCGCATGGTGCGTGTTATACTCAATCCCGATGCAATTTCTGTGTTTCATCAACACTCTGAACGTCTACAGATTAGAGAGTGCCTCCAAATGTGTTTCGAAAACTACTACTGGTCTCCCAGGAATCGATAAAAGCGTAGATAGTTTGAGACATTACTCCCATTGAGGAAAGTGCGCATGGTGCGTGTTGTATTCAATCCCGATGCAATTTTTGTGTTTCATCAACACTCTGAACGTCCACAGATTACAGAATGCCTCCAAATGTATTTCGAAAACTACTACAGGTCTCCCAGGAATCGATAAAAGCGTAGACAGTTTGAGACATTACTCCCATGGAGAAAAGTGCGCATGGTGCGTGTTATACTCAATCCCGATGCAATTTCTGTGTTTCATCAACACTCTGAACGTCTACAGATTAGAGAGTGCCTCCAAATGTGTTTCGAAAACTACTACTGGTCTCCCAGGAATCGATAAAAGCGTAGACAGTTTGAGACATTACTCCCATGGGGGAAAGTGCGCATGGTGCGTGTTATATTCAATCCCGATGCAATTTCTGTGTTTCATCAACACTCTGAACGTCCACAGATTACAGAATGCCTTCAAATGTGTTTCGAAAACTACTACTGGTCTCCCAGGAATCGATAAAAGCGTAGACACTTTGAGACATTACTCCCATGGAGAAAAGTGCGCATGGTGCGTGTTATATTCAATCCCGATGCAATTTCTGTGTTTCATCAACACTCTGAACGTCCACAGATTACAGAATGCTTCCAGATGTGCTTCGAAAACTACTACTGGTCTCCCAAGGAATCGATAAAAGCGTAGACAGTTTGAGACATTACTCCCATGGAGAAAAGTGCGCATGCTGCGTGTTGTATTCAATCCTGATGCAATTTCTGTGTTTCATCATCACTCTGAACGTCCACAGATTACAGAATGCCTTCAAATGTGTTTCGAAAACTACTACTGGTCTCCCAGGAATCGATAAAAGCGTAGACTGTTTGAGACATTACTCCCATGGAGAAAAGTGCTCGTGGTGCGTGTTGTATTCAATACCGATGCAATTTCTGTGTTTCATCAACACTCTGAACGTCCACAGATTACAGAATGTCTCAAAATGTATTTCGAAAACTACTACTGGTCTCCCAGGAATCGATAAAAGCGTAGACACTTTGAGACATTACTCCCATGGAGAAAAGTGCGCATGCTGCGTGTTGTATTCAATCCCGATGCAATTTCTGTGTTTCATCAACACTCTGAACGTCCACAGATTACAGAATGCTTCCAGATGTGCTTCGAAAACTACTACTGGTCTCCCAGGAATCGATAAAAGCGTAGACAGTTTGAGACAATACTCCCATGGAGAAAAGTGCGCATGCTGCGTGTTGTATTCAATCCTGATGCAATTTCTGTGTTTCATCATCACTCTGAACGTACACAGATTACAGAATGGCTCCAAATGTGTTTCGAAAACTACCACTGGTCTCCCAGGAATCGATAAAAGCGTAGACAGTTTGAGACATTACTCCCATGGAGAAAAGTGCGCATGGTGCGTGTTGTATTCAATCCCGATGCAATTTCTGTGTTTCATCAACACTCTGAACGTCCACAGATTACAGAATGCCTTCAAATGTGTTTCGAAAACTACTACTGGTCTCCCAGGAATCGATAAAAGCGTAGACTGTTTGAGACATTACTCCCATGGAGAAAAGTGCTCGTGGTGCGTGTTGTATTCAATACCGATGCAATTTCTGTGTTTCATCAACACTCTGAACGTCCACAGATTACAGAATGCCTCCAAATGTGTTTCGAAAACTACTACTGGTCTCCCAGGAATCGATAAAAGCGTAGACAGTTTGAGACATTACTCCCATCGAGAAAAGTGCGCATGGTGCGTTTTGTATTCAATCCCGATGCAATTTCTGTGTTTCATCAACACTCTGAACGTCCACAGATTACAGAATGCCTCCAAATGTGTTTCGAAAACTACTACTGGTCTCCCAGGAATCGATAAAAGCGCAGACAGTTTGAGACATTACACCCATGGAGAAAAGTGCGCATGCTTCGTGTTGTATTCAATCCCGATGCAATTTCTGTGTTTCATCAACACTCTGAACGTCCACAGATTACAGAATGTCTCAAAATGTATTTCGAAAACTACTACTGGTCTCCCAGGAATCGATAAAAGCGTAGACACTTTGAGACATTACTCCCATGGAGAAAAGTGCGCATGCTGCGTGTTGTATTCAATCCCGATGCAATTTCTGTGTTTCATCAACACTCTGAACGTCCACAGATTATAGAATGCCTCCAAATGTGTTTCGAAAACTACTACTGGTCTCCCAGGAATCGATAAAAGCGTAGACAGTTTGAGACATTACTCCCATGGAGAAAAGTGAGCATGCTACGTGTTGTATTCAATCCCGATGCAATTTCTGTGTTTCATCAACACTCTGAACGTCCACAGATTACAGAATGCCTCCAAATGTATTTCGAAAACTACTACTGGTCCCCAAGGAATCGATAAAAGCGTAGACACTTTGAGCCATTACTCCCATGGAGAAAAGTGCGCATGGTGCGTGTTGTATTCAATCCCGATGCAATTTCTGTGTTTCATCAACACTCTGAACGTCCAAAGATTACAGAATGCCTCCAAATGTATTTCGGAAACTACTACTGGTCTCCCAGGAATCGATAAAAGCGTAGACAGTTTGAGACATTACTCCCATGGAGAAAAGTGGGAATGGTGCGTGTTGTATTCAATCCCGATGTAATTTCTGTGTTTCATCAACACTCTGAACGTCCACAGAATACAGAATGACTCCAAATGTATTTCGAAAACTACTACTGGTCTCCCAGGAATCGATAAAAGCGTAGACAGTTTGAGACATTACTCCCATGGAGAAAAGTGCGCATGCTGCGTGTTGTATTCAATCCCGATGCAATTTCTGTGTTTCATCAACACTCTGAACGTCCACAGAATACAGAATGCCTCCAAATGTGTTTCGAAAACTACTACTGGTCTCCCAGGAATCGATAAAAGCGTAGACAGTTTGAGACATTACTCCCATGGGGAAAAGTGCTCGTGGTGCGTGTTGTATTCAATCCCGATGCAATTTCTGTGTTTCATCAACACTCTGAACGTCCACAGATTACAGAATGCTTCCAGATGTGCTTCGAAAACTACTACTGGTCTCCCAGGAATCGATAAAAGCGTAGACAGTTTGAGACATTACTCCCATGGAGAAAAGTGGGCATGGTGCGTGTTGTATCCAATACCGATGCAATTTCTGTGTTTCATCAACACTCTGAACGTCCACAGATTACAGAATGCCACCAAATGTATTTCGAAAACTACTACTGGTCTCCCAGGAATCGATAAAAGCGTAGACAGTTTGAGACATTACTCCCATGGAGAAAAGTGCGCATGGAGCGTGTTATACTCAATCCCGATGCAATATCTGTGTTTCATCAACACTCTGAACGTCTACAGATTAGAGAGTGCCTCCAAATGTGTTTCGAAAACTTCTACTGGTCTCCCAGGAATCGATAAAAGCGTAGACAGTTTGAGACATTACTCCCATGGAGAAAAGTGCTCGTGGTGCGTGTTGTATTCAATCCCGATTCAATTTCTGTGTTTCATCAACACTCTGAACGTCCACAGATTACAGAATGCTTCCAGATGTGCTTCGAAAACTACTACTGGTCTCCCAGGAATCGATAAAAGCGTAGACAGTTTGAGACATTACTCCCATGGAGAAAAGTGCGCATGGCGCGTGTTGTATTCAATACGGATGCAATTTCTGTGTTTCATCAACACTCTGAACGTCCACAGATTACAGAATGCCTCCAAATGTATTTCGAAAACTACTACTGGTCTCCCAGGTATTGATAAAAGCGTAGACAGTTTGAGACATTACTCACATGGAGAAAAGTGCGCATGCTGCGTGTTGTATTCAATCCCGATGCAATTTCTGTGTTTCATCAACACTCTGAACGTCCACAGATTACAGAATGCCTCCAAATGTGTTTCAAAAACTACTACTGGTCTCCCAGGAATCGATAAAAACGTAGACAGTTTGAGACATTACTCCAATGGAGAAGAGTGCTCCTGGTGCGTGTTGTATTCAATCCCGATGCAATTTCTGTGTTTCATCAACACTCTGAACGTCTACAGATTAGAGAGTGCCTCCAAATGTGTTTCGAAAACTACTACTGGTGCCCAGGAATCGATAAAAGCGTAGACAGTTTGAGACATTACTCCCATGTAGAGAAGTGGGCATTGTGCGTGTTGTATTCAATCCCGATGCAATTTCTGTGTTTCATCAACACTCTGAACGTCCACAGATTACAGAATGCCTCCAAATGTATTTCGAAAACTACTACTGGTCTCCCAGGAATCGATAAAAGATTAGACCCTTTTTTTGACATTACTCCCATGGAGAAAAGTGCGCATGCTGCGTGTTGTATTCAATCCCGATGCAATTTCTGTGTTTCATCAACACTCTGAACGTCCACAGATTACAGAATGCCTCCATATGTATTTCGAAAACTGCTACTGGTCTCCCAGGAATCGATAAAAGCGTAGACAGTTTGAGACATTACTCGTATGGAGAAAAGTGCGCATGGTGCGTGTTGTATTCAATCCCGATGCAATTTCTGTGTTTCATCAACACTCTGAACGTCTACAGATTAGAGAGTGCCTCCAAATGTGTTTCGAAAACTACTACTGGTGCCCAGGAATCGATAAAAGCGTAGACAGTTTGAGACATTACTCCCATGGAGAAAAGTGCTCGTGATGCGTGTTGTATTCAATCCCGATGCAATTTCTGTGTTTCATCAACACTCTGAACGTCCACAGATTACAGAATGCTTCCAGATGTGCCTCGGAAACTACTACTGGTCTCCCAGGAATCGATAAAAGCGTAGACAGTTTGAGACATTACTCCCATGGAGAAAAGTGCGCATGGTGCGTGTTGTATTCAATACCGATGCAATTTCTGTGTTTCATCAACACTCTGAACGTCCACAGATTACAAAATGCCTCCAAATGTATTTCGAAAATTACTACTGGTCTCCCAGGAATCGATAAAAGCGTAGACAGTTTGAGACATTACTCCCATGGAGAAAAGTGGGCATGGTGCGTGTTGTATTCAATCCCGATGCAATTTCTGTGTTTCATCAACACTCTGAACGTCCACAGATTACAGAATGCCTCCAAATGTATTTCGAAAACTACTACTGGTCTCCCAGGAATCGATAAAAACGTAGACAGTTTGAGACATTACTCCAATGGAGAAGAGTGCTCCTGGTGCGTGTTGTATTCAATCCCGATGCAATTTCTTTGTTTCATCAACACTCTGAACGTCTACAGATTAGAGAGTGCCTCCAAATGTGTTTCGAAAACTACTACTGGTGCCCAGGAATCGATAAAAGCGTAGACAGTTTGAGACATTACTCCCATGGAGAAAAGTGGGCATGGTGCGTGTTGTATTCAATCCCGATGCAATTTCTGTGTTTCATCAACACTCTGAACGTCCACAGATTACAGAATGCCTCCAAATGTATTTCGAAAACTACTACTGGTCTCCCAGGAATCGATAAAAGCGTAGACAGTTTGAGACATTACTCCCATGGAGAAAAGTGCTCGTGGTGCGTGTTGTATTCAATACCGATGCAATTTCTGTGTTTCATCAACACTCTGAACGTCCACAGATTACAGAATACCTCCAAATGTATTTCGAAAACTACTACTGGTCTCCCAGGAATCGATAAAAGCGTAGACACTTTGAGACATCACTCCCATGGAGAAAAGTGCGCATGGTGCGTGTTGTATTCAATCCCGATGCAATTTCTGTGTTTCATCTACACTCTGAACGTCCACAGATTACAGAATGCCTCCAAATGTATTTCGAAAACTACTACTGGTCTCCCAGGAATCGATAAAAGATTAGACAGTTTCAGACATTACTCCCATGGAGAAAAGTGCGCATGCTGCGTGTTGTATTCAATCCCGATGCAATTTCTGTGTTTCATCAACACTCTGAACGTCCACAGATTACAGAATGCCTCCAAATGTATTTCGAAAACTGCTACTGGTCTCCCAGGAATCGATAAAAGCGTAGACAGTTTGAGACATTACTCCCATGGAGAAAAGTGCGCATGCTGCGTGTTGTATTCAATCCCGATGCAATTTCTGTGTTTCATCAACACTCTGAACGTCTACAGATTAGAGAGTGCCTCCAAATGTGTTTAGAAAACTACTACTGGTGCCCAGGAATCGATAAAAGCGTAGACAGTTTGAGACTTTACTCCCATGGAGAAAAGTGCTCGTGGTGCGTGTTGTATTCAATCCCGATGCAATTTCTGTGTTTCATCAACACTCTGAACGTCCACAGATTACAGAATGCCTCCAAATGTATTTCGAAAACTACTACTGGTCTCCCAGGAATCGATAAAAGCGTAGACAGTTTGAGACATTACTTCCATGGAGAAAAGTGCTCGTGGTGCGTGTTGTATTCAATCCCGATGCAATTTCTGTGTTTCATCAACACTCTGAACGTCCACAGATTACAGAATGTTTCCAGATGTGCTTCGAAAACTACTACTGGTCTCCCAGGAATCGATAAAAGCGTAGACAGTTTGAGACATTACTCCCATGGAGAAAAGTGCGCATGGTGCATGTTGTATTCCATACCGATGCAATTTCTGTGTTTCATCTACACTCTGAACGTCCACAGATAATGCCTCCAAATGTATTTGGAAATCTACTACTGGTCTCCCAGGAATCGATAAAAGCGTAGACACTTTGAGACATTACTCCCATGGAGAAAAGTGCTCATGGTGCGTGTTATATTCAATCCCGATGCAATTTCTGTGTTTCATCAACACTCTGAACGTCCACAGATTACAGAATGCCTCAAAATGTGTTTAGAAAACTACAACTGGTCTCCCAGGAATCGATAAAAGCGTAGACAGATTGAGACATTACTCCCATGGAGAAAAGTGCGCATGCTGCGTGTTGTATTCAATCCCGATGCAATTTCTGTGTTTCATCAACACTCTGAACGTCCACAGATTACAAAATGCCTCCAAATGTGTTTCGGAAACCACTACTGGTCTCCCAGGAATCGATAAAACCGTAGACACTTTGAGACATTACTCCCATGGAGAAAAGTGCTCATGGTGCGTGTTCTATTCAATCCCGATGCAATTCCTGTGTTTCATCAACACTCTGAACGTCCACAGATTACAGAATGCCTCAAAATGTGTTTAGAAAACTACTACTGGTCTCCCAGGAATCGATAAAAGCGTAGACAGTTTGAGACATTACTCCCATGGAGAAAAGTGCGCATGGTGCGTGTTGTATTCAATCCCGATGCAATTACTGTGTTTCATCAACACTCTGAACGTCCACAGATTACAAAATGCCTCCAAATGTGTTTCGAAAACTACTACTGGTCTCCCAGGAATCGATAAAAGCGTAGACAGTTTGAGACATTACTCCCATGGAGAAAAGTGCGCATGGTGCGTGTTGTATTCAATACCGATGCAATTTCTGTGTTTCATCAACACTCTGAACGTCCACAGATTACAAAATGCCTCCAAATGTATTTCGAAAATTACTACTGGTCTCCCAGGAATCGATAAAAGCGTAGACAGTTTGAGACATTACTCCCATGGAGAAAAGGGCGCATGCTGCGTGTTGTATTCAATCCCGATGCAATTTCTGTGTTTCATCAACACTCTGAACGTCTACAGATTACAGAATGCCTCAAAATGTGTTTAGAAAAGTACTACTGGTCTCCCAGGAATCGATAAAAGCGTACACAGTTTGAGACATTACTCCCATGGAGAAAAGTGCGCATGGTGCGTGTTGTATTCAATCCCGATGCAATTTCTGTGTTTCATCAACACTCTGAACGTCCACAGATTACAGAATGCCTCCAAATGTATTTCGGAAACTACTACTGGTCTCCCAGGAAACGATAAAAACGTAGACAGTTTGAGACATTACTCCAATGGAGAAGAGTGCTCCTGGTGCGTGTTGTATTCAATCCCGATGCAATTTCTGTGTTTCATCAACACTCTGAACGTCTACAGATTAGAGAGTGCCTCCAAATGTGTTTCGAAAACTACTACTGGTGCCCAGGAATCGATAAAAGCGTAGACAGTTTGAGACATTACTCCCATTGAGAAAAGTGGGCATGGTGCGTGTTGTATTCAATCCCGATGCAATTTCTGTGTTTCATCAACACTCTGAACGTCCACAGATTACAGAATGCCTCCAAATGTATTTCGAAAACTACTACTGGTCTCCCAGGAATCGATAAAAGCGTAGACAGTTTGAGACATTACTCCCATGGAGAAAAGTGCTCGTGGTGCGTGTTGTATTCAATACCGATGCAATTTCTGTGTTTCATCAACACTCTGAACGTCCACAGATTACAGAATACCTCCAAATGTATTTCGAAAACTACAACTGGTCTCCCAGGAATCGATAAAAGCGTAGACACTTTGAGACATTACTCCCATGGAGAAAAGTGCTCATGGTGCGTGTTGTATTCAATCCCGATGCAATTTCTGTGTTTCATCAACACTCTGAACGTCTACAGATTAGAGAGTGCCTCCAAATGTGTTTCGAAAACTACTACTGGTGCCCAGGAATCGATAAAAGAGTAGACAGTTTGAGACATTACTCCCATGGAGAAAAGTGCGCATGGTGCGTGTTGTATTCAATCCCGATGCAATTTCTGTGTTTCATCTACACTCTGAACGTCCACAGATTACAGAATGCCTCCAAATGTATTTCGAAAACTACTACTGGTCTCCCAGGAATCGATAAAAGATTAGACAGTTTCAGACATTACTCCCATGGAGAAAAGTGCGCATGCTGCGTGTTGTATTCAATCCCGATGCAATTTCTGTGTTTCATCAACACTCTGAACGTCCACAGATTACAGAATGCCTCCAAATGTATTTCGAAATCTGCTACTGGTCTCCCAGGAATCGATAAAAGCGTAGACAGTTTGAGACATTACTCCCATGGAGAAAAGTGCGCATGCTGCGTGTTGTATTCAATCCCGATGCAATTTCTGTGTTTCATCAACACTCTGAACGTCTACAGATTAGAGAGTGCCTCCAAATGTGTTTCGAAAACTACTACTGGTGCCCAGGAATCGATAAAAGCGTAGACAGTTTGAGACTTTACTCCCATGGAGAAAAGTGCTCGTGGTGCGTGTTGTATTCAATCCCGATGCAATTTCTGTGTTTCATCAACACTCTGAACGTCCACAGATTACAGAATGCTTCCAGATGTGCCTCGAAAACTACTACTGGTCTCCCAGGAATCGATAAAAGCGTAGACAGTTCAAGACATTACTCCCATGGAGAAAAGTGCGCATGGTGCGTGTTGTATTCAATACCGATGCAATTTCTGTGTTTCATCAACACTCTGAACGTCCACAGATTACAAAATGCCTCCAAATGTATTTCGAAAATTACTACTGGTCTCCCAGGAATCGATAAAAGCGTAGACAGTTTGAGACATTACTCCCATGGAGAAAAGGGCGCATGCTGCGTGTTGTATTCAATCCCGATGCAATTTCTGTGTTTCATCAACACTCTGAACGTCTACAGATTACAGAATGCCTCAAAATGTGTTTAGAAAACTACTACTGGTCTCCCAGGAATCGATAAAAGCGTACACAGTTTGAGACATTACTCCCATGGAGAAAAGTCCGCATGGTGCGTGTTGTATTCAATCCCGATGCAATTTCTGTGTTTCATCAACACTCTGAACGTCCACAGATTACAGAATGCCTCCAAATGTATTTCGAAAACTACTACTGGTCTCCCAGGAATCGATAAAAGCGTAGACAGTTTGAGACATTACTCCCATGGAGAAAAGTGCTCGTGGTGCGTGTTGTATTCAATCCCGATGCAATTTCTGTGTTTCATCAACACTCTGAACGTCCACAGATTACAGAATGTTTCCAGATGTGCTTCGAAAACTACTACTGGTCTCCCAGGAATCGATAAAAGCGTAGACAGTTTGAGACATTACTCCCATGGAGAAAAGTGCGCATGGTGCATGTTGTATTCAATACCGATGCAATTTCTGTGTTTCATCTACACTCTGAACGTCCACAGATTACAGAATGCCTCCAAATGTATTTCGAAATCTACTACTGGTCTCCCAGGAATCGATAAAAGCGTAGACACTTTGAGACATTACTCCCATGGAGAAAAGTGCTCATGGTGCGTGTTATATTCAATCCCGATGCAATTTCTGTGTTTCATCAACACTCTGAACGTCCACAGATTACAGAATGCCTCAAAATGTGTTTAGAAAACTACAGCTGGTCTCCCAGGAATCGATAAAAGCGTAGACAGTTTGAGACATTACTCCCATGGAGAAAAGTGCGGATGGTGCATGTTGTATTCAATACCGATGCAATTTCTGTGTTTCATCTACACTCTGAACGTCCACAGATTACAGAATGCCTCCAAATGTATTTCGAAAACTACTACTGGTCTCCCAGGAATCGATAAAAGCGTAGACAGTTTGAGACATTACTCCCATGGAGAAAAGTGCTCGTGGTGCGTGTTGTATTCAATACCGATGCAATTTCTGTGTTTCATCAACACTCTGAACGTCCACAGATTACAGAATGTTTCCAGATGTGCTTCGAAAACTACTACTGGTCTCCCAGGAATCGATAAAAGCGTAGACAGTTTGAGACATTACTCCCATGGAGAAAAGTGCGCATGGTGCATGTTGTATTCGATACCGATGCAATTTCTGTGTTTCATCTACACTCTGAACGTCCACAGATTACAGAATGCCTCAAAATGTGTTTAGAAAACTACTACTGGTCTCCCAGGAATCGATAAAAGCGTAGACAGTTTGAGACATTACTCCCATGGAGAAAAGTGCGCATGGTGCGTGTTGTATTCAATCCCGATGCAATTACTGTGTTTCATCAACACTCTGAACGTCCACAGATTACAAAATGCCTCCAAATGTGTTTCGAAAACTACTACTGGTCTCCCAGGAATCGATAAAAGCGTAGACAGTTTGAGACATTACTCCCATGGAGAAAAGTGCTCGTGGTGCGTGTTGTATTCAATACCGCTGCAATTTCTGTGTTTCATCAACACTTTGAACGTCCACAGATTACAGAATGCCTCCAAATGTATTTCGAAAACTACTACTGGTCTCCCAGGAATCGATAAAAGCTTAGACACTTTGAGACATTACTCCCATGGAGAAAAGTGCTCATGGTGCGTGTTGTACTCAATCCCGATGCAATTTCTGTGTTTCATCAACACTCTGAACGTCTACAGATTAGAAAGTGCCTCCAAATGTGTTTCGAAAACTACTACTGGTGCCCAGGAATCGATAAAAGCGTAGACAGTTTGAGACATTACTCCCATGGAGGAAAGTGCGCATGGTGCGTGTTATATTCAATCGCGATGCAATTTCTGTGTTTCATCAGCACTCTGAACGTCCACAGATTACAGAATGCCTCAAAATGTGTTTAGAAAACTACTAGTGGTCTCCCAGGAATCGATAAAATCGTAGACAGTTTGAGACATTACTCCCATGGAGAAAAGTGTGCATGGTGCGTGTTGTATTCAATCCCGATGCAATTTCTGTGTTTCATCTACACTCTGAACGTCCACAGATTACAAAATGCCTCCAAATGTGTTTCGAAAACTACTACTGGTCTCCCAGGAATCGATAAAAGCGTAGACAGTTTGATACATTACTCCCATGGAGAAAAGTGCTCATGGTGCGTGTTGTATTCAATCCCGATGCAATGTCTGTGTTTCATCTACACTCTGAACGTCCACAGAATACAAAATGCCTCCAAATGTGTTTCGAAAACTACTACTGGTCTCCCAGGAATCGATAAAAGCGTAGACAGTTTGAGACAATACTCCCATGGAGAAAAGTGCGCATGGTGCGTGTTGTATTCAATCCCGATGCAATTTCTGTGTTTCATCAACACTCTGAACGTCTACAGATTAGAGAGTGCCTCCAAATGTGTTTCGAAAACTACTACTGGTGCCCAGGAATCGATAAAAGCGTAGACAGTTTGAGACATTACTCCCATGGAGAAAAGTGCGCATGGTGCGTGTTGTATTCAATCCCGATGCAATTTCTGTGTTTCATCAACACTCTGAGCGTCTACATATTAGAGAGTGCCACCAAAGGTGTTTCGAAAACTACTACTGGTGCCCAGGAATCGATAAAAGCGTAGACAGTTTGAGACATTACTCCCATGGAGAAAAGTGCGCATGGTGCGTGTTGTATTCAATCCCGATGCAATTTCTGTGTTTCATCAACACTCTGAACGTCTACAGATTAGAGAGTGCCTCCAAATGTGTTTCGAAAACTACTACTGGTGCCCAGGAATCGATAAAAGCGTAGACACTTTGAGACATTACTCCCATGGAGAAAACTGCTCATGGTGCGTGTTGTATTCAATCCCGATGCAATTTCTGTGTTTCATCAACACTCTGAACGTCTACATATTAGAGAGTGCCTCCAAATGTGTTTCGAAAACTACTACTGGTGCCCAGGAATCGATAAAAGCGTAGACAGTTTGAGACATTACTCCCATGGAGAAAAGTGCTCGTGGTGCGTGTTGTATTCAATCCCGATGCAATTTCTGTGTTTCATCAACACTCTGAACGTCTACATATTAGAGAGTGCCTCCAAATGTGTTTCGAAAACTACTACTGGTGCCCAGGAATCGATAAAAGCGTAGACAGTTTGAGACATTACTCCCATGGAGAAAAGTGCTCGTGGTGCGTGTTGTATTCAATACCGATGCAATTTCTGTTTTTTATCAACACTCTGAACGTCCACAGATTACAGAATGCCTCCAAATGTATTTCGAAAACTACTACTGGTCTCCCAGGAATCGATAAAAGCGTAGACACTTTGAGACATTACTCCCATGGAGAAAACTGCTCATGGTGCGTGTTGTATTCAATCCCGATGCAATTTCTGTGTTTCATCAACACTCTGAACGTCTACATATTAGAGAGTGCCTCCAAATGTGTTTCGAAAACTACTACTGGTGCCCAGGAATCGATAAAAGCGTAGACAGTTTGAGACATTACTCCCATGGAGAAAAGTGCTCGTGGTGCGTGTTGTATTCAATCCCGATGCAATTTCTGTGTTTCATCAACACTCTGAACGTCTACATATTAGAGAGTGCCTCCAAATGTGTTTCGAAAACTACTACTGGTGCCCAGGAATCGATAAAAGCGTAGACAGTTTGAGACATTACTCCCATGGAGAAAAGTGCTCGTGGTGCGTGTTGTATTCAATACCGATGCAATTTCTGTGTTTCATCAACACTCTGAACGTCTACATATTAGAGAGTGCCTCCAAATGTGTTTCGAAAACTACTACTGGTGCCCAGGAATCGATAAAAGCGTAGACAGTTTGAGACATTACTCCCATGGAGAAAAGTGCTCGTGGTGCGTGTTGTATTCAATCCCGATGCAATTTCTGTGTTTCATCAACACTCTGAACGTCTACATATTAGAGAGTGCCTCCAAATGTGTTTCGAAAACTACTACTGGTGCCCAGGAATCGATAAAAGCGTAGACAGTTTGAGACATTACTCCCATGGAGAAAAGTGCTCGTGGTGCGTGTTGTATTCAATACCGATGCAATTTCTGTTTTTTATCAACACTCTGAACGTCCACAGATTACAGAATGCCTCCAAATGTATTTCGAAAACTACTACTGGTCTCCCAGGAATCGATAAAAGCGTAGACACTTTGAGACATTACTCCCATGGAGAAAACTGCTCATGGTGCGTGTTGTATTCAATCCCGATGCAATTTCTGTGTTTCATCAACACTCTGAACGTCTACATATTAGAGAGTGCCTCCAAATGTGTTTCGAAAACTACTACTGGTGCCCAGGAATCGATAAAAGCGTAGACAGTTTGAGACATTACTCCCATGGAGAAAAGTGCTCGTGGTGCGTGTTGTATTCAATCCCGATGCAACTTCTGTGTTTCATCAACACTCTGAACGTCTACATATTAGAGAGTGCCTCCAAATGTGTTTCGAAAACTACTACTGGTGCCCAGGAATCGATAAAAGCGTAGACAGTTTGAGACATTACTCCCATGGAGAAAAGTGCTCGTGGTGCGTGTTGTATTCAATCCCGATGCAATTTCTGTGTTTCATCAACACTCTGAACGTCTACATATTAGAGAGTGCCTCCAAATGTGTTTCGAAAACTACTACTGGTGCCCAGGAATCGATAAAAGCGTAGACAGTTTGAGACATTACTCCCATGGAGAAAAGTGCTCGTGGTGCGTGTTGTATTCAATACCGATGCAATTTCTGTTTTTTATCAACACTCTGAACGTCCACAGATTACAGAATGCTTCCAGATGTGCCTCGAAAACTACTACTGGTCTCCCAGGAATCGATAAAAGCGTAGACAGTTTGAGACATTACTCCCATGGAGAAAAGTGCGCATGGTGCGTGTTGTATTCAATACCGATGCAATTTCTGTGTTTCATCAACACTCTGAACGTCCACAGATTACAAAATGCCTCCAAATGTATTTCGAAAATTACTACTGGTCTCCCAGGAATCGATAAAAGCGTAGACAGATTGAGACATTACTCCCATGGAGAAAAGGGCGCATGCTGCGTCTTGTATTCAATCCCGATGGAATTTCTGTGTTTCATCAACACTCTGAACGTCCACAGATTACAGAATACCTCCAAATGTATTTCGTAAACTACTACTGGTCTCCCAGGAATCGATAAAAGCGTAGACAGTTTGAGACATTACTCCCATGGAGAAAAGTGCTCGTGGTGCGTGTTGTATTCAATACCGATGCAATTTCTGTGTTTCATCAACACTCTGAACGTCCACAGATTACAGAATGCCTCCAAATGTATTTCGAAAACTACTACTGGTCTCCCAGGAATCGATAAAAGCGTAGACAGTTTGAGACATTACTCCCATGGAGAAAAGTGCGCATGCTGCGTGTTGTATTCAATCCCGATGCAATTTCTGTGTTTCATCAACACTCTGAACGTCTACAGATTAGAGAGTGCCTCCAAATGTGTTTCGAAAACTACTACTGGTGCCCAGGAATCGATAAAAGCGTAGACACTTTGAGACATTACTCCCATGGAGAAAACTTCTCATGGTGCGTGTTGTATTCAATCCCGATGCAATTTCTGTGTTTCATCAACACTCTGAACGTCTACAGATTAGAGAGTGCCTCCAAATGTGTTTCGAAAACTACTACTGGTGCCCAGGAATCGATAAAAGCGTAGACAGTTTGAGACATTACTCCCATGGAGAAAAGTGCTCGTGGTGCGTGTTGTATTCAATACCGATGCAATTTCTGTGTTTCATCAACACTCTGAACGTCCACAGATTACAGAATACCTCCAAATGTATTTCGAAAACTACTACTGGTCTCCCAGGAATCGATAAAAGCGTAGACACTTTGAGACATTACTCCCATGGAGAAAAGTGCTCATGGTGCGTGTTGTATTCAATCCCGATGCAATTTCTGTGTTTCATCAACACTCTGAACGTCTACAGATTAGAGAGTGCCTCCAAATGTGTTTCGAAAACTACTACTGGTGCCCAGGAATCGATAAAAGAGTAGACAGTTTGAGACATTACTCCCATGGAGAAAAGTGCGCATGGTGCGTGTTGTATTCAATCCCGATGCAATTTCTGTGTTTCATCTACACTCTGAACGTCCACAGATTACAGAATGCCTCCAAATGTATTTCGAAAACTACTACTGGTCTCCCAGGAATCGATAAAAGATTAGACAGTTTCAGTCATTACTCCCATGGAGAAAAGTGCGCATGGTGCGTGTTGTATTCAATCCCGATGCAATTTCTGTGTTTCATCAACACTCTGAACGTCCACAGATTACAGAATGCCTCCAAATGTATTTCGAAAACTACTACTGGTCTCCCAGGAATCGATAAAAGCGTAGACACTTTGAGACATTACTCCCATGGAGAAAAGTGCTCATGGTGCGTGTTGTATTCAATCCCGATGCAATTTCTGTGTTTCATCAACACTCTGAACGTCTACAGATTAGAGAGTGCCTCCAAATGTGTTTCGAAAACTACTACTGGTGCCCAGGAATCGATAAAAGCGTAGACAGTTTGAGACATTACTCCCATGGAGAAAAGTGCGCATGCTGCGTGTTGTATTCAATCCCGATGCAATTTCTGTGTTTCATCAACACTCTGAACGTCTACAGATTAGAGAGTGCCTCCAAATGTGTTTCGAAAACTACTACTGGTGCCCAGGAATCGATAAAAGCGTAGACAGTTTGAGACTTTACTCCCATGGAGAAAAGTGCTCGTGGTGCGTGTTGTATTCAATCCCGATGCAATTTCTGTGTTTCATCAACACTCTGAACGTCCACAGATTACAGAATGCTTCCAGATGTGCCTCGAAAACTACTACTGGTCTCCCAGGAATCGATAAAAGCGTAGACAGTTTGAGACATTACTCCCATGGAGAAAAGTGCGCATGGTGCGTGTTGTATTCAATACCGATGCAATTTCTGTGTTTCATCAACACTCTGAACGTCCACAGATTACAAAATGCCTCCAAATGTATTTCGAAAATTACTACTGGTCTCCCAGGAATCGATAAAAGCGTAGACAGATTGAGACATTACTCCCATGGAGAAAAGGGCGCATGCTGCGTCTTGTATTCAATCCCGATGCAATTTCTGTGTTTCATCAACACTCTGAACGTCCACAGATTACAGAATACCTCCAAATGTATTTCGAAAACTACTAGTGGTCTCCCAGGAATCGATAAAAGCGTAGACAGTTTGAGACATTACTCCCATGGAGAAAAGTGCTCGTGGTGCGTGTTGTATTCAATACCGATGCAATTTCTGTGTTTCATCAACACTCTGAACGTCTACATATTAGAGAGTGCCTCCAAATGTGTTTCGAAAACTACTACTGGTGCCCAGGAATCGATAAAAGCGTAGACAGTTTGAGACATTACTCCCATGGAGAAAAGTGCTCGTGGTGCGTGTTGTTTTCAATCCCGATGCAATTTCTGTGTTTCATCAACACTCTGAACGTCTACAGATTAGAGAGTGCCTCCAAATGTGTTTCGAAAACTACTACTGGTGCCCAGGAATCGATAAAAGCGTAGACAGTTTGAGACATTACTCCCATGGAGAAAAGTGCTCGTGGTGCGTGTTGTATTCAATACCGATGCAATTTCTGTGTTTCATCAACACTCTGAACGTCCACAGATTACAGAATACCTCCAAATGTATTTCGAAAACTACTACTGGTCTCCCAGGAATCGATAAAAGCGTAGACACTTTGAGACATTACTCCCATGGAGAAAACTTCTCATGGTGCGTGTTGTATTCAATCCCGATGCAATTTCTGTGTTTCATCAACACTCTGAACGTCTACAGATTAGAGAGTGCCTCCAAATGTGTTTCGAAAACTACTACTGGTGCCCAGGAATCGATAAAAGCGTAGACAGTTTGAGACATTACTCCCATGGAGAAAAGTGCTCGTGGTGCGTGTTGTATTCAATACCGATGCAATTTCTGTGTTTCATCAACACTCTGAACGTCCACAGATTACAGAATACCTCCAAATGTATTTCGAAAACTACTACTGGTCTCCCAGGAATCGATAAAAGCGTAGACACTTTGAGACATTACTCCCATGGAGAAAAGTGCTCATGGTGCGTGTTGTATTCAATCCTGATGCAATTTCTGTGTTTCATCAACACTCTGAACGTCTACAGATTAGAGAGTGCCTCCAAATGTGTTTCGAAAACTACTACTGGTGCCCAGGAATCGATAAAAGAGTAGACAGTTTGAGACATTACTCCCATGGAGAAAAGTGCGCATGGTGCGTGTTGTATTCAATCCCGATGCAATTTCTGTGTTTCATCTACACTCTGAAAGTCCACAGATTACAGAATGCCTCCAAATGTATTTCGAAAACTACTACTGGTCTCCCAGGAATCGATAAAAGATTAGACAGTTTCAGACATTACTCCCATGGAGAAAAGTGCGCATGCTGCGTGTTGTATTCAATCCCGATGCAATTTCTGTGTTTCATCAACACTCTGAACGTCCACAGGTTACAGAATGCCTCCAAATGTATTTCGAAAACTACTACTGGTCTCCCAGGAATCGATAAAAGCGTAGATAGTTTGAGACATTACTCCCATGGAGAAAAGTGCGCATGCTGCGTGTTGTATTCAATCCCGATGCAACTTCTGTGTTTCATCAACACTCTGAACGTCTACAGATTAGAGAGTGCCTCCAAATGTGTTTCGAAAACTACTACTGGTGCCCAGGAATCGATAAAAGCGTAGACAGTTTGAGACTTTACTCCCATGGAGAAAAATGCTCGTGGTGCGTGTTGTATTCAATCCCGATGCAATTTCTGTGTTTCATCAACACTCTGAACGTCCACAGATTACAGAATGCTTCCAGATGTGCCTCGAAAACTACTACTGGTTTCCCAGGAATCGATAAAAGCGTAGACAGATTGAGACATTACTCCCATGGAGAAAAGTGCGCATGGTGCGTGTTGTATTCAATACCGATGCAATTTCTGTGTTTCATCAACACTCTCAACGTCTACAGATTACAGAATGCCTCAAAATGTGTTTAGAAAACTACTACTGGTCTCCCAGGAATCGATAAAAGCGTACACAGTTTAAGACATTACTCCCATGGAGAAAAGGGCGCATGCTGCGTGTTGTATTCAATCCCGATGCAATTTCTGTGTTTCATCAACACTCTGAACGTCTGCAGATTACAGAATGCCTCAAAATGTGTTTAGAAAACTACTACTGGTCTCCCAGGAATCGATAAAAGCGTACACAGTTTGAGACATTACTCCCATGGAGAAAAGTGCGCATGGTGCGTGTTGTATTCAATCCCGATGCAATTTCTGTGTTTCATCAACACTCTGAACGTCCACAGATTACAGAATGCCTCCAAATGTATTTCGAAAACTACTACTGGTCTCCCAGGAATCGATAAAAGCGTAGACAGTTTGAGACATTACTCCCATGGAGAAAAGTGCTCGTGGTGCGTGTTGTATTCAATCCCGATGCAATTTCTGTGTTTCATCAACACTCTGAACGTCCACAGATTACAGAATGTTTCCAGATGTGCTTCGAAAACTACTACTGGTCTCCCAGGAATCGATAAAAGCGTAGACACTTTGAGACATTACTCCCATGGAGAAGAGTGCTCCTGGTGCGTGTTGTATTCAATCCCGATGCAATTTCTGTGTTTCATCAACACTCTGAACGTCTACAGATTAGAGAGTGCCTCCAAATGTGTTTCGAAAACTACTACTGGTGCCCAGGAATCGATAAAAGAGTAGACAGTTTGAGACATTACTCCCATGGAGAAAAGTGCGCATGGTGCGTGTTGTATTCAATCCCGATGCAATTTCTGTGTTTCATCAACACTCTGAACGTCTACAGATTAGAGAGTGCCTCCAAATGTGTTTCGAAAACTACTACTGGTGCCCAGGAATCGATAAAAGAGTAGACAGTTTGAGACATTACTCCCATGGAGAAAAGTGCGCATGGTGCGTGTTGTATTCAATCCCGATGCAATTTCTGTGTTTCATCAACACTCTGAACGTCTACAGATTAGAGAGTGCCTCCAAATGTATTTCGAAAACTACTACTGGTCTCCCAGGAATCGATAAAAGCGTAGACAGTTTCAGACATTACTCCCATGGAGAAAAGTGCGCATGCTGCGTGTTGTATTCAATCCCGATGCAACTTCTGTGTTTCATCAACACTCTGAACGTCTACAGATTAGAGAGTGCCTCCAAATGTATTTCGAAAACTACTACTGGTCTCCCAGGAATCGATAAAAGCGTAGACAGTTTCAGACATTACTCCCATGGAGAAAAGTGCGCATGCTGAGTGTTGTATTCAATCCCGATGCAACTTCTGTGTTTCATCAACACTCTGAACGTCTACAGATTAGAGAGTGCCTCCAAATGTGTTTCGAAAACTACTACTGGTGCCCAGGAATCGATAAAAGCGTAGACAGTTTGAGACTTTACTCCCATGGAGAAAAGTGCGCATGGTGCGTGTTGTATTCAATACCGATGCAATTTCTGTGTTTCATCAACACTCTCAACGTCTACAGATTACAGAATGCCTCAAAATGTGTTTAGAAAACTACTACTGGTCTCCCAGGAATCGATAAAAGCGTACACAGTTTAAGACATTACTCCCATGGAGAAAAGGGCGCATGCTGCGTGTTGTATTCAATCCCGATGCAATTTCTGTGTTTCATCAACACTCTGAACGTCTGCAGATTACAGAATGCCTCAAAATGTGTTTAGAAAACTACTACTGGTCTCCCAGGAATCGATAAAAGCGTAGACAGTTTGAGACATTACTCCCATGGAGAAAAGTGCGCATGCTGCGTGTTGTATTCAATCCCGATGCAATTTCTGTGTTTCATCAACACTCTGAACGTCTACAGATTAGAGAGTGCCTCCAAATGTGTTTCGAAAACTACTACTGGTGCCCAGGAATCGATAAAAGCGTAGACAGTTTGAGACTTTACTCCCATGGAGAAAAGTGCTCGTGGTGCGTGTTGTATTCAATCCCGATGCAATTTCTGTGTTTCATCAACACTCTGAACGTCCACAGATTACAGAATGCTTCCACATGTGCCTCGAAAACTACTACTGGTCTCCCAGGAATCGATAAAAGCGTAGACAGATTGAGACATTACTCCCATGGAGAAAAGTGCGCATGGTGCGTGTTGTATTCAATACCGATGCAATTTCTGTGTTTCATCAACACTCTCAACGTCTACAGATTACAGAATGCCTCAAAATGTGTTTAGAAAACTACTACTGGTCTCCCAGGAATCGATAAAAGCGTACACAGTTTAAGACATTACTCCCATGGAGAAAAGGGCGCATGCTGCGTGTTGTATTCAATCCCGATGCAATTTCTGTGTTTCATCAACACTCTGAACGTCTGCAGATTACAGAATGCCTCAAAATGTGTTTAGAAAACTACTACTGGTCTCCCAGGAATCGATAAAAGCGTACACAGTTTGAGACATTACTCCCATGGAGAAAAGTGCGCATGGTGCGTGTTGTATTCAATCCCGATGCAATTTCTGTGTTTCATCAACACTCTGAACGTCGACAGATTACAGAATGCCTCCAAATGTATTTCGAAAACTACTACTGGTCTCCCAGGAATCGATAAAAGCGTAGACAGTTTGAGACATTACTCCCATGGAGAAAAGTGCTCGTGGTGCGTGTTGTATTCAATCCCGATGCAATTTCTGTGTTTCATCAACACTCTGAACGTCCACAGATTACAGAATGTTTCCAGATGTGCTTCGAAAACTACTACTGGTCTCCCAGGAATCGATAAAAGCGTAGACACTTTGAGACATTACTCCCATGGAGAAGAGTGCTCCTGGTGCGTGTTGTATTCAATCCCAATGCAATTTCTGTGTTTCATCAACACTCTGAACGTCTACAGATTAGAGTGCCTCCAAATGTGTTTCGAAAACTACTACTGGTGCCCAGGAATCGATAAAAGCGTAGACAGTTTGAGACATTACTCCCATGGAGAAAAGTGCGCATGGTGCGTGTTGTATTCAATCCCGATGCAATTTCTGTGTTTCATCAACACTCTGAACGTCTACAGATTAGAGAGTGCCTCCAAATGTGTTTCGAAAACTACTACTGGTGCCCAGGAATCGATAAAAGAGTAGACAGTTTGAGACATTACTCCCATGGAGAAAAGTGCGCATGGTGCGTGTTGTATTCAATCCCGATGCAATTTCTGTGTTTCATCAACACTCTGAACGTCTACAGATTAGAGAGTGCCTCCAAATGTATTTCGAAAACTACTACTGGTCTCCCAGGAATCGATAAAAGCGTAGACAGTTTCAGACATTACTCCCATGGAGAAAAGTGCGCATGCTGCGTGTTGTATTCAATCCCGATGCAACTTCTGTGTTTCATCAACACTCTGAACGTCTACAGATTAGAGAGTGCCTCCAAATGTGTTTCGAAAACTACTACTGGTGCCCAGGAATCGATAAAAGCGTAGACAGTTTGAGACATTACTCCCATGGAGAAAAGTGCGCATGCTGCGTGTTGTATTCAATTCCGATGCAATTTCTGTGTTTCATCAACACTCTGAACGTCTACAGATTAGAGAGTGCCTCCAAATGTGTTTCGAAAACTACTACTGGTGCCCAGGAATCGATAAAAGCGTAGACAGTTTGAGACTTTACTCCCATGGAGAAAAGTGCTCGTGGTAAGTGTTGTATTCAATCCCGATGCAATTTCTGTGTTTCATCAACACTCTGAACGTCCACAGATTACAGAATGCTTCCAGATGTGCCTCGAAAACTACTACTGGTCTCCCAGGAATCGATAAAAGCGTAGACAGTTTGAGACATTACTCCCATGGAGAAAAGTGCGCATGGTGCGTGTTGTATTCAATACCGATGCAATTTCTGTGTTTCATCAACACTCTGAACGTCCACAGATTACAAAATGCCTCCAAATGTATTTCGAAAATTACTACTGGTCTCCCAGGAATCGATAAAAGCGTAGACAGATTGAGACATTACTCCCATGGAGAAAAGGGCGCATGCTGCGTCTTGTATTCAATCCCGATGGAATTTCTGTGTTTCATCAACACTCTGAACGTCCACAGATTACAGAATACCTCCAAATGTATTTCGAAAACTACTACTGGTCTCCCAGGAATCGATAAAAGCGTAGACAGTTTGAGACATTACTCCCATGGAGAAAAGTGCTCGTGGTGCGTGTTGTATTCAATACCGATGCAATTTCTGTGTTTCATCAACACTCTGAACGTCTACATATTAGAGAGTGCCTCCAAATGTGTTTCGAAAACTACTACTGGTGCCCAGGAATCGATAAAAGCGTAGACAGTTTGAGACATTACTCCCATGGAGAAAAGTGCTCGTGGTGCGTGTTGTTTTCAATCCCGATGCAATTTCTGTGTTTCATCAACACTCTGAACGTCTACAGATTAGAGAGTGCCTCCAAATGTGTTTCGAAAACTACTACTGGTGCCCAGGAATCGATAAAAGCGTAGACAGTTTGAGACATTACTCCCATGGAGAAAAGTGCTCGTGGTGCGTGTTGTATTCAATACCGATGCAATTTCTGTGTTTCATCAACACTCTGAACGTCCACAGATTACAGAATACCTCCAAATGTATTTCGAAAACTACTACTGGTCTCCCAGGAATCGATAAAAGCGTAGACACTTTGAGACATTACTCCCATGGAGAAAACTTCTCATGGTGCGTGTTGTATTCAATCCCGATGCAATTTCTGTGTTTCATCAACACTCTGAACGGCTACAGATTAGAGAGTGCCTCCAAATGTGTTTCGAAAACTACTACTGGTGCCCAGGAATCGATAAAAGCGTAGACAGTTTGAGACATTACTCCCATGGAGAAAAGTGCTCGTGGTGTGTGTTGTATTCAATACCGATGCAATTTCTGTGTTTCATCAACACTCTGAACGTCCACAGATTACAGAATACCTCCAAATGTATTTCGAAAACTACTACTGGTCTCCCAGGAATCGATAAAAGCGTAGACACTTTGAGACATTACTCCCATGGAGAAAAGTGCTCATGGTGCGTGTTGTATTCAATCCTGATGCAATTTCTGTGTTTCATCAACACTCTGAACGTCTACAGATTAGAGAGTGCCTCCAAATGTGTTTCGAAAACTACTACTGGTGCCCAGGAATCGATAAAAGAGTAGACAGTTTGAGACATTACTCCCATGGAGAAAAGTGCGCATGGTGCGTGTTGTATTCAATCCCGATGCAATTTCTGTGTTTCATCTACACTCTGAAAGTCCACAGATTACAGAATGCCTCCAAATGTATTTCGAAAACTACTACTGGTCTCCCAGGAATCGATAAAAGATTAGACAGTTTCAGACATTACTCCCATGGAGAAAAGTGCGCATGCTGCGTGTTGTATTCAATCCCGATGCAATTTCTGTGTTTCATCAACACTCTGAACGTCCACAGGTTACAGAATGCCTCCAAATGTATTTCGAAAACTACTACTGGTCTCCCAGGAATCGATAAAAGCGTAGATAGTTTGAGACATTACTCCCATGGAGAAAAGTGCGCATGCTGCGTGTTGTATTCAATCCCGATGCAACTTCTGTGTTTCATCAACACTCTGAACGTCTACAGATTAGAGAGTGCCTCCAAATGTGTTTCGAAAACTACTACTGGTGCCCAGGAATCGATAAAAGCGTAGACAGTTTGAGACTTTACTCCCATGGAGAAAAGTGCTCGTGGTGCGTGTTGTATTCAATCCCGATGCAATTTCTGTGTTTCATCAACACTCTGAACGTCCACAGATTACAGAATGCTTCCAGATGTGCCTCGAAAACTACTACTGGTCTCCCAGGAATCGATAAAAGCGTAGACAGATTGAGACATTACTCCCATGGAGAAAAGTGCGCATGGTGCGTGTTGTATTCAATACCGATGCAATTTCTGTGTTTCATCAACACTCTCAACGTCTACAGATTACAGAATGCCTCAAAATGTGTTTAGAAAACTACTACTGGTCTCCCAGGAATCGATAAAAGCGTACACAGTTTAAGACATTACTCCCATGGAGAAAAGGGCGCATGCTGCGTGTTGTATTCAATCCCGATGCAATTTCTGTGTTTCATCAACACTCTGAACGTCTGCAGATTACAGAATGCCTCAAAATGTGTTTAGAAAACTACTACTGGTCTCCCAGGAATCGATAAAAGCGTACACAGTTTGAGACATTACTCCCATGGAGAAAAGTGCGCATGGTGCGTGTTGTATTCAATCCCGATGCAATTTCTGTGTTTCATCAACACTCTGAACGTCCACAGATTACAGAATGCCTCCAAATGTATTTCGAAAACTACTACTGGTCTCCCAGGAATCGATAAAAGCGTAGACAGTTTGAGACATTACTCCCATGGAGAAAAGTGCTCGTGGTGCGTGTTGTATTCAATCCCGATGCAATTTCTGTGTTTCATCAACACTCTGAACGTCCACAGATTACAGAATGTTTCCAGATGTGCCTCGAAAACTACTACTGGTCTCCCAGGAATCGATAAAAGCGTAGACACTTTGAGACATTACTCCCATGGAGAAGAGTGCTCCTGGTGCGTGTTGTATTCAATCCCGATGCAATTTCTGTGTTTCATCAACACTCTGAACGTCTACAGATTAGAGAGTGCCTCCAAATGTATTTCGAAAACTACTACTGGTCTCCCAGGAATCGATAAAAGCGTAGACAGTTTCAGACATTACTCCCATGGAGAAAAGTGCGCATGCTGCGTGTTGTATTCAATCCCGATGCAATTTCTGTGTTTCATCAACACTCTGAACGTCTACAGATTAGAGAGTGCCTCCAAATGTGTTTCGAAAACTACTACTGGTGCCCAGGAATCGATAAAAGCGTAGACAGTTTGAGACTTTACTCCCATGGAGAAAAGTGCTCGTGGTGCGTGTTGTATTCAATCCCGATGCAATTTCTGTGTTTCATCAACACTCTGAACGTCCACAGATTACAGAATGCTTCCACATGTGCCTCGAAAACTACTACTGGTCTCCCAGGAATCGATAAAAGCGTAGACAGATTGAGACATTACTCCCATGGAGAAAAGTGCGCATGGTGCGTGTTGTATTCAATACCGATGCAATTTCTGTGTTTCATCAACACTCTCAACGTCTACAGATTACAGAATGCCTCAAAATGTGTTTAGAAAACTACTACTGGTCTCCCAGGAATCGATAAAAGCGTACACAGTTTAAGACATTACTCCCATGGAGAAAAGGGCGCATGCTGCGTGTTGTATTCAATCCCGATGCAATTTCTGTGTTTCATCAACACCCTGAACGTCTGCAGATTACAGAATGCCTCAAAATGTGTTTAGAAAACTACTACTGGTCTCCCAGGAATCGATAAAAGCGTAGACAGTTTGAGACATTACTCCCATGGAGAAAAGTGCTCGTGGTGCGTGTTGTATTCAATACCGATGCAATTTCTGTGTTTCATCAACACTCTGAACGTCCACAGATTACAGAATACCTCCAAATGTATTTCGAAAACTACTACTGGTCTCCCAGGAATCGATAAAAGCGTAGACACTTAGAGACATTACTCCCATGGAGAAAAGTGCTCATGGTGCGTGTTGTATTCAATCCCGATGCAATTTCTGTGTTTCATCAACACTCTGAACGTCTACAGATTAGAGAGTGCCTCCAAATGTGTTTCGAAAACTACTACTGGTGCCCAGGAATCGATAAAAGAGTAGACAGTTTGAGACATTACTCCCATGGAGAAAAGTGCGCATGGTGCGTGTTGTATTCAATCCCGATGCAATTTCTGTGTTTCATCTACACTCTGAACGTCCACAGATTACAGAATGCCTCCAAATGTATTTCGAAAACTACTACTGGTCTCCCAGGAATCGATAAAAGATTAGACAGTTTCAGTCATTACTCCCATGGAGAAAAGTGCGCATGGTGCGTGTTGTATTCAATCCCGATGCAATTTCTGTGTTTCATCAACACTCTGAACGTCCACAGATTACAGAATGCCTCCAAATGTATTTCGAAAACTACTACTGGTCTCCCAGGAATCGATAAAAGCGTAGACACTTTGAGACATTACTCCCATGGAGAAAAGTGCTCATGGTGCGTGTTGTATTCAATCCCGATGCAATTTCTGTGTTTCATCAACACTCTGAACGTCTACAGATTAGAGAGTGCCTCCAAATGTGTTTCGAAAACTACTACTGGTGCCCAGGAATCGATAAAAGCGTAGACAGTTTGAGACATTACTCCCATGGAGAAAAGTGCGCATGCTGCGTGTTGTATTCAATCCCGATGCAATTTCTGTGTTTCATCAACACTCTGAACGTCTACAGATTAGAGAGTGCCTCCAAATGTGTTTCGAAAACTACTACTGGTGCCCAGGAATCGATAAAAGCGTAGACAGTTTGAGACTTTACTCCCATGGAGAAAAGTGCTCGTGGTGCGTGTTGTATTCAATCCCGATGCAATTTCTGTGTTTCATCAACACTCTGAACGTCCACAGATTACAGAATGCTTCCAGATGTGCCTCGAAAACTACTACTGGTCTCCCAGGAATCGATAAAAGCGTAGACAGTTTGAGACATTACTCCCATGGAGAAAAGTGCGCATGGTGCGTGTTGTATTCAATACCGATGCAATTTCTGTGTTTCATCAACACTCTGAACGTCCACAGATTACAAAATGCCTCCAAATGTATTTCGAAAATTACTACTGGTCTCCCAGGAATCGATAAAAGCGTAGACAGATTGAGACATTACTCCCATGGAGAAAAGGGCGCATGCTGCGTCTTGTATTCAATCCCGATGCAATTTCTGTGTTTCATCAACACTCTGAACGTCCACAGATTACAGAATACCTCCAAATGTATTTCGAAAACTACTACTGGTCTCCCAGGAATCGATAAAAGCGTAGACAGTTTGAGACATTACTCCCATGGAGAAAAGTGCTCGTGGTGCGTGTTGTATTCAATACCGATGCAATTTCTGTGTTTCATCAACACTCTGAACGTCTACATATTAGAGAGTGCCTCCAAATGTGTTTCGAAAACTACTACTGGTGCCCAGGAATCGATAAAAGCGTAGACAGTTTGAGACATTACTCCCATGGAGAAAAGTGCTCGTGGTGCGTTTTGTTTTCAATCCCGATGCAATTTCTGTGTTTCATCAACACTCTGAACGTCTACAGATTAGAGAGTGCCTCCAAATGTGTTTCGAAAACTACTACTGGTGCCCAGGAATCGATAAAAGCCTAGACAGTTTGAGACATTACTCCCATGGAGAAAAGTGCTCGTGGTGCGTGTTGTATTCAATACCGATGCAATTTCTGTGTTTCATCAACACTCTGAACGTCCACAGATTACAGAATACCTCCAAATGTATTTCGAAAACTACTACTGGTCTCCCAGGAATCGATAAAAGCGTAGACACTTTGAGACATTACTCCCATGGAGAAAACTTCTCATGGTGCGTGTTGTATTCAATCCCGATGCAATTTCTGTGTTTCATCAACACTCTGAACGTCTACAGATTAGAGAGTGCCTCCAAATGTGTTTCGAAAACTACTACTGGTGCCCAGGAATCGATAAAAGCGTAGACAGTTTGAGACATTACTCCCATGGAGAAAAGTGCTCATGGTGCGTGTTGTATTCAATACCGATGCAATTTCTGTGTTTCATCAACACTCTGAACGTCCACAGATTACAGAATACCTCCAAATGTATTTCGAAAACTACTACTGGTCTCCCAGGAATCGATAAAAGCGTAGACACTTTGAGACATTACTCCCATGGAGAAAAGTGCTCATGGTGCGTGTTGTATTCAATCCTGATGCAATTTCTGTGTTTCATCAACACTCTGAACGTCTACAGATTAGAGAGTGCCTCCAAATGTGTTTCGAAAACTACTACTGGTGCCCAGGAATCGATAAAAGAGTAGACAGTTTGAGACATTACTCCCATGGAGAAAAGTGCGCATGGTGCGTGTTGTATTCAATCCCGATGCAATTTCTGTGTTTCATCTACACTCTGAAAGTCCACAGATTACAGAATGCCTCCAAATGTATTTCGAAAACTACTACTGGTCTCCCAGGAATCGATAAAAGATTAGACAGTTTCAGACATTACTCCCATGGAGAAAAGTGCGCATGCTGCGTGTTGTATTCAATCCCGATGCAATTTCTGTGTTTCATCAACACTCTGAACGTCCACAGGTTACAGAATGCCTCCAAATGTATTTCGAAAACTACTACTGGTCTCCCAGGAATCGATAAAAGCGTAGATAGTTTGAGACATTACTCCCATGGAGAAAAGTGCGCATGCTGCGTGTTGTATTCAATCCCGATGCAACTTCTGTGTTTCATCAACACTCTGAACGTCTACAGATTAGAGAGTGCCTCCAAATGTGTTTCGAAAACTACTACTGGTGCCCAGGAATCGATAAAAGCGTAGACAGTTTGAGACTTTACTCCCATGGAGAAAAGTGCTCGTGGTGCGTGTTGTATTCAATCCCGATGCAATTTCTGTGTTTCATCAACACTCTGAACGTCCACAGATTACAGAATGCTTCCAGATGTGCCTCGAAAACTACTACTGGTCTCCCAGGAATCGATAAAAGCGTAGACAGATTGAGACATTACTCCCATGGAGAAAAGTGCGCATGATGCGTGTTGTATTCAATACCGATGCAATTTCTGTGTTTCATCAACACTCTCAACGTCTACAGATTACAGAATGCCTCAAAATGTGTTTAGAAAACTACTACTGGTCTCCCAGGAATCGATAAAAGCGTAGACACTTTGAGACATTACTCCCATGGAGAAAAGTGCTCATGGTGCGTGTTGTATTCAATCCCGATGCAATTTCTGTGTTTCATCAACACTCTGAACGTCCACAGATTACAAAATGCCTCCAAATGTGTTTCGGAAACTACTACTGGTCTCCCAGGAATCGATAAAAGCGTAGACAGTTTGAGACATTACTCCCGTGGAGAAAAGTGCTCGTGGTGCGTGTTGTATTCAATACCGATGCAATTTCTGTGTTTCATCAACACTCTGAACGTCTACAGATTAGAGAGTGCCTCCAAATGTGTTTCGAAAACTACTACTGGTGCCCAGGAATCGATAAAAGAGTAGACAGTTTGAGACATTACTCCCATGGAGAAAAGTGCGCATGGTGCGTGTTGTATTCAATCCCGATGCAATTTCTGTGTTTCATCAACACTCTGAACGTCTACAGATTAGAGAGTGCCTCCAAATGTATTTCGAAAACTACTACTGGTCTCCCAGGAATCGATAAAAGCGTAGACAGTTTCAGACATTACTCCCATGGAGAAAAGTGCGCATGCTGCGTGTTGTATTCAATCCCGATGCAACTTCTGTGTTTCATCAACACTCTGAACGTCTACAGATTAGAGAGTGCCTCCAAATGTGTTTCGAAAACTACTACTGGTGCCCAGGAATCGATAAAAGCGTAGACAGTTTGAGACATTACTCCCATGGAGAAAAGTGCGCATGCTGCGTGTTGTATTCAATTCCGATGCAATTTCTGTGTTTCATCAACACTCTGAACGTCTACAGATTAGAGAGTGCCTCCAAATGTGTTTCGAAAACTACTACTGGTGCCCAGGAATCGATAAAAGAGTAGACAGTTTGAGACATTACTCCCATGGAGAAAAGTGCGCATGGTGCGTGTTGTATTCAATCCCGATGCAATTTCTGTGTTTCATCAACACTCTGAACGTCTACAGATTAGAGAGTGCCTCCAAATGTGTTTCGAAAACTACTACTGGTGCCCAGGAATCGATAAAAGAGTAGACAGTTTGAGACATTACTCCCATGGAGAAAAGTGCGCATGGTGCGTGTTGTATTCAATCCCGATGCAATTTCTGTGTTTCATCAACACTCTGAACGTCTACAGATTAGAGAGTGCCTCCAAATGTATTTCGAAAACTACTACTGGTCTCCCAGGAATCGATAAAAGCGTAGACAGTTTCAGACATTACTCCCATGGAGAAAAGTGCGCATGCTGCGTGTTGTATTCAATCCCGATGCAACTTCTGTGTTTCATCAACACTCTGAACGTCTACAGATTAGAGAGTGCCTCCAAATGTGTTTCGAAAACTACTACTGGTGCCCAGGAATCGATAAAAGCGTAGACAGTTTGAGACATTACTCCCATGGAGAAAAGTGCGCATGCTGCGTGTTGTATTCAATTCCGATGCAATTTCTGTGTTTCATCAACACTCTGAACGTCTACAGATTAGAGAGTGCCTCCAAATGTGTTTCGAAAACTACTACTGGTGCCCAGGAATCGATAAAAGCGTAGACAGTTTGAGACTTTACTCCCATGGAGAAAAGTGCTCGTGGTGCGTGTTGTATTCAATCCCGATGCAATTTCTGTGTTTCATCAACACTCTGAACGTCCACAGATTACAGAATGCTTCCAGATGTGCCTCGAAAACTACTACTGGTCTCCCAGGAATCGATAAAAGCGTAGACAGTTTGAGACATTACTCCCATGGAGAAAAGTGCGCATGGTGCGTGTTGTATTCAATACCGATGCAATTTCTGTGTTTCATCAACACTCTGAACGTCCACAGATTACAAAATGCCTCCAAATGTATTTCGAAAATTACTACTGGTCTCCCAGGAATCGATAAAAGCGTAGACAGATTGAGACATTACTCCCATGGAGAAAAGGGCGCATGCTGCGTCTTGTATTCAATCCCGATGGAATTTCTGTGTTTCATCAACACTCTGAACGTCCACAGATTACAGAATACCTCCAAATGTATTTCGAAAACTACTACTGGTCTCCCAGGAATCGATAAAAGCGTAGACAGTTTGAGACATTACTCCCATGGAGAAAAGTGCTCGTGGTGCGTGTTGTATTCAATACCGATGCAATTTCTGTGTTTCATCAACACTCTGAACGTCTACATATTAGAGAGTGCCTCCAAATGTGTTTCGAAAACTACTACTGGTGCCCAGGAATCGATAAAAGCGTAGACAGTTTGAGACATTACTCCCATGGAGAAAAGTGCTCGTGGTGCGTGTTGTTTTCAATCCCGATGCAATTTCTGTGTTTCATCAACACTCTGAACGTCTACAGATTAGAGAGTGCCTCCAAATGTGTTTCGAAAACTACTACTGGTGCCCAGGAATCGATAAAAGCGTAGACAGTTTGAGACATTACTCCCATGGAGAAAAGTGCTCGTGGTGCGTGTTGTATTCAATACCGATGCAATTTCTGTGTTTCATCAACACTCTGAACGTCCACAGATTACAGAATACCTCCAAATGTATTTCGAAAACTACTACTGGTCTCCCAGGAATCGATAAAAGCGTAGACACTTTGAGACATTACTCCCATGGAGAAAACTTCTCATGGTGCGTGTTGTATTCAATCCCGATGCAATTTCTGTGTTTCATCAACACTCTGAACGTCTACATATTAGAGAGTGCCTCCAAATGTGTTTCGAAAACTACTACTGGTGCCCAGGAATCGATAAAAGCGTAGACAGTTTGAGACATTACTCCCATGGAGAAAAGTGCTCGTGGTGCGTGTTGTTTTCAATCCCGATGCAATTTCTGTGTTTCATCAACACTCTGAACGTCTACAGATTAGAGAGTGCCTCCAAATGTGTTTCGAAAACTACTACTGGTGCCCAGGAATCGATAAAAGCGTAGACAGTTTGAGACATTACTCCCATGGAGAAAAGTGCTCGTGGTGCGTGTTGTATTCAATACCGATGCAATTTCTGTGTTTCATCAACACTCTGAACGTCCACAGATTACAGAATACCTCCAAATGTATTTCGAAAACTACTACTGGTCTCCCAGGAATCGATAAAAGCGTAGACACTTTGAGACATTACTCCCATGGAGAAAACTTCTCATGGTGCGTGTTGTATTCAATCCCGATGCAATTTCTGTGTTTCATCAACACTCTGAACGGCTACAGATTAGAGAGTGCCTCCAAATGTGTTTCGAAAACTACTACTGGTGCCCAGGAATCGATAAAAGCGTAGACAGTTTGAGACATTACTCCCATGGAGAAAAGTGCTCGTGGTGCGTGTTGTATTCAATACCGATGCAATTTCTGTGTTTCATCAACACTCTGAACGTCCACATATTACAGAATACCTCCAAATGTATTTCGAAAACTACTACTGGTCTCCCAGGAATCGATAAAAGCGTAGACACTTTGAGACATTACTCCCATGGAGAAAAGTGCTCATGGTGCGTGTTGTATTCAATCCTGATGCAATTTCTGTGTTTCATCAACACTCTGAACGTCTACAGATTAGAGAGTGCCTCCAAATGTGTTTCGAAAACTACTACTGGTGCCCAGGAATCGATAAAAGAGTAGACAGTTTGAGACATTACTCCCATGGAGAAAAGTGCGCATGGTGCGTGTTGTATTCAATCCCGATGCAATTTCTGTGTTTCATCTACACTCTGAAAGTCCACAGATTACAGAATGCCTCCAAATGTATTTCGAAAACTACTACTGGTCTCCCAGGAATCGATAAAAGATTAGACAGTTTCAGACATTACTCCCATGGAGAAAAGTGCGCATGCTGCGTGTTGTATTCAATCCCGATGCAATTTCTGTGTTTCATCAACACTCTGAACGTCCACAGGTTACAGAATGCCTCCAAATGTATTTCGAAAACTACTACTGGTCTCCCAGGAATCGATAAAAGCGTAGATAGTTTGAGACATTACTCCCATGGAGAAAAGTGCGCATGCTGCGTGTTGTATTCAATCCCGATGCAACTTCTGTGTTTCATCAACACTCTGAACGTCTACAGATTAGAGAGTGCCTCCAAATGTGTTTCGAAAACTACTACTGGTGCCCAGGAATCGATAAAAGCGTAGACAGTTTGAGACTTTACTCCCATGGAGAAAAGTGCTCGTGGTGCGTGTTGTATTCAATCCCGATGCAATTTCTGTGTTTCATCAACACTCTGAACGTCCACAGATTACAGAATGCTTCCAGATGTGCCTCGAAAACTACTACTGGTCTCCCAGGAATCGATAAAAGCGTAGACAGATTGAGACATTACTCCCATGGAGAAAAGTGCGCATGGTGCGTGTTGTATTCAATACCGATGCAATTTCTGTGTTTCATCAACACTCTCAACGTCTACAGATTACAGAATGCCTCAAAATGTGTTTAGAAAACTACTACTGGTCTCCCAGGAATCGATAAAAGCGTACACAGTTTAAGACATTACTCCCATGGAGAAAAGGGCGCATGCTGCGTGTTGTATTCAATCCCGATGCAATTTCTGTGTTTCATCAACACTCTGAACGTCTGCAGATTACAGAATGCCTCAAAATGTGTTTAGAAAACTACTACTGGTCTCCCAGGAATCGATAAAAGCGTACACAGTTTGAGACATTACTCCCATGGAGAAAAGTGCGCATGGTGCGTGTTGTATTCAATCCCGATGCAATTTCTGTGTTTCATCAACACTCTGAACGTCCACAGATTACAGAATGCCTCCAAATGTATTTCGAAAACTACTACTGGTCTCCCAGGAATCGATAAAAGCGTAGACACTTTGAGACATTACTCCCATGGAGAAGAGTGCTCCTGGTGCGTGTTGTATTCAATCCCGATGCAATTTCTGTGTTTCATCAACACTCTGAACGTCTACAGATTAGAGAGTGCCTCCAAATGTGTTTCGAAAACTACTACTGGTGCCCAGGAATCGATAAAAGAGTAGACAGTTTGAGACATTACTCCCATGGAGAAAAGTGCGCATGGTGCGTGTTGTATTCAATCCCGATGCAATTTCTGTGTTTCATCAACACTCTGAACGTCTACAGATTAGAGAGTGCCTCCAAATGTATTTCGAAAACTACTACTGGTCTCCCAGGAATCGATAAAAGCGTAGACAGTTTCAGACATTACTCCCATGGAGAAAAGTGCGCATGCTGCGTGTTGTATTCAATCCCGATGCAACTTCTGTGTTTCATCAACACTCTGAACGTCTACAGATTAGAGAGTGCCTCCAAATGTATTTCGAAAACTACTACTGGTCTCCCAGGAATCGATAAAAGCGTAGACAGTTTCAGACATTACTCCCATGGAGAAAAGTGCGCATGCTGCGTGTTGTATTCAATCCCGATGCAATTTCTGTGTTTCATCAACACTCTGAACGTCTACAGATTAGAGAGTGCCTCCAAATGTGTTTCGAAAACTACTACTGGTGCCCAGGAATCGATAAAAGAGTAGACAGTTTGAGACATTACTCCCATGGAGAAAAGTGCGCATGGTGCGTGTTGTATTCAATCCCGATGCAATTTCTGTGTTTCATCAACACTCTGAACGTCTACAGATTAGAGAGTGCCTCCAAATGTATTTCGAAAACTACTACTGGTCTCCCAGGAATCGATAAAAGCGTAGACAGTTTCAGACATTACTCCCATGGAGAAAAGTGCGCATGCTGCGTGTTGTATTCAATCCCGATGCAACTTCTGTGTTTCATCAACACTCTGAACGTCTACAGATTAGAGAGTGCCTCCAAATGTATTTCGAAAACTACTACTGGTCTCCCAGGAATCGATAAAAGCGTAGACAGTTTCAGACATTACTCCCATGGAGAAAAGTGCGCATGCTGAGTGTTGTATTCAATCCCGATGCAATTTCTGTGTTTCATCAACACTCTGAACGTCTACAGATTAGAGAGTGCCTCCAAATGTGTTTCGAAAACTACTACTGGTGCCCAGGAATCGATAAAAGCGTAGACAGTTTGAGACTTTACTCCCATGGAGAAAAGTGCTCGTGGTGCGTGTTGTATTCAATCCCGATGCAATTTCTGTGTTTCATCAACACTCTGAACGTCCACAGATTACAGAACGCCTCCAAATGTATTTCGAAAACTACTACTGGTCTCCCAGGAATCGATAAAAGCGTAGACAGTTTGAGACATTACTCCCATGGAGAAAAGTGCGCATGCTGCGTGTTGTATTCAATCCCGATGCAATTTCTGTGTTTCATCAACACTCTGAACGTCTACAGATTAGAGAGTGCCTCCAAATGTGTTTCGAAAACTACTACTGGTGCCCAGGAATCGATAAAAGCGTAGACAGTTTGAGACTTTACTCCCATGGAGAAAAGTGCTCGTGGTGCGTGTTGTATTCAATCCCGATGCAATTTCTGTGTTTCATCAACACTCTGAACGTCCACAGATTACAGAATGCTTCCACATGTGCCTCGAAAACTACTACTGGTCTCCCAGGAATCGATAAAAGCGTAGACAGATTGAGACATTACTCCCATGGAGAAAAGTGCGCATGCTGCGTGTTGTATTCAATCCCGATGCAATTTCTGTGTTTCATCAACACTCTGAACGTCTGCAGATTACAGAATGCCTCAAAATGTGTTTAGAAAACTACTACTGGTCTCCCAGGAATCGATAAAAGCGTACACAGTTTGAGACATTACTCCCATGGAGAAAAGTGCGCATGGTGCGTGTTGTATTCAATCCCGATGCAATTTCTGTGTTTCATCAACACTCTGAACGTCCACAGATTACAGAATGCCTCCAAATGTATTTCGAAAACTACTACTGGTCTCCCAGGAATCGATAAAAGCGTAGACACTTTGAGACATTACTCCCATGGAGAAGAGTGCTCCTGGTGCGTGTTGTATTCAATCCCGATGCAATTTCTGTGTTTCATCAACACTCTGAACGTCTACAGATTAGAGAGTGCCTCCAAATGTGTTTCGAAAACTACTACTGGTGCCCAGGAATCGATAAAAGAGTAGACAGTTTGAGACATTACTCCCATGGAGAAAAGTGCGCATGGTGCGTGTTGTATTCAATCCCGATGCAATTTCTGTGTTTCATCAACACTCTGAACGTCTACAGATTAGAGAGTGCCTCCAAATGTATTTCGAAAACTACTACTGGTCTCCCAGGAATCGATAAAAGCGTAGACAGTTTCAGACATTACTCCCATGGAGAAAAGTGCGCATGCTGCGTGTTGTATTCAATCCCGATGCAACTTCTGTGTTTCATCAACACTCTGAACGTCTACAGATTAGAGAGTGCCTCCAAATGTATTTCGAAAACTACTACTGGTCTCCCAGGAATCGATAAAAGCGTAGACAGTTTCAGACATTACTCCCATGGAGAAAAGTGCGCATGCTGCGTGTTGTATTCAATCCCGATGCAATTTCTGTGTTTCATCAACACTCTGAACGTCTACAGATTAGAGAGTGCCTCCAAATGTGTTTCGAAAACTACTACTGGTGCCTAGGAATCGATAAAAGAGTAGACAGTTTGAGACATTACTCCCATGGAGAAAAGTGCGCATGGTGCGTGTTGTATTCAATCCCGATGCAATTTCTGTGTTTCATCAACACTCTGAACGTCTACAGATTAGAGAGTGCCTCCAAATGTATTTCGAAAACTACTACTGGTCTCCCAGGAATCGATAAAAGCGTAGACAGTTTCAGACATTACTCCCATGGAGAAAAGTGCGCATGCTGCGTGTTGTATTCAATCCCGATGCAACTTCTGTGTTTCATCAACACTCTGAACGTCTACAGATTAGAGAGTGCCTCCAAATGTATTTCGAAAACTACTACTGGTCTCCCAGGAATCGATAAAAGCGTAGACAGTTTCAGACATTACTCCCATGGAGAAAAGTGCGCATGCTGCGTGTTGTATTCAATCCCGATGCAACTTCTGTGTTTCATCAACACTCTGAACGTCTACAGATTAGAGAGTGCCTCCAAATGTATTTCGAAAACTACTACTGGTCTCCCAGGAATCGATAAAAGCGTAGACAGTTTCAGACATTACTCCCATGGAGAAAAGTGCGCATGCTGAGTGTTGTATTCAATCCCGATGCAATTTCTGTGTTTCATCAACACTCTGAACGTCTACAGATTAGAGAGTGCCTCCAAATGTGTTTCGAAAACTACTACTGGTGCCCAGGAATCGATAAAAGCGTAGACAGTTTGAGACTTTACTCCCATGGAGAAAAGTGCTCGTGGTGCGTGTTGTATTCAATCCCGATGCAATTTCTGTGTTTCATCAACACTCTGAACGTCCACAGATTACAGAACGCCTCCAAATGTATTTCGAAAACTACTACTGGTCTCCCAGGAATCGATAAAAGCGTAGACAGTTTCAGACATTACTCCCATGGAGAAAAGTGCGCATGCTGCGTGTTGTATTCAATCCCGATGCAACTTCTGTGTTTCATCAACACTCTGAACGTCTACAGATTAGAGAGTGCCTCCAAATGTATTTCGAAAACTACTACTGGTCTCCCAGGAATCGATAAAAGCGTAGACAGTTTCAGACATTACTCCCATGGAGAAAAGTGCGCATGCTGAGTGTTGTATTCAATCCCGATGCAATTTCTGTGTTTCATCAACACTCTGAACGTCTACAGATTAGAGAGTGCCTCCAAATGTGTTTCGAAAACTACTACTGGTGCCCAGGAATCGATAAAAGCGTAGACAGTTTGAGACTTTACTCCCATGGAGAAAAGTGCTCGTGGTGCGTGTTGTATTCAATCCCGATGCAATTTCTGTGTTTCATCAACACTCTGAACGTCCACAGATTACAGAACGCCTCCAAATGTATTTCGAAAACTACTACTGGTCTCCCAGGAATCGATAAAAGCGTAGACAGTTTGAGACATTACTCCCATGGAGAAAAGTGCGCATGCTGCGTGTTGTATTCAATCCCGATGCAATTTCTGTGTTTCATCAACACTCTGAACGTCTACAGATTAGAGAGTGCCTCCAAATGTGTTTCGAAAACTACTACTGGTGCCCAGGAATCGATAAAAGCGTAGACAGTTTGAGACTTTACTCCCATGGAGAAAAGTGCTCGTGGTGCGTGTTGTATTCAATCCCGATGCAATTTCTGTGTTTCATCAACACTCTGAACGTCTGCAGATTACAGAATGCCTCAAAATGTGTTTAGAAAACTACTACTGGTCTCCCAGGAATCGATAAAAGCGTAGACAGTTTGAGACATTACTCCCATGGAGAAAAGTGCTCGTGGTGCGTGTTGTATTCAATACCGATGCAATTTCTGTGTTTCATCAACACTCTGAACGTCCACAGATTACAGAATACCTCCAAATGTATTTCGAAAACTACTACTGGTCTCCCAGGAATCGATAAAAGCGTAGACACTTAGAGACATTACTCCCATGGAGAAAAGTGCTCATGGTGCGTGTTGTATTGAATCCCGATGCAATTTCTGTGTTTCATCAACACTCTGAACGTCTACAGATTAGAGAGTGCCTCCAAATGTGTTTCGAAAACTACTACTGGTGCCCAGGAATCGATAAAAGAGTAGACAGTTTGAGACATTACTCCCATGGAGAAAAGTGCGCATGGTGCGTGTTGTATTCAATCCCGATGCAATTTCTGTGTTTCATCTACACTCTGAACGTCCACAGATTACAGAATGCCTCCAAATGTATTTCGAAAACTACTACTGGTCTCCCAGGAATCGATAAAAGATTAGACAGTTTCAGTCATTACTCCCATGGAGAAAAGTGCGCATGGTGCGTGTTGTATTCAATCCCGATGCAATTTCTGTGTTTCATCAACACTCTGAACGTCCACAGATTACAGAATGCCTCCAAATGTATTTCGAAAACTACTACTGGTCTCCCAGGAATCGATAAAAGCGTAGACACTTTGAGACATTACTCCCATGGAGAAAAGTGCTCATGGTGCGTGTTGTATTCAATCCCGATGCAATTTCTGTGTTTCATCAACACTCTGAACGTCTACAGATTAGAGAGTGCCTCCAAATGTGTTTCGAAAACTACTACTGGTGCCCAGGAATCGATAAAAGCGTAGACAGTTTGAGACATTACTCCCATGGAGAAAAGTGCGCATGCTGCGTGTTGTATTCAATCCCGATGCAATTTCTGTGTTTCATCAACACTCTGAACGTCTACAGATTAGAGAGTGCCTCCAAATGTGTTTCGAAAACTACTACTGGTGCCCAGGAATCGATAAAAGCGTAGACAGTTTGAGACTTTACTCCCATGGAGAAAAGTGCTCGTGGTGCGTGTTGTATTCAATCCCGATGCAATTTCTGTGTTTCATCAACACTCTGAACGTCCACAGATTACAGAATGCTTCCAGATGTGCCTCGAAAACTACTACTGGTCTCCCAGGAATCGATAAAAGCGTAGACAGTTTGAGACATTACTCCCATGGAGAAAAGTGCGCATGGTGCGTGTTGTATTCAATACCGATGCAATTTCTGTGTTTCATCAACACTCTGAACGTCCACAGATTACAAAATGCCTCCAAATGTATTTCGAAAATTACTACTGGTCTCCCAGGAATCGATAAAAGCGTAGACAGATTGAGACATTACTCCCATGGAGAAAAGGGCGCATGCTGCGTCTTGTATTCAATCCCGATGCAATTTCTGTGTTTCATCAACACTCTGAACGTCCACAGATTACAGAATACCTCCAAATGTATTTCGAAAACTACTACTGGTCTCCCAGGAATCGATAAAAGCGTAGACAGTTTGAGACATTACTCCCATGGAGAAAAGTGCTCGTGGTGCGTGTTGTATTCAATACCGATGCAATTTCTGTGTTTCATCAACACTCTGAACGTCTACATATTAGAGAGTGCCTCCAAATGTGTTTCGAAAACTACTACTGGTGCCCAGGAATCGATAAAAGCGTAGACAGTTTGAGACATTACTCCCATGGAGAAAAGTGCTCGTGGTGCGTGTTGTTTTCAATCCCGATGCAATTTCTGTGTTTCATCAACACTCTGAACGTCTACAGATTAGAGAGTGCCTCCAAATGTGTTTCGAAAACTACTACTGGTGCCCAGGAATCGATAAAAGCGTAGACAGTTTGAGACATTACTCCCATGGAGAAAAGTGCTCGTGGTGCGTGTTGTATTCAATACCGATGCAATTTCTGTGTTTCATCAACACTCTGAACGTCCACAGATTACAGAATACCTCCAAATGTATTTCGAAAACTACTACTGGTCTCCCAGGAATCGATAAAAGCGTAGACACTTTGAGACATTACTCCCATGGAGAAAACTTCTCATGGTGCGTGTTGTATTCAATCCCGATGCAATTTCTGTGTTTCATCAACACTCTGAACGTCTACAGATTAGAGAGTGCCTCCAAATGTGTTTCGAAAACTACTACTGGTGCCCAGGAATCGATAAAAGCGTAGACAGTTTGAGACATTACTCCCATGGAGAAAAGTGCTCGTGGTGCGTGTTGTATTCAATACCGATGCAATTTCTGTGTTTCATCAACACTCTGAACGTCCACAGATTACAGAATACCTCCAAATGTATTTCGAAAACTACTACTGGTCTCCCAGGAATCGATAAAAGCGTAGACACTTTGAGACATTACTCCCATGGAGAAAAGTGCTCATGGTGCGTGTTGTATTCAATCCTGATGCAATTTCTGTGTTTCATCAACACTCTGAACGTCTACAGATTAGAGAGTGCCTCCAAATGTGTTTCGAAAACTACTACTGGTGCCCAGGAATCGATAAAAGAGTAGACAGTTTGAGACATTACTCCCATGGAGAAAAGTGCGCATGGTGCGTGTTGTATTCAATCCCGATGCAATTTCTGTGTTTCATCTACACTCTGAAAGTCCACAGATTACAGAATGCCTCCAAATGTATTTCGAAAACTACTACTGGTCTCCCAGGAATCGATAAAAGATTAGACAGTTTCAGACATTACTCCCATGGAGAAAAGTGCGCATGCTGCGTGTTGTATTCAATCCCGATGCAATTTCTGTGTTTCATCAACACTCTGAACGTCCACAGGTTACAGAATGCCTCCAAATGTATTTCGAAAACTACTACTGGTCTCCCAGGAATCGATAAAAGCGTAGATAGTTTGAGACATTACTCCCATGGAGAAAAGTGCGCATGCTGCGTGTTGTATTCAATCCCGATGCAACTTCTGTGTTTCATCAACACTCTGAACGTCTACAGATTAGAGAGTGCCTCCAAATGTGTTTCGAAAACTACTACTGGTGCCCAGGAATCGATAAAAGCGTAGACAGTTTGAGACTTTACTCCCATGGAGAAAAGTGCTCGTGGTGCGTGTTGTATTCAATCCCGATGCAATTTCTGTGTTTCATCAACACTCTGAACGTCCACAGATTACAGAATGCTTCCAGATGTGCCTCGAAAACTACTACTGGTCTCCCAGGAATCGATAAAAGCGTAGACAGATTGAGACATTACTCCCATGGAGAAAAGTGCGCATGATGCGTGTTGTATTCAATACCGATGCAATTTCTGTGTTTCATCAACACTCTCAACGTCTACAGATTACAGAATGCCTCAAAATGTGTTTAGAAAACTACTACTGGTCTCCCAGGAATCGATAAAAGCGTACACAGTTTAAGACATTACTCCCATGGAGAAAAGGGCGCATGCTGCGTGTTGTATTCAATCCCGATGCAATTTCTGTGTTTCATCAACACTCTGAACGTCTGCAGATTACAGAATGCCTCAAAATGTGTTTAGAAAACTACTACTGGTCTCCCAGGAATCGATAAAAGCGTACACAGTTTGAGACATTACTCCCATGGAGAAAAGTGCGCATGGTGCGTGTTGTATTCAATCCCGATGCAATTTCTGTGTTTCATCAACACTCTGAACGTCCACAGATTACAGAATGCCTCCAAATGTATTTCGAAAACTACTACTGGTCTCCCAGGAATCGATAAAAGCGTAGACAGTTTGAGACATTACTCCCATGGAGAAAAGTGCTCGTGGTGCGTGTTGTATTCAATCCCGATGCAATTTCTGTGTTTCATCAACACTCTGAACGTCCACAGATTACAGAATGTTTCCAGATGTGCTTTGAAAACTACTACTGGTCTCCCAGGAATCGATAAAAGCGTAGACACTTTGAGACATTACTCCCATGGAGAAGAGTGCTCCTGGTGCGTGTTGTATTCAATCCCGATGCAATTTCTGTGTTTCATCAACACTCTGAACGTCTACAGATTAGAGAGTGCCTCCAAATGTGTTTCGAAAACTACTACTGGTGCCCAGGAATCGATAAAAGAGTAGACAGTTTGAGACATTACTCCCATGGAGAAAAGTGCGCATGGTGCGTGTTGTATTCAATCCCGATGCAATTTCTGTGTTTCATCAACACTCTGAACGTCTACAGATTAGAGAGTGCCTCCAAATGTGTTTCGAAAACTACAACTGGTGCCCAGGAATCGATAAAAGAGTAGACAGTTTGAGACATTACTCCCATGGAGAAAAGTGCGCATGGTGCGTGTTGTATTCAATCCCGATGCAATTTCTGTGTTTCATCAACACTCTGAACGTCTACAGATTAGAGAGTGCCTCCAAATGTATTTCGAAAACTACTACTGGTCTCCCAGGAATCGATAAAAGCGTAGACAGTTTCAGACATTACTCCCATGGAGAAAAGTGCGCATGCTGCGTGTTGTATTCAATCCCGATGCAACTTCTGTGTTTCATCAACACTCTGAACGTCTACAGATTAGAGAGTGCCTCCAAATGTATTTCGAAAACTACTACTGGTCTCCCAGGAATCGATAAAAGCGTAGACAGTTTCAGACATTACTCCCATGGAGAAAAGTGCGCATGCTGAGTGTTGTATTCAATCCCGATGCAACTTCTGTGTTTCATCAACACTCTGAACGTCCACAGATTACAGAACGCCTCCAAATGTATTTCGAAAACTACTACTGGTCTCCCAGGAATCGATAAAAGCGTAGACAGTTTGAGACATTACTCCCATGGAGAAAAGTGCGCATGCTGCGTGTTGTATTCAATCCCGATGCAATTTCTGTGTTTCATCAACACTCTGAACGTCTACAGATTAGAGAGTGCCTCCAAATGTGTTTCGAAAACTACTACTGGTGCCCAGGAATCGATAAAAGCGTAGACAGTTTGAGACTTTACTCCCATGGAGAAAAGTGCTCGTGGTGCGTGTTGTATTAAATCCCGATGCAATTTCTGTGTTTCATCAACACTCTGAACGTCCACAGATTACAGAATGCTTCCACATGTGCCTCGAAAACTACTACTGGTCTCCCAGGAATCGATAAAAGCGTAGACAGATTGAGACATTACTCCCATGGAGAAAAGTGCGCATGGTGCGTGTTGTATTCAATACCGATGCAATTTCTGTGTTTCATCAACACTCTCAACGTCTACAGATTACAGAATGCCTCAAAATGTGTTTAGAAAACTACTACTGGTCTCCCAGGAATCGATAAAAGCGTACACAGTTTAAGACATTACTCCCATGGAGAAAAGGGCGCATGCTGCGTGTTGTATTCAATCCCGATGCAATTTCTGTGTTTCATCAACACTCTGAACGTCTGCAGATTACAGAATGCCTCAAAATGTGTTTAGAAAACTACTACTGGTCTCCCAGGAATCGATAAAAGCGTACACAGTTTGAGACATTACTCCCATGGAGAAAAGTGCGCATGGTGCGTGTTGTATTCAATCCCGATGCAATTTCTGTGTTTCATCAACACTCTGAACGTCCACAGATTACAGAATGCCTCCAAATGTATTTCGAAAACTACTACTGGTCTCCCAGGAATCGATAAAAGCGTAGACAGTTTGAGACATTACTCCCATGGAGAAAAGTGCTCGTGGTGCGTGTTGTATTCAATATCGATGCAATTTCTGTGTTTCATCAACACTCTGAACGTCCACAGATTACAGAATGTTTCCAGATGTGCTTCGAAAACTACTACTGGTCTCCCAGGAATCGATAAAAGCGTAGACACTTTGAGACATTACTCCCATGGAGAAGAGTGCTCCTGGTGCGTGTTGTATTCAATCCCGATGCAATTTCTGTGTTTCATCAACACTCTGAACGTCTACAGATTAGAGAGTGCCTCCAAATGTGTTTCGAAAACTACTACTGGTGCCCAGGAATCGATAAAAGAGTAGACAGTTTGAGACATTACTCCCATGGAGAAAAGTGCGCATGGTGCGTGTTGTATTCAATCCCGATGCAATTTCTGTGTTTCATCAACACTCTGAACGTCTACAGATTAGAGAGTGCCTCCAAATGTGTTTCGAAAACTACTACTGGTGCCCAGGAATCGATAAAAGAGTAGACAGTTTGAGACATTACTCCCATGGAGAAAAGTGCGCATGGTGCGTGTTGTATTCAATCCCGATGCAATTTCTGTGTTTCATCAACACTCTGAACGTCTACAGATTAGAGAGTGCCTCCAAATGTATTTCGAAAACTACTACTGGTATCCCAGGAATCGATAAAAGCGTAGACAGTTTCAGACATTACTCCCATGGAGAAAAGTGCGCATGCTGCGTGTTGTATTCAATCCCGATGCAACTTCTGTGTTTCATCAACACTCTGAACGTCTACAGATTAGAGAGTGCCTCCAAATGTATTTCGAAAACTACTACTGGTCTCCCAGGAATCGATAAAAGCGTAGACAGTTTCAGAGATTACTCCCATGGAGAAAAGTGCGCATGCTGAGTGTTGTATTCAATCCCGATGCAATTTCTGTGTTTCATCAACACTCTGAACGTCCACAGATTACAGAATGCCTCCAAATGTATTTCGAAAACTACTACTGGTCTCCCAGGAATCGATAAAAGCGTAGACAGTTTGAGACATTACTCCCATGGAGAAAAGTGCGCATGCTGCGTGTTGTATTCAATCCCGATGCAATTTCTGTGTTTCATCAACACTCTGAACGTCTACAGATTAGAGAGTGCCTCCAAATGTGTTTCGAAAACTACTACTGGTGCCCAGGAATCGATAAAAGCGTAGACAGTTTGAGACTTTACTCCCATGGAGAAAAGTGCTCGTGGTGCGTGTTGTATTCAATCCCGATGCAATTTCTGTGTTTCATCAACACTCTGAACGTCCACAGATTACAGAATGCTTCCACATGTGCCTCGAAAACTACTACTGGTCTCCCAGGAATCGATAAAAGCGTAGACAGTTTGAGACATTACTCCCATGGAGAAAAGTGCTTATGATGCGTGTTGTATTCAATACCGATGCAATTTCTGTGTTTCATCAACACTCTGAACGTCCACAGATTACAGAATGCCTCCAAATGTATTTCGAAAACTACTACTGGTCTCCCAGGAATCGATAAAAGCGTAGACAGTTTGAGACATTACTCCCATGGAGAAAAGTGCGCATGCTGCGTGTTGTATTCAATCCCGATGCAATTTCTGTGTTTCATCAACACTCTGAACGTCTACAGATTAGAGAGTGCCTCCAAATGTGTTTCGAAAACTACTACTGGTGCCCAGGAATCGATAAAAGCGTAGACAGTTTGAGACTTTACTCCCATGGAGAAAAGTGCTCGTGGTGCGTGTTGTATTCAATCCCGATGCAATTTCTGTGTTTCATCAACACTCTGAACGTCCACAGATTACAGAATGCTTCCAGATGTGCCTCGAAAACTACTACTGGTCTCCCAGGAATCGATAAAAGCGTATACAGTTTGAGACATTACTCCCATGGAGAAAAGTGCGCATGGTGCGTGTTGTATTCAATCCCGATGCAATTTCTGTGTTTCATCAACACTCTGAACGTCCACAGATTACAGAATGCCTCCAAATGTATTTCGAAAACTACTACTGGTCTCCCAGGAATCGATAAAAGCGTAGACAGTTTGAGACATTACTCCCATGGAGAAAAGTGCTCGTGGTGCGTGTTGTATTCAATCCCGATGCAATTTCTGTGTTTCATCAACACTCTGGACGTCCACAGATTACAGAATGTTTCCAGATGTGCTTCGAAAACTACTACTGGTCTCCCAGGAATCGATAAAAGCGTAGACAGTTTGAAACATTACTCCCATGGAGAAAAGTGCGCATGGTGCGTGTTGTATTCAATACCGATGCAATTTCTGTGTTTCATCTACACTCTGAACGTCCACAGATTACAGAATGCCTCCAAATTTATTTCGAAATCTACTACTGGTCTCCCAGGAATCGATAAAAGCGTAGACACTTTGAGACATTACTCCCATGGAGAAGAGTGCTCCTGGTGCGTGTTGTATTCAATCCCGATGCAATTTCCTTGTTTCATCAACACTCTGAACGTCTACAGATTAGAGAGTGCCTCCAAATGTGTTTCGAAAACTACTACTGGTGCCCAGGAATCGATAAAAGCGTAGACAGTTTGAGACATTACTCCCATGGAGAAAAGTGTGCATGGTGCGTGTTGTATTCAATCCCGATGCAATTTCTGTGTTTCATCAACACTCTGAACGTCCACAGATTACAGAATGCCTCCAAATGTATTTCGAAAACTACTACTGGTCTCCCAGGAATCGATAAAAGCGTAGATAGTTTGAGACATTACTCCCATGGAGAAAAGTGCTCATGGTGCGTGTTGTATTCAATCCCGATGCAATTTCTGTGTTTCATCAACACTCTGAACGTCTACAGATTAGAGAGTGCCTCCAAATGTGTTTCGAAAACTACTGCTGGTGCCCAGGAATCGATAAAAGCGTAGACAGTTTGAGACATTACTCCCATGGAGAAAAGTGCGCATGGTGCGTGTTATATTCAATCCCGATGCAATCTCTGTGTTTCATCAACACTCTGAACGTCCACAGATTACAAAATGCCTCCAAATGTCTTTCGGAAACTACTACTGGTCTCCCAGGAATCGATAAAAGCGTAGACAGTTTGAGACATTACTCCCATGGAGAAAAGTGCTTATGATGCGTGTTGTATTCAATACCGATGCAATTTCTGTGTTTCATCAACACTCTGAACGTCCACAGATTACAGAATGCCTCCAAATGTATTTCGAAAACTACTACTGGTGCCCAGGAATCGATAAAAGCGTAGACAGTTTGAGACTTTACTCCCATGGAGAAAAGTGCTCGTGGTGCGTGTTGTATTCAATCCCGATGCAATTTCTGTGTTTCATCAACACTCTGAACGTCCACAGATTACAGAATGCTTCCAGATGTGCCTCGAAAACTACTACTGGTCTCCCAGGAATCGATAAAAGCGTACACAGTTTGAGACATTACTCCCATGGAGAAAAGTGCGCATGGTGCGTGTTGTATTCAATCCCGATGCAATTTCTGTGTTTCATCAACACTCTGAACGTCCACAGATTACAGAATGCCTCCAAATGTATTTCGAAAACTACTACTGGTCTCCCAGGAATCGATAAAAGCGTAGACAGTTTGAGACATTACTCCCATGGAGAAAAGTGCTCGTGGTGCGTGTTGTATTCAATCCCGATGCAATTTCTGTGTTTCATCAACACTCTGGACGTCCACAGATTACAGAATGTTTCCAGATGTGCTTCGAAAACTACTACTGGTCTCCCAGGAATCGATAAAAGCGTAGACAGTTTGAAACATTACTCCCATGGAGAAAAGTGCGCATGGTGCGTGTTGTATTCAATACCGATGCAATTTCTGTGTTTCATCTACACTCTGAACGTCCACAGATTACAGAATGCCTCCAAATTTATTTCGAAATCTACTACTGGTCTCCCAGGAATCGATAAAAGCGTAGACACTTTGAGACATTACTCCCATGGAGAAGAGTGCTCCTGGTGCGTGTTGTATTCAATCCCGATGCAATTTCCTTGTTTCATCAACACTCTGAACGTCTACAGATTAGAGAGTGCCTCCAAATGTGTTTCGAAAACTACTACTGGTGCCCAGGAATCGATAAAAGCGTAGACAGTTTGAGACATTACTCCCATGGAGAAAAGTGTGCATGGTGCGTGTTGTATTCAATCCCGATGCAATTTCTGTGTTTCATCAACACTCTGAACGTCCACAGATTACAGAATGCCTCCAAATGTATTTCGAAAACTACTACTGGTCTCCCAGGAATCGATAAAATCGTAGACAGTTTGAGACATTACTCCCATGGAGAAAAGTGCTCATGGTGCGTGTTGTATTCAATCCCGATGCAATTTCTGTGTTTCATCAACACTCTGAACGTCTACAGATTAGAGAGTGCCTCCAAATGTGTTTCGAAAACTACTGCTGGTGCCCAGGAATCGATAAAAGCGTAGACAGTTTGAGACATTACTCCCATGGAGAAAAGTGCGCATGGTGCGTGTTATATTCAATCCCGATGCAATCTCTGTGTTTCATCAACACTCTGAACGTCCACAGATTACAAAATGCCTCCAAATGTCTTTCGGAAACTACTACTGGTCTCCCAGGAATCGATAAAAGCGTAGACACTTTGAGACATTACTCCAATGGAGAAGAGTGCTCCTGGTGCGTGTTGTATTCAATCCCGATGCAATTTCTGTGTTTCATCAATACTCTGAACGTCTACAGATTAGAGAGTGCCTCCAAATGTGTTTCGAAAACTACTACTGGTGCCCAGGAATCGATAAAAGCGTAGACAGTTTGAGACATTACTCCCATGGAGAAAAGTGGGCATGGTGCGTGTTGTATTCAATCCCGATGCAATTTCTGTGTTTCATCAACACTCTGAACGTCCACAGATTACAGAATGCCTCCAAATGTATTTCGAAAACTACTACTGGTCTCCCAGGAATCGATAAAAGCGTAGACAGTTTGAGACATTACTCCCATGGAGAAAAGTGCTCGTGGTGCGTGTTGTATTCAATACCGATGCAATTTCTGTGTTTCATCAACACTCTGAACGTCCACAGATTACAGAATGCCTCCAAATGTATTTCGAAAACTACTACTGGTCTCCCAGGAATCGATAAAAGATTAGACAGTTTCAGACATTACTCCCATGGAGAAAAGTGCGCATGCTGCGTGTTGTATTCAATCCCGATGCAATTTCTGTGTTTCATCAACACTCTGAACGTCCACAGATTACAGAATGCCTCCAAATGTATTTCGAAAACTACTACTGGTCTCCCAGGAATCGATAAAAGCGTAGACAGTTTGAGACATTACTCCCATGGAGAAAAGTGCGCATGCTGCGTGTTGTATTCAATCCCGATGCAATTTCTGTGTTTCATCAACACTCTGAACGTCTACAGATTAGAGAGTGCCTCCAAATGTGTTTCGAAAACTACTACTGGTGCCCAGGAATCGATAAAAGCGTAGACAGTTTGAGACTTTACTCCTATGGAGAAAAGTGCTCGTGGTGCGTGTTGTATTCAATCCCGATGCAATTTCTGTGTTTCATCAACACTCTGAACGTCCACAGATTACAGAATGCTTCCAGATGTGCCTCGAAAACTACTACTGGTCTCCCAGGAATCGATAAAAGCGTAGACAGATTGAGACATTACTCCCATGGAGAAAAGTGCGCATGGTGCGTGTTGTATTCAATCCCGATGCAATTTCTGTGTTTCATCAACACTCTGTACGTCCACAGATTACAGAATGCCTCCAAATGTATTTCGAAAACTACTACTGGTCTCCCAGGAATCGATAAAAGCGTAGACAGTTTGAGACATTACTCCCATGGAGAAAAGTGCTCGTGGTGCGTGTTGTATTCAATCCCGATGCAATTTCTGTGTTTCATCAACACTCTGAACGTCCACAGATTACAGAATGTTTCCAGATGTGCTTCGAAAACTACTACTGGTCTCCCAGGAATCGATAAAAGCGTAGACACTTTGAGACATTACTCCCATGGAGAAGAGTGCTCCTGGTGCGTGTTGTATTCAATCCCGATGCAATTTCTGTGTTTCATCAACACTCTGAACGTCCACAGATTAGAGAGTGCCTCCAAATGTGTTTCGAAAACTACTACTGGTGCCCAGGAATCGATAAAAGAGTAGACAGTTTGAGACATTACTCCCATGGAGAAAAGTGCGCATGGTGCGTGTTGTATTCAATCCCGATGCAATTTCTGTGTTTCATCTACACTCTGAACGTCCACAGATTACAGAATGCCCCCAATGTATTTCGAAAACTACTACTGGTCTCCCAGGAATCGATAAAAGATTAGACAGTTTCAGACATTACTCCCATGGAGAAAAGTGCGCATGCTGCGTGTTGTATTCAATCCCGATGCAATTTCTGTGTTTCATCAACACTCTGAACGTCTACAGATTAGAGAGTGCCTCCAAATGTGTTTCGAAAACTACTACTGGTGCCCAGGAATCGATAAAAGCGTAGACAGTTTGAGACTTTACTCCCATGGAGAAAAGTGCTCGTGGTGCGTGTTGTATTCAATCCCGATGCAATTTCTGTGTTTCATCAACACTCTGAACGTCCACAGATTACAGAATGCTTCCAGATGTGCCTCGAAAACTACTACTGGTCTCCCAGGAATCGATAAAAGCGTAGACAGTTTGAGACATTACTCCCATGGAGAAAAGTGCTTATGGTGCGTGTTGTATTCAATACCGATGCAATTTCTGTGTTTCATCAACACTCTGAACGTCCACAGATTACAGAATGCCTCCAAATGTATTTCGAAAACTACTACTGGTCTCCCAGGAATCGATAAAAGCGTAGACAGTTTGAGACATTACTCCCATGGAGAAAAGTGCGCATGCTGCGTGTTGTATTCAATACCGATGCAATTTCTGTGTTTCATCAACACTCTGAACGTCCACAGATTACAGAATGCCTCCAAATGTATTTCGAAAACTACTACTGGTCTCCCAGGAATCGATAAAAGCGTAGACAGTTTGAGACTTTACTCCCATGGAGAAAAGTGCTCGTGGTGCGTGTTGTATTCAATCCCGATGCAATTTCTGTGTTTCATCAACACTCTGAACGTCCACAGATTACAGAATGCTTCCAGATGTGCCTCGAAAACTACTACTGGTCTCCCAGGAATCGATAAAAGCGTACACAGTTTGAGACATTACTCCCATGGAGAAAAGTGCGCATGGTGCGTGTTGTATTCAATCCCGATGCAATTTCTGTGTTTCATCAACACTCTGAACGTCCACAGATTACAGAATGCCTCCAAATGTATTTCGAAAACTACTACTGGTCTCCCAGGAATCGATAAAAGCGTAGACAGTTTGAGACATTACTCCCATGGAGAAAAGTGCTCGTGGTGCGTGTTGTATTCAATCCCGATGCAATTTCTGTGTTTCATCAACACTCTGAACGTCCACAGATTACAGAATGTTTCCAGATGTGCTTCGAAAACTACTACTGGTCTCCCAGGAATCGATAAAAGCGTAGACAGTTTGAAACATTACTCCCATGGAGAAAAGTGCGCATGGTGCGTGTTGTATTCAATACCGATGCAATTTCTGTGTTTCATCTACACTCTGAACGGCCACAGATTACAGAATGCCTCCAAATGTATTTCGAAATCTACTACTGGTCTCCCAGGAATCGATAAAAGCGTAGACACTTTGAGACATTACTCCCATGGAGAAGAGTGCTCCTGGTGCGTGTTGTATTCAATCCCGATGCAATTTCTGTGTTTCATCAACACTCTGAACGTCTACAGATTAGAGAGTGCCTCCAAATGTGTTTCGAAAACTACTACTGGTGCCCAGGAATCGATAAAAGCGTAGACAGTTTGAGACATTACTCCCATGGAGAAAAGTGGGCATGGTGCGTGTTGTATTCAATCCCGATGCAATTTCTGTGTTTCATCAACACTCTGAACGTCCACAGATTACAGAATGCCTCCAAATGTATTTCGAAAACTACTACTGGTCTCCCAGGAATCGATAAAAGCGTAGACAGTTTTAGACATTACTCCCATGGAGAAAAGTGCGCATGCTGCGTTTTGTATTCAATCCCGATGCAATTTCTGTGTTTCATCAACACTCTGAACGTCCACAGATTACAGAATGCCTCCAAATGTATTTCAAAAACTACTACTGGTCTCCCAGGAATCGATAAAAGATTAGACAGTTTGAGACATTACTCCCATGGAGAAAAGTGCGCATGCTGCGTGTTGTATTCAATCCCGATGCAATTTCTGTGTTTCATCAACACTCTGAACGTCCACAGATTACAGAATGCCTCCAAATGTATTTCGAAAACTACTACTGGTCTCCCAGGAATCGATAAAAGCGTAGACAGTTTGAGACATTACTCCCATGGAGAAAAGTGCTCGTGGTGCGTGTTGTATTCAATACCGATGCAATTTCTGTGTTTCATCAACACTCTGAACGTCTACAGATTAGAGAGTGCCTCCAAATGTGTTTCGAAAACTACTACTGGTGCCCAGGAATCGATAAAAGCGTAGACAGTTTGAGACATTACTCCCATGGAGAAAAGTGCTCGTGGTGCGTGTTGTATTCAATCCCGATGCAATTTCTGTGTTTCATCAACACTCTGAACGTCCACAGATTACAGAATGCTTCCAGATGTGCCTCGAAAACTACTACTGGTCTCCCAGGAATCGATAAAAGCGTAGACAGTTTGAGACATTACTCCCATGGAGAAAAGTGCGCATGGTGCGTGTTGTATTCAATACCGATGCAATTTCTGTGTTTCATCAACACTCTGAACGTCCACAGATTACAAAATGCCTCCAAATGTATTTCGAAAATTACTACTGGTCTCCCAGGAATCGATAAAAGCGTAGACAGTTTGAGACATTACTCCCATGGAGAAAAGGGCGCATGCTGCGTGTTGTATTCAATCCCGATGCAATTTCTGTGTTTCATCAACACTCTGAACGTCTACAGATTACAGAATGCCTCAAAATGTGTTTAGAAAACTAGTACTGGTCTCCCAGGAATCGATAAAAGCGTACACAGTTTGAGACATTACTCCCATGGAGAAAAGTGCGCATGGTGCGTGTTGTATTCAATCCCGATGCCATTTCTGTGTTTCATCAACACTCTGAACGTCCACAGATTACAGAATGCCTCCAAATGTATTTCGAAAACTACTACTGGTCTCCCAGGAATCGATAAAAGATTAGACAGTTTGAGACATTACTCCCATGGAGAAAAGTGCTCGTGGTGCGTGTTGTATTCAATCCCGATGCAATTTCTGTGTTTCATCAACACTCTGAACGTCCACAGATTACAGAATGTTTCCAGATGTGCTTCGAAAACTACTACTGGTCTCCCAGGAATCGATAAAAGCGTAGACAGTTTGAGACATTACTCCCATGGAGAAAAGTGCGCATGGTGCATGTTGTATTCAATACCGATGCAATTTCTGTGTTTCATCTACACTCTGAACGTCCACAGATTACAAAATGCCTCCAAATGTATTTCGAAATCTACTACTGGTCTCCCAGGAATCGATAAAAGCGTAGACACTTTGAGACATTACTCCCATGGAGAAAAGTGCTCATGGTGCGTGTTATATTCAATCCCGATGCAATTTCTGTGTTTCATCAACACTCTGAACGTCCACAGATTACAGAATGCCTCAAAATGTGTTTAGAAAACTACTACTGGTCTCCCAGGAATCGATAAAAGCATAGACAGTTTGAGACATTACTCCCATGGAGAAAAGTGCGCATGCTGCGTGTTGTATTCAATCCCGATGCAATTTCTGTGTTTCATCAACACTCTGAACGTCCACAGATTACAAAATGCCTCCAAATGTGTTTCGGAAACCACTACTGGTCTCCCAGGAATCGATAAAAGCGTAGACACTTTGAGACATTACTCCCATGGAGAAAAGTGCTCATGGTGCGTGTTCTATTCAATCCCGATGCAATTTCTGTGTTTCATCAACACTCTGAACGTCCACAGATTACAGAATGCCTCAAAATGTGTTTAGAAAACTACCACTGGTCTCCCAGGAATCGATAAAAGCGTAGACAGTTTGAGACATTACCCCCATGGAGAAAAGTGCGCATGGTGCGTGTTGTATTCAATCCCGATGCAATTTCTGTGTTTCATCAACACTCTGAACGTCCACAGATTACAGAATGCTTCCAGATGTGCTTCGAAAACTACTACTGGTCTCCCAGGAATCGATAAAAGCGTAGACAGTTTGAGACATTACTCCCATGGAGAAAAGTGCTCGTGGTGCGTGTTGTATTCAATCCCGATGCAATTTCTGTGTTTCATCAACACTCTGAACGTCCGCAGATTACAGAATGCTTATAGATGTGCCTCGAAAACTACTACTGGTCTCCCAGGAATCGATAAAAGCGTAGACAGTTTGAGACATTACTCCCATGGAGAAAAGTGCGCATGGTGCGTGTTGTATTCAATACCGATGCAATTTCTGTGTTTCATCAACACTCTGAACGTCCACAGATTACAAAATGCCTCCAAATGTATTTCGAAAATTACTACTGGTCTCCCAGGAATCGATAAAAGCGTAGACAGTTTGAGACATTGCTCCCATGGAGAAAAGGGCGCATGCTGCGTGTTGTATTCAATCCCGATGCAATTTCTGTGTTTCATCAACACTCTGAACGTCTACAGATTACAGAATGCCTCAAAATGTGTTTAGAAAACTACTACTGGTCTCCCAGGAATCGATAAAAGCGTACACAGTTTGAGACATTACTCCCATGGAATAAAGTGCGCATGGTGCGTGTTGTATTCAATCCCGATGCAATTTCTGTGTTTCATCAACACTCTGAACGTCCACAGATTACAGAATGCCTCCAAATGTATTTCGAAAACTACTACTGGTCTCCCAGGAATCGATAAAAGCGTAGACAGTTTGAGACATTACTCCCATGGAGAAAAGTGCTCGTGGTGCGTGTTGTATTCAATCCCGATGCAATTTCTGTGTTTCATCAACACTCTGAACGTCCACAGATTACAGAATGTTTCCAGATGTGCTTCGAAAACTACTACTGGTCTCCCAGGAATCGATAAAAGCGTAGACACTTTGAGACATTACTCCCATGGAGAAAAGTGCTCATGGTGCGTGTTATATTCAATCCCGATGCAATTTCTGTGTTTCATCAACACTCTGAACGTCCACAGATTACAGAATGCCTCAAAATGTGTTTAGAAAACTACTACTGGTCTCCCAGGAATCGATAAAAGCATAGACAGTTTGAGACATTACTCCCATGGAGAAAAGTGCGCATGCTGAGTGTTGTATTCAATCCCGATGCAATTTCTGTGTTTCATCAACACTCTCAACGTCTACAGATTACAGAATGCCTCAAAATGTATTTCGAAAATTACTACTGGTCTCCCACGAATCGATAAAAGCGTAGACAGTTTGAGACATTACTCCCATGGAGAAAAGGGCGCATGCTGCGTGTTGTATTCAATCCCGATGCAATTTCTGTGTTTCATCAACACTCTGAACGTCTACAGATTACAGAATGCCTCAAAATGTGTTTAGAAAACTACTACTGGTCTCCCAGGAATCGATAAAAGCGTACACAGTTTGAGACATTACTCCCATGGAATAAAGTGCGCATGGTGCGTGTTGTATTCAATCCCGATGCAATTTCTGTGTTTCATCAACACTCTGAACGTCCACAGATTACAGAATGCCTCCAAATGTATTTCGAAAACTACTACTGGTCTCCCAGGAATCGATAAAAGCGTAGACAGTTTGAGACATTACTCCCATGGAGAAAAGTGCTCGTGGTGCGTGTTGTATTCAATCCCGATGCAATTTCTGTGTTTCATCAACACTCTGAACGTCCACAGATTACAGAATGTTTCCAGATGTGCTTCGAAAACTACTACTGGTCTCCCAGGAATCGATAAAAGCGTAGACAGTTTGAGACATTACTCCCATGGAGAAAAGTGCTCGTGGTGCGTGTTGTATTCAATCCCGATGCAATTTCTGTGTTTCATCAACACTCTGAACGTCCACAGATTACAGAATGTTTCCAGATGTGCTTCGAAAACTACTACTGGTCTCCCAGGAATCGATAAAAGCGTAGACAGTTTGAGACATTACTCCCATGGAGAAAAGTGCGCATGCTGAGTGTTGTATTCAATCCCGATGCAATTTCTGTGTTTCATCAACACTCTCAACGTCTACAGATTACAGAATGCCTCAAAATGTATTTCGAAAATTACTACTGGTCTCCCAGGAATCGATAAAAGCGTAGACAGTTTGAGACATTACTCCCATGGAGAAAAGGGCGCATGCTGCGTGTTGTATTCAATCCCGATGCAATTTCTGTGTTTCATCAACACTCTGAACGTCTACAGATTACAGAATGCCTCAAAATGTGTTTAGAAAACTACTACTGGTCTCCCAGGAATCGATAAAAGCGTACACAGTTTGAGACATTACTCCCATGGAATAAAGTGCGCATGGTGCGTGTTGTATTCAATCCCGATGCAATTTCTGTGTTTCATCAACACTCTGAACGTCCACAGATTACAGAATGCCTCCAAATGTATTTCGAAAACTACTACTGGTCTCCCAGGAATCGATAAAAGCGTAGACAGTTTGAGACATTACTCCCATGGAGAAAAGTGCTCGTGGTGCGTGTTGTATTCAATCCCGATGCAATTTCTGTGTTTCATCAACACTCTGAACGTCCACAGATTACAGAATGTTTCCAGATGTGCTTCGAAAACTACTACTGGTCTCCCAGGAATCGATAAAAGCGTAGACAGTTTGAGACATTACTCCCATGGAGAAAAGTGCGCATGGTGCGTGTTGTATTCAATACCGATGCAATTTCTGTGTTTCATCAACACTCTGAACGTCCACAGATTACAAAATGCCTCCAAATGTATTTCGAAAATTACTACTGGTCTCCCAGGAATCGATAAAAGCGTAGACAGTTTGAGACATTACTCCCATGGAGAAAAGGGCGCATGCTGCGTGTTGTATTCAATCCCGATGCAATTTCTGTGTTTCATCAACACTCTGAACGTCTACAGATTACAGAATGCCTCAAAATGTGTTTAGAAAACTACTACTGGTCTCCCAGGAATCGATAAAAGCGTACACAGTTTGAGACATTACTCCCATGGAATAAAGTGCGCATGGTGCGTGTTGTATTCAATCCCGATGCAATTTCTGTGTTTCATCAACACTCTGAACGTCCACAGATTACAGAATGCCTCCAAATGTATTTCGAAAACTACTACTGGTCTCCCAGGAATCGATAAAAGCGTAGACAGTTTGAGACATTACTCCCATGGAGAAAAGTGCTCGTGGTGCGTGTTGTATTCAATCCCGATGCAATTTCTGTGTTTCATCAACACTCTGAACGTCCACAGATTACAGAATGTTTCCAGATGTGCTTCGAAAACTACTACTGGTCTCCCAGGAATCGATAAAAGCGTAGACACTTTGAGACATTACTCCCATGGAGAAAAGTGCTCATGGTGCGTGTTATATTCAATCCCGATGCAATTTCTGTGTTTCATCAACACTCTGAACGTCCACAGATTACAGAATGCCTCAAAATGTGTTTAGAAAACTACTACTGGTCTCCCAGGAATCGATAAAAGCATAGACAGTTTGAGACATTACTCCCATGGAGAAAAGGGCGCATGCTGCGTGTTGTATTCAATCCCGATGCAATTTCTGTGTTTCATCAACACTCTGAACGTCTACAGATTACAGAATGCCTCAAAATGTGTTTAGAAAACTACTACTGGTCTCCCAGGAATCGATAAAAGCGTACACAGTTTGAGACATTACTCCCATGGAATAAAGTGCGCATGGTGCGTGTTGTATTCAATCCCGATGCAATTTCTGTGTTTCATCAACACTCTGAACGTCCACAGATTACAGAATGCCTCCAAATGTATTTCGAAAACTACTACTGGTCTCCCAGGAATCGATAAAAGCGTAGACAGTTTGAGACATTACTCCCATGGAGAAAAGTGCTCGTGGTGCGTGTTGTATTCAATCCCGATGCAATTTCTGTGTTTCATCAACACTCTGAACGTCCACAGATTACAGAATGTTTCCAGATGTGCTTCGAAAACTACTACTGGTCTCCCAGGAATCGATAAAAGCGTAGACACTTTGAGACATTACTCCCATGGAGAAAAGTGCTCATGGTGCGTGTTATATTCAATCCCGATGCAATTTCTGTGTTTCATCAACACTCTGAACGTCCACAGATTACAGAATGCCTCAAAATGTGTTTAGAAAACTACCACTGGTCTCCCAGGAATCGATAAAAGCGTAGACAGTTTGAGACATTACTCCCATGGAGAAAAGTGCGCATGGTGCGTGTTGTATTCAATCCCGATGCAATTTCTGTGTTTCATCAACACTCTGAACGTCCACAGATTACAGAATGCTTCCAGATGTGCTTCGAAAACTACTACTGGTCTCCCAGGAATCGATAAAAGCGTAGACAGTTTGAGACATTACTCCCATGGAGAAAAGTGCTCGTGGTGCGTGTTGTATTCAATCCCGATGCAATTTCTGTGTTTCATCAACACTCTGAACGTCCGCAGATTACAGAATGCTTCCAGATGTGCCTCGAAAACTACTACTGGTCTCCCAGGAATCGATAAAAGCGTAGACAGTTTGAGACATTACTCCCATGGAGAAAAGTGCGCATGGTGCGTGTTGTATTCAATACCGATGCAATTTCTGTGTTTCATCAACACTCTGAACGTCCACAGATTACAAAATGCCTCCAAATGTATTTCGAAAATTACTACTGGTCTCCCAGGAATCGATAAAAGCGTAGACAGTTTGAGACATTACTCCCATGGAGAAAAGGGCGCATGCTGCGTGTTGTATTCAATCCCGATGCAATTTCTGTGTTTCATCAACACTCTGAACGTCTACAGATTACAGAATGCCTCAAAATGTGTTTAGAAAACTACTACTGGTCTCCCAGGAATCGATAAAAGCGTACACAGTTTGAGACATTACTCCCATGGAGAAAAGTGCGCATGGTGCGTGTTGTATTCAATCCCGATGCAATTTCTGTGTTTCATCAACACTCTGAACGTCCACAGATTACAGAATGCCTCCAAATGTATTTCGAAAACTACTACTGGTCTCCCAGGAATCGATAAAAGCGTAGACAGTTTGAGACATTACTCCCATGGAGAAAAGTGCTCGTGGTGCGTGTTGTATTCAATCCCGATGCAATTTCTGTGTTTCATCAACACTCTGAACGTCCGCAGATTACAGAATGCTTCCAGATGTGCCTCGAAAACTACTACTGGTCTCCCAGGAATCGATAAAAGCGTAGACAGTTTGAGACATTACTCCCATGGAGAAAAGGGCGCATGCTGCGTGTTGTATTCAATCCCGATGCAATTTCTGTGTTTCATCAACACTCTGAACGTCTACAGATTACAGAATGCCTCAAAATGTGTTTAGAAAACTACTACTGGTCTCCCAGGAATCGATAAAAGCGTAGACAGTTTGAGACATTACTCCCATGGAGAAAAGTGCTCGTGGTGCGTGTTGTATTCAATCCCGATGCAATTTCTGTGTTTCATCAACACTCTGAACGTCCACAGATTACAAAATGCCTCCAAATGTGTTTCGGAAACCACTACTGGTCTCCCAGGAATCGATAAAACCGTATACACTTTGAGACATTACTCCCATGGAGAAAAGTGCTCATGGTGCGTGTTCTATTCAATCCCGATGCAATTTCTGTGTTTCATCAACACTCTGAACGTCCACAGATTACAGAATGCCTCAAAATGTGTTTAGAAAACTACTACTGGTCTCCCAGGAATCGATAAAAGCCTAGACAGTTTGAGACATTACTCCCATGGAGAAAAGTGCGCATGGTGCGTGTTGTATTCAATCCCGATGCAATTTCTGTGTTTCATCAACACTCTGAACGTCCACAGATTACAGAATGCCTCCAAATGTATTTCGAAAACTACTACTGGTCTCCCAGGAATCGATAAAAGCGTAGACAGTTTGAGACATTACTCCCATGGAGAAAAGTGCTCGTGGTGCGTGTTGTATTCAATCCCGATGCAATTTCTGTGTTTCATCAACACTCTGAACGTCCGCAGATTACAGAATGCTTCCAGATGTGCCTCGAAAACTACTACTGGTCTCCCAGGAATCGATAAAAGCGTAGACAGTTTGAGACATTACTCCCATGGAGAAAAGTGCTCATGGTGCGTGTTGTATTCAATCCCGATGCAATTTCTGTGTTTCATCAACCCTCTGAACGTCTACAGATTAGAAAGTGCCTCCAAATGTGTTTCGAAAACTACTACTGGTGCCCAGGAATCGATAAAAGCGTAGACAGTTTGAGACATTACTCCTATGGAGAAAAGTGCGCATGGTGCGTGTTGTATTCAATCCCGATGCAATTTCTGTGTTTCATCAACACTCTGAACGTCTACAGATTAGAGAGTGCCTCCAAATGTGTTTCGAAAACTACTACTGGTGCCCAGGAATCGATAAAAGCGTAGACAGTTTGAGACATTACTCCCATGGAGAAAAGTGCGCATGGTGCGTGTTGTATTCAATCCCGATGCAATTTCTGTGTTTCATCAACACTCTGAGCGTCTACATATTAGAGAGTGCCTCCAAATGTGTTTCGAAAACTACTACTGGTGCCCAGGAATCGATAAAAGCGTAGACAGTTTGAGACATTACTCCCATGGAGAAAAGTGCGCATGGTGCGTGTTGTATTCAATCCCGATGCAATTTCTGTGTTTCATCAACACTCTGAACGTCTACAGATTAGAGAGTGCCTCCAAATGTGTTTCGAAAACTACTACTGGTGCCCAGGAATCGATAAAAGCGTAGACAGTTTGAGACATTACTCCCATGGAGAAAAGTGCGCATGGTGCGTGTTGTATTCAATCCTGATGCAATTTCTGTGTATCATCAACACTCTGAACGTCCACAGATTACAGAATGCTTCCAGATGTGCTTCGAAAACTACTACTGGTCTCCCAGGAATCGATAAAAGCGTAGACAGTTTGAGACATTACTCCCATGGAGAAAAGTGCTCGTGGTGCGTGTTGTATTCAATCCCGATGCAATTTCTGTGTTTCATCAACACTCTGAACGTCCGCAGATTACAGAATGCTTCCAGATGTGCCTCGAAAACTACTACTGGTCTCCCAGGAATCGATAAAAGCGTAGACAGTTTGAGACATTACTCCCATGGAGAAAAGTGCGCATGGTGCGTGTTGTATTCAATACCGATGCAATTTCTGTGTTTCATCAACACTCTGAACGTCCACAGATTACAAAATGCCTCCAAATGTATTTCGAAAATTACTACTGGTCTCCCAGGAATCGATAAAAGCGTAGACAGTTTGAGACATTACTCCCATGGAGAAAAGGGCGCATGCTGCGTGTTGTATTCAATCCCGATGCAATTTCTGTGTTTCATCAACACTCTGAACGTCTACAGATTACAGAATGCCTCAAAATGTGTTTAGAAAACTACTACTGGTCTCCCAGGAATCGATAAAAGCGTACACAGTTTGAGACATTACTCCCATGGAGAAAAGTGCGCATGGTGCGTGTTGTATTCAATCCCGATGCAATTTCTGTGTTTCATCAACACTCTGAACGTCCACAGATTACAGAATGCCTCCAAATGTATTTCGAAAACTACTACTGGTCTCCCAGGAATCGATAAAAGCGTAGACAGTTTGAGACATTACTCCCATGGAGAAAAGTGCTCGTGGTGCGTGTTGTATTCAATCCCGATGCAATTTCTGTGTTTCATCAACACTCTGAACGTCCGCAGATTACAGAATGCTTCCAGATGTGCCTCGAAAACTACTACTGGTCTCCCAGGAATCGATAAAAGCGTAGACAGTTTGAGACATTACTCCCATGGAGAAAAGGGCGCATGCTGCGTGTTGTATTCAATCCCGATGCAATTTCTGTGTTTCATCAACACTCTGAACGTCTACAGATTACAGAATGCCTCAAAATGTGTTTAGAAAACTACTACTGGTCTCCCAGGAATCGATAAAAGCGTAGACAGTTTGAGACATTACTCCCATGGAGAGAAGTGCTCGTGGTGCGTGTTGTATTCAATCCCGATGCAATTTCTGTGTTTCATCAACACTCTGAACGTCTACATATTAGAGAGTGCCTCCAAATGTGTTTCGAAAACTACTACTGGTGCCCAGTAATCGATAAAAGCGTAGACAGTTTGAGACATTACTCCCATGGAGAAAAGTGCTCGTGGTGCGTGTTGTATTCAATACCGATGCAATTTCTGTGTTTTATCAACACTCTGAACGTCCACAGATTACAGAATGCCTCCAAATGTATTTCGAAAACTACTACTGGTCTCCCAGGAATCGATAAAAGCGTAGACACTTTGAGACATTACTCCCATGGAGAAAACTGCTCATGGTGCGTGTTGTATTCAATCCCGATGCAATTTCTGTGTTTCATCAACACTCTGAACGTCTACATATTAGAGAGTGCCTCCAAATGTGTTTCGAAAACTACTACTGGTGCCCAGGAATCGATAAAAGCGTAGACAGTTTGAGACATTACTCCTATGGAGAAAAGTGCTCGTGGTGCGTGTTGTATTCAATACCGATGCAATTTCTGTGTGTCATCAACACTCTGAACGTCCACAGATTACAGAATGCCTCCAAATTTATTTCGAAAACTACTACTGGTCTCCCAGGAATCGATAAAAGCGTAGTCAGTTTGAGACATTACTCCCATGGAAAAAAGTGCTCACGGTGCGTGTTGTATTCAATCCCGATGCAATTTCTGTGTTTCATCAACACTCTGGACGTCTACAGATTAGAGAGTGCCTCCAAATGTGTTTCGAAAACTACTGCTGGTGCCCAGGAATCGATAAAAGCGTAGACAGTTTGAGACATTACTCCCATGGAGAAAAGTGCGCATGGTGCGTGTTATATTCAATCCCGATGCAATTTCTGTGTTTCATCAACACTCTGAACGTCCACAGATTACAACATGCCTCCAAATGTGTTTCGGAAACTACTACTGGTCTCCCAGGAATCGATAAAAGCGTAGACAGTTTGAGACATTACTCCCATGGAGAAAAGTGCTCGTGGTGCGTGTTGTATTCAATACCGATGCAATTTCTGTGTTTCATCAACACTCTGAACGTCCACAGATTACAGAATGCCTCAAAATGTGTTTAGAAAACTACTACTGGTCTCCCAGGAATCGATAAAAGCGTAGACAGTTTGAGACATTACTCCCATGGAGAAAAGTGCGCATGGTGCGTGTTGTATTCAATCCTGATGCAATTTCTGTGTTTCATCAGCACTCAGAACGTCCACAGATTACAGAATGCCTCCAAATGTGTTTCGAAAACTACTACTGGTCTCCCAGGAATCGATAAAAGCGTAGACAGTTTGAGACATTACTCCCATGGAAAAAAGTGCGCATGGTGCGTGTTATATTCAATCCCGATGCAATTTCTGTGTTTCATCAACACTCTGAACGTCCACAGATTACAGAATGCCTCAAAATGTGTTTAGAAAACTACTACTGGTCTCCCAGGAATCGATAAAAGCGTAGACAGTTTGAGACATTACTCCCATGGAGAAAAGTGCGCATGGTGCGTGTTGTATTCAATCCCGATGCAATTTCTGTGTTTCATCAACACTCTGAACGTCCACAGATTACAGAATGCCTCAAAATGTGTTTAGAAAACTACTACTGGTCTCCCAGGAATCGATAAAAGCGTAGACAGTTTGAGACATTACTCCCATGGAGAAAAGTGCTCATGGTGCGTGTTGTATTCAATCCCGATGCAATTTCTGTGTTTCATCAACACTCTGAACGTCCACAGATTACAAAATGCCTCCAAATGTGTTTCGGAAACTACTACTGGTCTCCCAGGAATCGATAAAAGCGTAGACAGTTTGAGACATTACTCCCGTGGAGAAAAGTGCTCGTGGTGCGTGTTGTATTCAATACCGATGCAATTTCTGTGTTTCATCAACACTCTGAACGTCCACAGATTACAGAATGCCTCCAAATGTATTCCGAAAACTACTACTGGCCTCCCAGGGATCGATAAAAGCGTAGACAGTTTGAGACATTACTCCCATGGAGAAAAGTGCGCATGGTGCGTGTTATATTCAATCCCGATGCAATTTCTATGTTTCATCAACACTCTGAACGTCCACAGATTACAGAATGCCTCAAAATGTGTTTAGAAAACTACTACTGGTCTCCCAGGAATCGATAAAAGCGTAGACAGTTTGAGACATTACTCCCATGGAGAAAAGTGCGCATGGTGCGTGTTGTATTCAATCCTGATGCAATTTCTGTGTTTCATCAGCACTCTGAACGTCCACAGATTACAGAATGCCTCCAAATGTGTTTCGAAAACTACTAGTGGTCTCCCAGGAATCGATAAAAGCGTAGACAGTTTGAGACATTACTCCCATGGAGAAAAGTGCGCATGGTGCGTGTTGTATTCAATCCCGATGCAATTTCTCTGTTTCATCAACACTCTGAACGTCCACAGATTACAAAGTGCCTCCAAATGTGTTTCGAAAACTACTACTGGCCTCCCAGGATCCGATAAAAGCGTAGACAGTTTGAGACATTACTCCCATGGAGAAAAGTGCTCGTGGTGCGTGTTGTATTCAATACCGATGCAATTTCTGTGTTTCATCAACACTCTGAACGTCCACAGATTACAGAATGCCTCCAAATGTGTTTCGAAAACTACTACTGGTCTCCCAGGAATCGATAAAAGCGTAGACACTTTGAGACATTACTCCCATGGAGAAAAGTTCTCGTGGTGCGTGTTGTATTCAATACCGATGCAATTTCTGTGTTTCATCAACACTCTGAACGTCCACAGATTACAGAATGCCTCCAAATGTATTTCGAAAACTACTACTGGTCTCCCAGGAATGGATAAAAGCGTAGACACTTTGAGACATTACTCCCATGGAGAAAAGTGCTCATGGTGCGTGTTGTATTCAATCCCGATGCAATTTCTGTGTTTCATCAACACCCTGAACGTCTACAGATTAGAGAGTGCCTCCAAATGTGTTTCGAAAACTACTACTGGTGCCCAGGAATCGATAAAAGCGTAGACAGTTTGAGACATTACTCCCATGGAGAAAAGTGCGCATGGTGCGTGTTATATTCAATCCTGATGCAATTTCTGTGTTTCATCAGCACTCTGAACGTCCACAGATTACAGAATGCCTCAAAATGTGTTTAGAAAACTACTACTGGTCTCCCAGGAATCGATAAAAGCGTAGACAGTTTGAGACATTACTCCCATGGAGAAAAGTGCGCATGGTGCGTGTTGTATTCAATCCCGATGCAATTTCTGTGCTTCATCTACACTCTGAACGTCCACAGATTACAAAATGCCTCCAAATGTGTTTCGAAAACTACAACTGGTCTCCCAGGAATCGATAAAAGCGTAGACACTTTGAGACATTACTCCCATGGAGAAAAGTGCTCATGGTGCGTGTTGTATTCAATCCCGATGCAATGTCTGTGTTTCGTCTACACTCTGAACGTCCACAGAATACAAAATGCCTCCAAATGTGTTTCGAAAACTACTACTGGTCTCCCAGGAATCGATAAAAGCGTAGACAGTTTGAGACATTACTCCCATGGAGAAAAGTTCTCGATGTGCGTGTTGTATTCAATACCGATGCAATTTCTGTGTTTCATCAACACTCTGAACGTCCACAGATTACAGAATGCCTCCAAATGTATTTCGAAAACTACTACTGGTCTCCCAGGAATCGATAAAAGCGTAGACACTTTGAGACATTACTCCCATGGAGAAAAGTGCTCATGGTGCGTGTTGTATTCAATCCCGATGCAATTTCTGTGTTTCATCAACACTCTGAACGTCTACAGATTAGAGAGTGCCTCCAAATGTGTTTCGAAAACTACTACTGGTGCCCAGGAATCGATAAAAGCGTAGACAGTTTGAGACATTACTCCCATGGAGAAAAGTGCGCATGGTGCGTGTTGTATTCAATCCCGATGCAATTTCTGTGTTTCATCAACACTCTGAGCGTCTACATATTAGAGAGTGCCTCCAAATGTGTTTCGAAAACTACTACTGGTGCCCAGGAATCGATAAAAGCGTAGACAGTTTGAGACATTACTCCCATGGAGAAAAGTGCGCATGGTGCGTGTTGTATTCAATCCCGATGCAATTTCTGTGTTTCATCAACACTCTGAACGTCTACAGATTAGAGAGTGCCTCCAAATGTGTTTCGAAAACTACTACTGGTGCCCAGGAATCGATAAAAGCGTAGACACTTTGAGACATTACTCCCATGGAGAAAACTGCTCATGGTGCGTGTTGTATTCAATCCCGATGCAATTTCTGTGTTTCATCAACACTCTGAACGTCTACATATTAGAGAGTGCCTCCAAATGTGTTTCGAAAACTACTACTGGTGCCCAGGAATCGATAAAAGCGTAGACAGTTTGAGACATTACTCCCATGGAGAAAAGTGCTCGTGGTGCGTGTTGTATACAATACCGATGCAATTTCTGTGTTTCATCAACACTCTGAACGTCCACAGATTACAGAATGCCTCCAAATGTATTTCGAAAACTACTACTGGTCTCCCAGGAATCGATAAAAGCGTAGGTACTTTGAGACATTACTCCCATGGAGAAAAGTGCTCATGGTGCGTGTTGTATTCAATACCGATGCAATTTCTGTGTTTCATCAACACTCTGAACGTCCACAGATTACAGAATGCCTCCAAATGTATTCCGAAAACTACTACTGGCTTCCCAGGGATCGATAAAAGCGTAGACAGTTTGAGACATTACTCCCATGGAGAAAAGTGCGCATGGTGCGTGTTATATTCAATCCCGATGCAATTTCTATGTTTCATCAACACTCTGAACGTCCACAGATTACAGAATGCCTCAAAATGTGTTTAGAAAACTACTACTGGTCTCCCAGGAATCGATAAAAGCGTAGACAGTTTGAGACATTACTCCCATGGAGAAAAGTGCGCATGGTGCGTGTTGTATTCAATCCTGATGCAATTTCTGTGTTTCATCAGCACTCTGAACGTCCACAGATTACAGAATGCCTCCAAATGTGTTTTGAAAACTACTAGTGGTCTCCCAGGAATCGATAAAAGCGTAGACAGTTTGAGACATTACTCCCATGGAGAAAAGTGCGCATGGTGCGTGTTGTATTCAATCCCGATGCAATTTCTGTGTTTCATCAACACTCTGAACGTCCACAGATTACAAAGTGCCTCCAAATGTGTTTCGAAAACTACTACTGGCCTCCCAGGAATCGATAAAAGCGTAGACAGTTTGAGACATTACTCCCATCGAGAAAAGTGCTCGTGGTGCGTGTTGTATTCAATACCGATGCAATTTCTGTGTTTCATCAACACTCTGAACGTCCACAGATTACAGAATGCCTCCAAATGTGTTTCGAAAACTACTACTGGTCTCCCAGGAATCGATAAAAGCGTAGACACTTTGAGACATTACTCCCATGGAGAAAAGTTCTCGTGGTGCGTGTTGTATTCAATACCGATGCAATTTCTGTGTTTCATCAACACTCTGAACGTCCACAGATTACAGAATGCCTCCAAATGTATTTCGAAAACTACTACTGGTCTCCCAGGAATGGATAAAAGCGTAGACACTTTGAGACATTACTCCCATGGAGAAAAGTGCTCATGGTGCGTGTTGTATTCAATCCCGATGCAATTTCTGTGTTTCATCAACACCCTGAACGTCTACAGATTAGAGAGTGCCTCCAAATGTGTTTCGAAAACTACTACTGGTGCCCAGGAATCGATAAAAGCGTAGACAGTTTGAGACATTACTCCCATGGAGAAAAGTGCGCATGGTGCGTGTTATATTCAATCCTGATGCAATTTCTGTGTTTCATCAGCACTCTGAACGTCCACAGAATTACAGAATGCCTCAAAATGTGTTTAGAAAACTACTACTGGTCTCCCAGGAATCGATAAAAGCGTAGACAGTTTGAGACATTACTCCCATGGAGAAAAGTGCGCATGGTGCGTGTTGTATTCAATCCCGATGCAATTTCTGTGTTTCATCTACACTCTGAACGTCCACAGATTACAAAATGCCTCCAAATGTGTTTCGAAAACTACAACTGGTCTCCCAGGAATCGATAAAAGCGTAGACAGTTTGAGACATTACTCCCATGGAGAAAAGTTCTCGATGTGCGTGTTGTATTCAATACCGATGCAATTTCTGTGTTTCATCAACACTCTGAACGTCCACAGATTACAGAATGCCTCCAAATGTATTTCGAAAACTACTACTGGTCTCCCAGGAATCGATAAAAGCGTAGACACTTTGAGACATTACTCCCATGGAGAAAAGTGCTCATGGTGCGTGTTGTATTCAATCCCGATGCAATTTCTGTGTTTCATCAACACTCTGAACGTCTACAGATTAGAGAGTGCCTCCAAATGTGTTTCGAAAACTACTACTGGTGCCCAGGAATCGATAAAAGCGTAGACAGTTTGAGACATTACTCCCATGGAGAAAAGTGCGCATGGTGCGTGTTGTATTCAATCCCGATGCAATTTCTGTGTTTCATCAACACTCTGAGCGTCTACATATTAGAGAGTGCCTCCAAATGTGTTTCGAAAACTACTACTGGTGCCCAGGAATCGATAAAAGCGTAGACAGTTTGAGACATTACTCCCATGGAGAAAAGTGCGCATGGTGCGTGTTGTATTCAATCCCGATGCAATTTCTGTGTTTCATCAACACTCTGAACGTCTACAGATTAGAGAGTGCCTCCAAATGTGTTTCGAAAACTACTACTGGTGCCCAGGAATCGATAAAAGCGTAGACACTTTGAGACATTACTCCCATGGAGAAAACTGCTCATGGTGCGTGTTGTATTCAATCCCGATGCAATTTCTGTGTTTCATCAACACTCTGAACGTCTACATATTAGAGAGTGCCTCCAAATGTGTTTCGAAAACTACTACTGGTGCCCAGGAATCGATAAAAGCGTAGACAGTTTGAGACATTACTCCCATGGAGAAAAGTGCTCGTGGTGCGTGTTGTATACAATACCGATGCAATTTCTGTGTTTCATCAACACTCTGAACGTCCACAGATTACAGAATGCCTCCAAATGTATTTCGAAAACTACTACTGGTCTCCCAGGAATCGATAAAAGCGTAGGTACTTTGAGACATTACTCCCATGGAGAAAAGTGCTCATGGTGCGTGTTGTATTCAATACCGATGCAATTTCTGTGTTTCATCAACACTCTGAACGTCCACAGATTACAGAATGCCTCCAAATGTATTCCGAAAACTACTACTGGCTTCCCAGGGATCGATAAAAGCGTAGACAGTTTGAGACATTACTCCCATGGAGAAAAGTGCGCATGGTGCGTGTTATATTCAATCCCGATGCAATTTCTATGTTTCATCAACACTCTGAACGTCCACAGATTACAGAATGCCTCAAAATGTGTTTAGAAAACTACTACTGGTCTCCCAGGAATCGATAAAAGCGTAGACAGTTTGAGACATTACTCCCATGGAGAAAAGTGCGCATGGTGCGTGTTGTATTCAATCCTGATGCAATTTCTGTGTTTCATCAGCACTCTGAACGTCCACAGATTACAGAATGCCTCCAAATGTGTTTTGAAAACTACTAGTGGTCTCCCAGGAATCGATAAAAGCGTAGACAGTTTGAGACATTACTCCCATGGAGAAAAGTGCGCATGGTGCGTGTTGTATTCAATCCCGATGCAATTTCTGTGTTTCATCAACACTCTGAACGTCCACAGATTACAAAGTGCCTCCAAATGTGTTTCGAAAACTACTACTGGCCTCCCAGGAATCGATAAAAGCGTAGACAGTTTGAGACATTACTCCCATCGAGAAAAGTGCTCGTGGTGCGTGTTGTATTCAATACCGATGCAATTTCTGTGTTTCATCAACACTCTGAACGTCCACAGATTACAGAATGCCTCCAAATGTGTTTCGAAAACTACTACTGGTCTCCCAGGAATCGATAAAAGCGTAGACACTTTGAGACATTACTCCCATGGAGAAAAGTTCTCGTGGTGCGTGTTGTATTCAATACCGATGCAATTTCTGTGTTTCATCAACACTCTGAACGTCCACAGATTACAGAATGCCTCCAAATGTATTTCGAAAACTACTACTGGTCTCCCAGGAATGGATAAAAGCGTAGACACTTTGAGACATTACTCCCATGGAGAAAAGTGCTCATGGTGCGTGTTGTATTCAATCCCGATGCAATTTCTGTGTTTCATCAACACCCTGAACGTCTACAGATTAGAGAGTGCCTCCAAATGTGTTTCGAAAACTACTACTGGTGCCCAGGAATCGATAAAAGCGTAGACAGTTTGAGACATTACTCCCATGGAGAAAAGTGCGCATGGTGCGTGTTATATTCAATCCTGATGCAATTTCTGTGTTTCATCAGCACTCTGAACGTCCACAGAATTACAGAATGCCTCAAAATGTGTTTAGAAAACTACTACTGGTCTCCCAGGAATCGATAAAAGCGTAGACAGTTTGAGACATTACTCCCATGGAGAAAAGTGCGCATGGTGCGTGTTGTATTCAATCCCGATGCAATTTATGTGTTTCATCTACACTCTGAACGTCCACAGATTACAAAATGCCTCCAAATGTGTTTCGAAAACTACTACTGGTCTCCCAGGAATTGATAAAAGCGTAGACACTTTGAGACATTACTTCCATGGAGAAAAGTGCTCATGGTGCGTGTTGTATTCAATCCCGATGCAATGTCTGTGTTTCATCTACACTCTGAACGTCCACAGAATACAAAATGCCTCCAAATGTGTTTCGAAAACTACTACTGGTCTCCCAGGAATCGATAAAAGCGTAGACAGTTTGAGACATTACTCCCATGGAGAAAAGTTCTCGATGTGCGTGTTGTATTCAATACCGATGCAATTTCTGTGTTTCATCAACCCTCTGAACGTCCACAGATTACAGAATGCCTCCAAATGTATTTCGAAAACTACTACTGGTCTCCCAGGAATCGATAAAAGCGTAGACACTTTGAGACATTACTCCCATGGAGAAAAGTGCTCATGGTGCGTGTTGTATTCAATCCCGATGCAATTTCTGTGTTTCATCAACACTCTGAACGTCTACAGATTAGAGAGTGCCTCCAAATGTGTTTCGAAAACTACTACTGGTGCCCAGGAATCGATAAAAGCGTAGACAGTTTGAGACATTACTCCCATGGAGAAAAGTGCGCATGGTGCGTGTTGTATTCAATCCCGATGCAATTTCTGTGTTTCATCAACACTCTGAGCGTCTACATATTAGAGAGTGCCTCCAAATGTGTTTCGAAAACTACTACTGGTGCCCAGGAATCGATAAAAGCGTAGACAGTTTGAGACATTACTCCCATGGAGAAAAGTGCGCATGGTGCGTGTTGTATTCAATCCCGATGCAATTTCTGTGTTTCATCAACACTCTGAACGTCTACAGATTAGAGAGTGCCTCCAAGTGTGTTTCGAAAACTACTACTGGTGCCCAGGAATCGATAAAAGCGTAGACACTTTGAGACATTACTCCCATGGAGAAAACTGCTCATGGTGCGTGTTGTATTCAATCCCGATGCAATTTCTGTGTTTCATCAACACTCTGAACGTCTACATATTAGAGAGTGCCTCCAAATGTGTTTCGAAAACTACTACTGGTGCCCAGGAATCGATAAAAGCGTAGACAGTTTGAGACATTACTCCCATGGAGAAAAGTGCTCGTGGTGCGTGTTGTATTCAATACCTATGCAATTTCTGTGTTTCATCAACACTCTGAACGTCCACAGATTACAGAATGCCTCCAAATGTATTTCGAAAACTACTACTGGTCTCCCAGGAATCGATAAAAGCGTAGGTACTTTGAGACATTACTCCCATGGAGAAAAGTGCTCATGGTGCGTGTTGTATTCAATCCCGATGCAATTTCTGTGTTTCATCAACACTCTGAACGTCTACAGATTAGAGAGTGCCTCCAAATGTGTTTCGAAAACTACTGCTGGTGCCCAGGAATCGATAAAAGCGTAGACAGTTTGAGACATTACTCCCATGGAGAAAAGTGCGCATGGTGCGTGTTATATTCAATCCCGATGCAATTTCTGTGTTTCATCAACACTCTGAACGTCCACTGATTACAGTATGCCTCAAAATGTGTTTAGAAAACTACTACTGGTCTCCCAGGAATCGATAAAAGCGTAGACAGTTTGAGACATTACTCCCATGGAGAAAGTGCGCATGGTGCGTGTTGTATTCAATCCTGATGCAATTTCTGTGTTTCATCAGCACTCTGAACGTCCACAGATTACAGAATGCCTCCAAATGTGTTTCGAAAACTACTACCTGTCTCCCAGGAATCGATAAAAGCGTAGACAGTTTGAGACATTACTCCCATGGAGAAAAGTGCTCATGGTGCGTGTTGTATTCAATCCCGATGCAATTTCTGTGTTTCATCAACACTCTGAACGTCCACAGATTACAGAATGCTTCCAGATGTGCTTCGAAAACTACTACTGGTCTCCCAGGAATCGATAAAAGCGTAGACAGTTTGAGACATTACTCCCATGGAGAAAAGTGCGCATGCTGCGTGTTGTATTCAATCCTGATGGAATTTCTGTGTTTCATCATCACTCTGAACGTCCACAGATTACAGAATGCCTCCAAATGTGTTTCGAAAACTACTACTGGTCTCCCAGGAATCGATAAAAGCGTAGACAGTTTGAGACATTACTCCCATGGAGAAAAGTGCGCATGGTGCGTGTTGTATTCAATCCCGATGCAATTTCTGTGTTTCATCAACACTCTGAACGTCCACAGATTACAGAATGCCTTCAAATGTGTTTAGAAAACTACTACTGGTCTCCCAGGAATCGATAAAAGCGTAGACAGTTTGAGACATTACTCCCATGGAGAAAAGTGCGCATGGTGCGTGTTATATTCAATCCCGATGCAATTTCTGTGTTTCATCAACACTCTGAACGTCCACAGATTACAGAATGCCTCAAAATGTGTTTAGAAAACTACTACTGGTCTCCCAGGAATCGATAAAAGCGTAGACAGTTTGAGACATTACTCCCATGGAGAAAAGTGCGCATGGTGCGTGTTGTATTCAATCCTGATGCAATTTCTGTGTTTCATCAACACTCTGAACGTCCACAGATTACAGAATGCCTCCAAATGTGTTTCGAAAACTACTACTGGTCTCCCAGGAATCGATAAAAGCGTAGACAGTTTGAGACATTACTCCCATGGAGAAAAGTGCGCATGGTGCGTGTTATATTCAATCCCGATGCAATTTCAGTGTTTCATCAACACTCTGAACGTCCACAGATTACAGAATGCCTCAAAATGTGTTTAGAAAACTACTACTGGTCTCCCAGGAATCGATAAAAGCGTAGACAGTTTGAGACCTTACTCCCATGGAGAAAAGTGCGCATGGTGCGTGTTGTATTCAATCCCGATGCAATTTCTGTGTTTCATCAACACTCTGAACGTCCACAAATTACAAAATGCCTCCAAATGTGTTTCGAAAACTACTACTGGTCTCCCAGGAACCGATAAAAGCGTAGACAGTTTGAGACATTACTCCCATGGAGAAAAGTGCTCGTGGTGCGTGTTGTATTCAATACCGATGCAATTTCTGTGTTTCATCAACACTCTGAACGTCCACAGATTACAAAATGCCTCCAAATGTGTTTCGGAAACTACTACTAGTCTCCCAGGAATCGATAAAAGCGTAGACAGTTTGAGACATTACTCCCATGGAGAAAAGTGCGCATGGTGCGTGTTATATTCAATCCTGATGCAATTTCTGTGTTTCATCAACACTCTGAACGTCCACAGATTACAAAATGCCTCCAAATGTGTTTCGGAAAGTACTACCGGTCGCCCAGGAATCGATAAAAGCGTAGACAGTTTGAGACATTACTCCCATGGAGAAAAGTGCGCATGGTGCGTGTTATATTCAATCCCGATGCAATTTCAGTGTTTCATCAACACTCTGAACGTCCACAGATTACAGAATGCCTCAAAATGTGTTTAGAAAACTACTACTGGTCTCCCAGGAATCGATAAAAGCGTAGACAGTTTGAGACCTTACTCCCATGGAGAAAAGTGCGCATGGTGCGTGTTGTATTCAATCCCGATGCAATTTCTGTGTTTCATCAACACTCTGAACGTCCACAAATTACAAAATGCCTCCAAATGTGTTTCGAAAACTACTACTGGTCTCCCAGGAACCGATAAAAGCGTAGACAGTTTGAGACATTACTCCCATGGAGAAAAGTGCTCGTGGTGTGTGTTGTATTCAATACCGATGCAATTTCTGTGTTTCATCAACACTCTGAACGTCCACAGATTACAGAATGCCTCCAAATGTATTTCGAAAACTACTACTGGTCTCCCAGGAATCGATAAAAGCGTAGACAGTTTGAGACATTACTGCCATGGAGAAAAGTGCTCATGGTGCGTGTTGTATTCAATCCCGATGCAATTTCTGTGTTTCATCAACACTCTGAACGTCTACAGATTAGAGAGTGCCTCCAAATGTGTTTCGAAAACTACTACTGGTCTCCCAGGAATCGATAAAAGCGTAGACAGTTTGAGACATTACTCCCATGGAGAAAAGTGCGCATGGTGCGTGTTGTATTCAATCCCGATGCAATTTCTGTGTTTCATCAACACTCTGAACGTCTACAGATTAGAGAGTGCCTCCAAATGTGTTTCGAAAACTACTACTGGTCTCCCAGGAATCGATAAAAGCGTAGACAGTTTGAGACATTACTCCCATGGAGAAAAGTGCGCATGGTGCGTGTTGTATTCAATCCCGATGCAATTTCTGTGTTTCATCAACACTCTGAACGTCTACAGATTAGAGAGTGCCTCCAAATGTGTTTCGAAAACTACTACTGGTCTCCCAGGAATCGATAAAAGCGTAGACAGTTTGAGACATTACTCCCATGGAGAAAAGTGCGCATGGTGCGTGTTGTATTCAATCCCGATGCAATTTCTGTGTTTCATCAACACTCTGAACGTCTACAGATTAGAGAGTGCCTCCAAATGTGTTTCGAAAACTACTACTGGTCTCCCAGGAATCGATAAAAGCGTAGACAGTTTGAGACATTACTCCCATGGAGAAAAGTGCGCATGGTGCGTGTTATATTCAATCCTGATGCAATTTTGTGTTTCATCAGCACTCTGAACGTCCACAGATTACAGAATGCCTCAAAATGTGTTTCGAAAACTACTACTGGTCTCCCAGGAATCGATAAAAGCGTAGACAGTTTGAGACCTTACTCCCATGGAGAAAAGTGCGCATGGTGCGTGTTGTATTCAATCCCGATGCAATTTCTGTGTTTCATCAACACTCTGAACGTCTACAGATTAGAGAGTGCCTCCAAATGTGTTTCGAAAACTACTACTGGTCTCCCAGGAATCGATAAAAGCGTAGACAGTTTGAGACATTACTCCCATGGAGAAAAGTGCGCATGGTGCGTGTTGTATTCAATCCCGATGCAATTTCTGTGTTTCATCAACACTCTGAACGTCTACAGATTAGAGAGTGCCTCCAAATGTGTTTCGAAAACTACTACTGGTCTCCCAGGAATCGATAAAAGCGTAGACAGTTTGAGACATTACTCCCATGGAGAAAAGTGCGCATGGTGCGTGTTGTATTCAATCCCGATGCAATTTCTGTGTTTCATCAACACTCTGAACGTCTACAGATTAGAGAGTGCCTCCAAATGTGTTTCGAAAACTACTACTGGTCTCCCAGGAATCGATAAAAGCGTAGACAGTTTGAGACATTACTCCCATGGAGAAAAGTGCGCATGGTGCGTGTTGTATTCAATCCCGATGCAATTTCTGTGTTTCATCAACACTCTGAACGTCTACAGATTAGAGAGTGCCTCCAAATGTGTTTCGAAAACTACTACTGGTCTCCCAGGAATCGATAAAAGCGTAGACAGTTTGAGACATTACTCCCATGGAGAAAAGTGCGCATGGTGCGTGTTATATTCAATCCTGATGCAATTTTGTGTTTCATCAGCACTCTGAACGTCCACAGATTACAGAATGCCTCAAAATGTGTTTCGAAAACTACTACTGGTCTCCCAGGAATCGATAAAAGCGTAGACAGTTTGAGACCTTACTCCCATGGAGAAAAGTGCGCATGGTGCGTGTTGTATTCAATCCCGATGCAATTTCTGTGTTTCATCAACACTCTGAACGTCTACAGATTAGAGAGTGCCTCCAAATGTGTTTCGAAAACTACTACTGGTCTCCCAGGAATCGATAAAAGCGTAGACAGTTTGAGACATTACTGCCATGGAGAAAAGTGCTCATGGTGCGTGTTGTATTCAATCCCGATGCAATTTCTGTGTTTCATCAACACTCTGAACGTCTACAGATTAGAGAGTGCCTCCAAATGTGTTTCGAAAACTACTACTGGTCTCCCAGGAATCGATAAAAGCGTAGACAGTTTGAGACATTACTCCCATGGAGAAAAGTGCGCATGGTGCGTGTTATATTCAATCCTGATGCAATTTTGTGTTTCATCAGCACTCTGAACGTCCACAGATTACAGAATGCCTCAAAATGTGTTTCGAAAACTACTACTGGTCTCCCAGGAATCGATAAAAGCGTAGACAGTTTGAGACCTTACTCCCATGGAGAAAAGTGCGCATGGTGCGTGTTGTATTCAATCCCGATGCAATTTCTGTGTTTCATCAACACTCTGAACGTCTACAGATTAGAGAGTGCCTCCAAATGTGTTTCGAAAACTACTACTGGTCTCCCAGGAATCGATAAAAGCGTAGACAGTTTGAGACATTACTCCCATGGAGAAAAGTGCGCATGGTGCGTGTTATATTCAATCCTGATGCAATTTTGTGTTTCATCAGCACTCTGAACGTCCACAGATTACAGAATGCCTCAAAATGTGTTTCGAAAACTACTACTGGTCTCCCAGGAATCGATAAAAGCGTAGACAGTTTGAGACCTTACTCCCATGGAGAAAAGTGCGCATGGTGCGTGTTGTATTCAATCCCGATGCAATTTCTGTGTTTCATCAACACTCTGAACGTCTACAGATTAGAGAGTGCCTCCAAATGTGTTTCGAAAACTACTACTGGTCTCCCAGGAATCGATAAAAGCGTAGACAGTTTGAGACCTTACTCCCATGGAGAAAAGTGCGCATGGTGCGTGTTGTATTCAATCCCGATGCAATTTCTGTGTTTCATCAACACTCTGAACGTCTACAGATTAGAGAGTGCCTCCAAATGTGTTTCGAAAACTACTACTGGTCTCCCAGGAATCGATAAAAGCGTAGACAGTTTGAGACATTACTCCCATGGAGAAAAGTGCGCATGGTGCGTGTTATATTCAATCCTGATGCAATTTTGTGTTTCATCAGCACTCTGAACGTCCACAGATTACAGAATGCCTCAAAATGTGTTTCGAAAACTACTACTGGTCTCCCAGGAATCGATAAAAGCGTAGACAGTTTGGGACCTTACTCCCATGGAGAAAAGTGCGCATGGTGCGTGTTGTATTCAATCCCGATGCAATTTCTGTGTTTCATCAACACTCTGAACGTCTACAGATTAGAGAGTGCCTCCAAATGTGTTTCGAAAACTACTACTGGTCTCCCATGAATCGATAAAAGCGTAGACAGTTTGAGACATTACTCCCATGGAGAAAAGTGCGCATGGTGCGTGTTGTATTCAATCCCGATGCAATTTCTGTGTTTCATCTACACTCTGAACGTCCACAGATTACAAAATGCCTCCAAATGTGTTTCGAAAACTACTACTGGTCTCCCAGGAATCGATAAAAGCGTAGACAGTTTGAGACATTACTCCCATGGAGAAAAGTGCTCGTGGAGCGTGTTGTATTCAATACCGATGCAATTTCTGAGTTTCATCAACACTCTGAACGTCCACAGATTACAGAATGCCTCCAAATGTATTTCGAAAACTACTACTGGTCTCCCAGGAATCGATAAAAGCGTAGACACTTTGAGACATTACTCCCATGGAGAAAAGTGCCCATGGTGCGTGTTGTATTCAATCCCGATGCAATTTCTGTGTTTCATCAACACTCTGAACGTCTACAGATTAGAGAGTGCCTCCAAATGTGTTTCGAAAACTACTACTGGTGCCCAGGAATCGATAAAAGCGTAGACAGTTTGAGACATTACTCCCATGGAGAAAAGTGCGCATGGTGCGTGTTCTATTCAATCCCGATGCAATTTCTGTGTTTCATCAACACTCTGAGCGTATACATATTAGAGAGTGCCTCCAAATGTGTTTCGAAAAGTACTACTGGTCTCCCAGGAATCGATAAAAGCGTAGACAGTTTGAGACATTACTCCCATGGAGAAAAGTGCGCATGGTGCGTCTTATATTCAATCCCGATGCAATATCTGTGTTTCATCAACACTCTGAACGTCCACAGATTACAGAATGCCTCAAAATGTGTTTAGAAAACTACTACTGGTCTCCCAGGAATCGATAAAAGCGTAGACAGTTTGAGACATTACTCCCATGGAGAACAGTGCGCATGGTGCGTGTTATATTCAATCCCGATGCAATTTCTGTGTTTCATCAACACTCTGAACGTCCACAGATTAGAGAATGCCTCAAAATGTGTTTAGAAAACTAGTACTGGTCTCCCAGGAATCGATAAAAGCGTAGACAGTTTGAGACATTACTCCCATGGAGAAAAGTGCGCATGGTGCGTGTTGTATTCAATCGTGATGCAATTTCTGTGTTTCATCAACACTCTGAACGTCCACAGATTACAGAATGCCTCCAAATGTGTTTCGAAAACTACTACTGGTCTCCCAGGAATCGATAAAAGCGTAGACAGTTTGAGACATTACTCCCATGGAGAAAAGTGCGCATGGTGCGTGTTATATTCAATCCCGATGCAATTTCTGTGTTTCATCAACACTCTGAACGTCCACAGATTACAGAATGCCTCAAAATGTGTTTAGAAAACTACTACTGGTCTCCCAGGAATCGATAAAAGCGTAGACAGTTTGAGACCTTACTCCCATGGAGAAAAGTGCGCATGGTGCGTGTTGTATTCAATCCCGATGCAATTTCTGTGTTTCATCAACACTCTGAACGTCCACAAATTACAAAATGCCTCCAAATGTGTTTCGAAAACTACTACTGGTCTCCCAGGAATCGATAAAAGCGTAGACAGTTTGAGACATTACTCCCATGGAGAAAAGTGCTCGTGGTGCGTGTTGTATTCAATACCGATGCAATTTCTGTGTTTCATCAACACTCTGAACGTCCACAGATTACAGAATGCCTCCAAATGTATTTCGAAAACTACTACTGGTCTCCCAGGAATCGATAAAAGCGTAGACACTTTGAGACATTACTCCCATGGAGGAAAGTGCTCATGGTGCGTGTTGTATTCAATCCCGATGCAATTTCTGTGTTTCATCAACACTCTGAACGTCTACAGATTAGAAAGTGCCTCCAAATGTGTTTCGAAAACTACTACTGGTGCCCAGGAATCGATAAAAGCGTAGACAGTTTGAGACATTACTGCCATGGAGAAAAGTGCTCATGGTGCGTGTTGTATTCAATCCCGATGCAATTTCTGTGTTTCATCAACACTCTGAACGTCTACAGATTAGAGAGTGCCTCCAAATGTGTTTCGAAAACTACTACTGGTCTCCCAGGAATCGATAAAAGCGTAGACAGTTTGAGACATTACTCCCATGGAGAAAAGTGCGCATGGTGCGTGTTATATTCAATCCTGATGCAATTTCTGTGTTTCATCAGCACTCTGAACGTCCACAGATTACAGAATGCCTCAAAATGTGTTTAGAAAACTACTACTGGTCTCCCAGGAATCGATAAAAGCGTAGACAGTTTGAGACATTACTCCCATGGAGAAAAGTGCGCATGGTGCGTGTTGTATTCAATCCCGATGCAATTTCTGTGTTTCATCTACACTCTGAACGTCCACAGATTACAAAATGCCTCCAAATGTGTTTCGAAAACTACTACTGGTCTCCCAGGAATCGATAAAAGCGTAGACAGATTGAGACATTACTCCCATGGAGAAAAGTGCTCATGGTGCGTGTTGTATTCAATCCCGATGCAATGTCTGTGTTTCATCTACACTCTGAACGTCAACAGAACACAAAATGCCTCCAAATGTGTTTCGAAAACTACTACTGGTCTCCCAGGAATCGATAAAAGCGTAGACAGTTTGAGACATTACTCCCATGGAGAAAAGTGCTCGTGGAGCGTGTTGTATTCAATACCGATGCAATTTCTGTGTTTCATCAACACTCTGAACGTCCACAGATTACAGAATGCCTCCAAATGTATTTCGAAAACTACTACTGGTCTCCCAGGAATCGATAAAAGCGTAGACACTTTGAGACATTACTCCCATGGAGAAAAGTGCTCATGGTGCGTGTTGTATTCAATCCCGATGCAATTTCTCTGTTTCATCAACACTCTGAACGTCTACAGATTAGAGAGTGCCTCCAAATGTGTTTCGAAAACTACTACTGGTGCCCAGGAATCGATAAAAGCGTAGACAGTTTGAGACATTACTCCCATGGAGAAAAGTGCGCATGGTGCGTGTTGTATTCAATCCCGATGCAATTTCTGTGTTTCATCAACACTCTGAGCGTCTACATATTAGAGAGTGCCTCCAAATGTGTTTCGAAAACTACTACTGGTGCCCAGGAATCGATAAAAGCGTAGACAGTTTGAGACATTACTCCCATGGAGAAAAGTGCGCATGGTGCGTGTTGTATTCAATCCCGATGCAATTTCTGTGTTTCATCAACACTCTGAACGTCTACAGATTAGAGAGTGCCTCCAAATGTGTTTCGAAAATACTACTGGTCTCCCAGGAATCGATAAAAGCGTAGACAGTTTGAGACATTACTCCCATGGAGAAAAGTGCGCATGGTGCGTCTTATATTCAATCCCGATGCAATTTCTGTGTTTCATCAACACTCTGAACGTCCACAGATTACAGAATGCCTCAAAATGTGTTTAGAAAACTACTACTGGTCTCCCAGGAGTCGATAAAAGCGTAGACACTTTGAGACATTACTCCCATGGAGAAAAGTGCGCATGGTGCGAGTTGTATTCAATCCTGATGCAATTTCTGTGTTTCATCAGCACTCTGAACGTCCACAGATTACAGAATGCCTCAAAATGTGTTATGAAAACTACTACTGGTCTCCCAGGAATCGATAAAAGCGTAGACAGTTTGAGACATTACTCCCATGGAGAAAAGTGCGCATGGTGCGTGTTGTATTCAATCCCGATGCAATTTCTGTGTTTCATCAACACTCTGAACGTCCACAGATTACAGAATGCCTTTAAATGTGTTTAGAAAACTACTACTGGTCTCCCAGGAATCGATAAAAGCGTAGACAGTTTGAGACATTACTCCCATGGAGAAAAGTGCGCATTATGCGTGTTGTATTCAATCCCGATGCAATTTCTGTGTTTCATCAACACTCTGAACGTCCACAGATTACAGAATGCCTCAAAATGTGTTTCGAAAACTACTACTGGTCTCCCAGTAATCGATAAAAGCGTAGACAGTTTGAGACATTACTCCCATGGAGAAAAGTGCGCATGGTGCGTGTTGTATTCAATCCCGATGCAATTTCTGTGTTTCATCAACACTCTGAACGTCCACAGATTACAGAATGCCTTCAAATGTGTTTAGAAAACTACTACTGGTCTCCCAGGAATCGGTAAAAGCGTAGACAGTTTGAGACATTACTCCCATGGAGAAAAGTGCGCATGGTGCGTGTTGTATTCAATCACGATGCAATTTCTGTGTTTCATCAACACTCTGAACGTCCACAGATTACAGAATGCCTTCAAATGTGTTTCGAAAACTACTACTGGTCTCCCAGGAATCGATAAAAGCGTAGACAGTTTGAGACATTACTCCCATGGAGAAAAGTGCGCATGGTGCGTGTTGTATTCAATCCCGATGCAATTTCTGTGTTTCATCAACACTCTGAACGTCCACAGATTACAGAATGCCTCAAAATGTGTTTAGAAAACTACTACTGGTCTCCCAGGACTCGATAAAAGCGTAGACAGTTTGAGACATTACTCCCATGGAGAAAAGTGCTCATGGTGCGTGTTGTATTCGATCCCGATGCAATTTCTGTGTTTCATCAACACTCTGAACGTCCACAGATTACAAAATGCCTCCAAATGTGTTTCGGAAACTACTACTGGTCTCCCAGGAATCGATAAAAGCGTAGACAGTTTGAGACATTACTCCCATGGAGAAAAGTGCTCGTGGTGCGTGTTGTATTCAATACCGATGCAATTTCTGTGTTTCATCAACACTCTGAACGTCCACAGATTACAGAATGCCTCCAAATGTATTTCGAAAACTACTACTGGTCTCCCAGGAATCGATAAAAGCGTATACAGTTTGAGACATTACTCCCATGGAGAAAAGTGCGCATGGTGCGTGTTATATTCAATCCCGATGCAATTTCTGTGTTTCGTCAACACTCTGAACGTCCACAGATTACAGAATGCCTCAAAATGTGTTTAGAAAACTACTACTGGTCTCCCAGGAATCGATAAAAGCGTAGAAAGTTTGAGACATTACTCCCATGGAGAAAAGTGCGCATGGTGCGTGTTGTATTCAATCCTGATGCAATTTCTGTGTTTCATCAGCACTCTGAACGTCCACAGATTACAGAATGCCTCCAAATGTGTTTCGAAAACTACTACTGGTCTCCCAGGAATCGATAAAAGCGTAGACAGTTTGTGACATTACTCCCATGGAGAAAAGTGCGCATGGTGCGTGTTATATTCAATCCCGATGCAATTTCTGTGTTTCATCAACACTCTGAACGTCCACAGATTACAGAATGCCTCAAAATGTGTTTAGAAAACTACTACTGGTCTCCCAGGAATCGATAAAAGCGTAGACAGTTTGAGACATTACTCCCATCGAGAAAAGTGCGCATGGTGCGTGTTGTATTCAATCCCGATGCAATTTCTGTGTTTCATCAACACTCTGAACGTCCACAGATTACAAAATGCCTCCAAATGTGTTTCGAAAATTACTACTGGTCTCCCAGGAATCGATAAAAGCGTAGACAGTTTGAGACATTACTCCCATGGAGAAAAGTGCTCGTGGTGCGTGTTGTATTCAATACCGATGCAATTTCTGTGTTTCATCAACACTCTGAACATCCACAGATTACAGAATGCCTCCAAATGTATTTCGAAAAGTACTACTGGTCTCCCAGGAATCGATAAAAGCGTAGACAGTTTGAGACATTACTCCCATGGAGAAAAGTGCTCATGGTGCGTGTTGTATTCAATCCCGATGCAATTTCTGTGTTTCATCAACACTCTGAACGTCTACAGATTAGAGAGTGCCTCCAAATGTGTTTCGGAAACTACTACTGGTGCCCAGGAATCGATAAAAGCGTAGACAGTTTGAGACATTACTCCCATGGAGAAAAGTGCGCATGGTGCGTGTTATATACAATCCTGATGCAATTTCTGTGTTTCATCAGCACTCTGAACGTCCACAGATTACAGAATGCCTCAAAATGTGTTTAGAAAACTACTACTGGTCTCCCAGGAATCGATAAAAGCGTAGACAGTTTGAGACATTACTGCCATGGAGAAAAGTGCTCATGGTGCGTGTTGTATTCAATCCCGATGCAATTTCTGTGTTTCATCAACACTCTGAACGTCTACAGATTAGAGAGTGCCTCCAAATGTGTTTCGAAAACTACTACTGGTGCCCAGGAATCGATAAAAGCGTAGACAGTTTGAGACATTACTCCCATGGAGAAAAGTGCGCATGGTGCGTGTTGTATTCAATCCCGATGCAATTTCTGTGTTTCATCAACACTCTGAGCGTCTACATATTAGAGAGTGCCTCCAAATGTGTTTCGAAAACTACTACTGGTGCCCATGAATCGACAAAAGCGTAGAAAGTTTGAGACATTACTCCCATGGAGAAAAGTGCGCATGGTGCGTGTTGTATTCAATCCCGATGCAATTTCTGTGTTTCATCAACACTCTGAACGTCTACAGATTAGAGAGTGCCTCCAAATGTGTTTCGAAAACTACTACTGGTGCCCAGGAATCGATAAAAGCGTAGACACTTTGAGACATTACTCCCATGGAGAAAACTGCTCATGGTGCGTGTTGTATTCAATCCCGATGCAATTTCTGTGTTTCATCAACACTCTGAACGTCTACATATTAGAGAGTGCCTCCAAATGTATTTCGAAAACTACTACTGGTCTCCCAGGAATCGATAAAAGCGTAGACAGTTTGAGACATTACTCCCATGGAGAAAAGTGCGCATGGTGCGTGTTGTATTCAATCCCGATGCAATTTCTGTGTTTCATCAGCACTCTGAACGTCCACAGATTACAGAATGCCTCCAAATGTGTTTCGAAAACTACTACTGGTCTCCCAGGAATCGATAAAAGCGTAGACAGTTTGAGACATTACTCCCATGGAGAAAAGTGCGCATGGTGCGTGTTATATTCAATCCCGATGCAATTTCTGTGTTTCATCAACACTCTGAACGTCCACAGATTACAGAATGCCTCAAAATGTGTTTAGAAAACTACTACTGGTCTCCCAGGAATCGATAAAAGCGTAGACAGTTTGAGACATTACTCCCATGGAGAAAAGTGCTCGTGGTGCGTGTTGTCTTCAATACCGATGCAATTTCTGTGTTTCATCAACACTCTGAACGTCCACAGATTACAGAATGCCTCCAAATGTAGTTCGAAAACTCCTACTGGTCTCCCAGGAATCGATAAAAGCGTAGACAGTTTGAGACATTACTCCCATGGAGAAAAGTGCGCATGGTGCGTGTTATATTCAATCCCGATGCAATTTCTGTGTTTCATCAACACTCTGAACGTCCACAGATTACAGAATGCCTCAAAATGTGTTTAGAAAACTACTACTGGTCTCCCAGGAATCGATAAAAGCGTAGACAGTTTGAGACCTTACTCCCATGGAGAAAAGTGCGCATGGTGCGTGTTGTATTCAATCCCGATGCAATTTCTGTGTTTCATCAACACTCTGAACGTCCACAAATTACAAAATGCCTCCAAATGTGTTTCGAAAACTACTACTGGTCTCCCAGGAATTGATAAAAGCGTAGACAGTTTGAGACATTACTCCCATGGAGAAAAGTGCGCATGGTGCGTGTTATATTCAATCCTGATGCAATTTCTGTGTTTCATCAGCACTCTGAACGTCCACAGATTACAGAATGCCTCGAAATGTGTTTAGAAAACTACTACTGGTCTCCCAGGACTCGATAAAAGCGTAGACAGTTTGAGACATTACTCCCATGGAGAAAAGTGCGCACGGTGCGTGTTGTATTCAATCCCGATGCCATTTCTGTGTTTCATCTACACTCTGAACGTCCACAGATTACAAAATGCCTCCAAATGTGTTTCGAAAACTACTACTGGTCTCCCAGGAATCGATAAAATCGTAGACAGTTTGAGACATTACTCCCATGGAGAAAAGTGCTCATGGTGCGTGTTGTATTCAATCCCGATGCAATTTCTGTGTTTCATCAACACTCTGAACGTCTACAGATTAGAAAGTGCCTCCAAATGTGTTTCGAAAACTACTACTGGTGCCCAGGAATCGATAAAAGCGTAGACAGTTTGAGACATTACTGCCATGGAGAAAAGTGCTCATGGTGCGTGTTGTATTCAATCCCGATGCAATTTCTGTGTTTCATCAACACTCTGAACGTCTACAGATTAGAGAGTGCCTCCAAATGTGTTTCGAAAACTACTACTGGTCTCCCAGGAATCGATAAAAGCGTAGACAGTTTGAGACATTACTCCCATGGAGAAAAGTGCGCATGGTGCGTGTTATATTCAATCCTGATGCAATTTCTGTGTTTCATCAGCACTCTGAACGTCCACAGATTACAGAATGCCTCGAAATGTGTTTAGAAAACTACTACTGGTCTCCCAGGAATCGATAAAAGCGTAGACAGTTTGAGACATTACTCCCATGGAGAAAAGTGCGCATGGTGCGTGTTGTATTCAATCCCGATGCAATTTCTGTGTTTCATCTACACTCTGAACGTCCACAGATTACAAAATGCCTCCAAATGTGTTTCGAAAACTACTACTGGTCTCCCAGGAATCGATAAAATCGTAGACAGTTTGAGACATTACTCCCATGGAGAAAAGTGCTCATGGTGCGTGTTGTATTCAATCCCGATGCAATGTCTGTGTTTCATCTACACTCTGAACGTCCACAGAACACAAAATGCCTCCAAATGTGTTTCGAAAACTACTACTGGTCTCCCAGGAATCGATAAAAGCGTAGACAGTTTGAGACATTACTCCCATGGAGAAAAGTGCTCGTGGAGCGTGTTGTATTCAATACCGATGCAATTTCTGAGTTTCATCAACACTCTGAACGTCCACAGATTACAGAATGCCTCCAAATGTATTTCGAAAACTACTACTGGTCTCCCAGGAATCGATAAAAGCGTAGACACTTTGAGACATTACTCCCATGGAGAAAAGTGCTCATGGTGCGTGTTGTATTCAATCCCGATGCAATTTCTGTGTTTCATCAACACTCTGAACGTCCACAGATTACAGAATGCCTCAAAATGTGTTTAGAAAACTACTACTGGTCTCCCAGGAATCGATAAAAGCGTAGACAGTTTGAGACATTACTCCCATGGAGAAAACTGCTCATGGTGCGTGTTGTATTCAATCCCGATGCAATTTCTGTGTTTCATCAACACTCTGAACGTCCACAGATTACAGAATGCCTCAAAATGTGTTTAGAAAACTACTACTGGTCTCCCAGGAATCGATAAAAGCGTAGACAGTTTGAGACATTACTCCCATGGAGAAAAGTGCGCATGGTGCGTGTTGTATTCAATCCTGATGCAATTTCTGTGTTTCATCAACACTCTGAACGTCCACAGATTACAGAATGCCTCCAAATGTGTTTCGAAAACTACTACTGGTCTCCCAGGAATCGATAAAAGCGTAGACAGTTTGAGACATTACTCCCATGGAGAAAAGTGCGCATGGTGCGTGTTATATTCAATCCCGATGCAATTTCTGTGTTTCATCAACACTCTGAACGTCCACAGATTACAGAATGCCTCAAAATGTGTTTAGAAAACTACTACTGGTCTCCCAGGAATCGATAAAAGCGTATACAGTTTGAGACCTTACTCCCATGGAGAAAAGTGCGCATGGTGCGTGTTGTATTCAATCCCGATGCAATTTCTGTGTTTCATCAACACTTTGAACGTCCACAAATTACAAAATGCCTCCAAATGTGTTTCGAAAACTACTACTGGTCTCCCAGGAATCGATAAAAGCGTAGACAGTTTGAGACATTACTCCCATGGAGAAAAGTGCTCGTGGTGCGTGTTGTATTCAATACCGATGCAATTTCTGTGTTTCATCAACACTCTGAACGTCCACAGATTACAGAATGCCTCCAAATGTATTTCGAAAACTACTACTGGTCTCCCAGGAATCGATAAAAGCGTAGACACTTTGAGACATTACTCCCATGGAGAAAAGTGCTCCTGGTGCGTGTTGTATTCAATCCCGATGCTATTTCTGTGTTTCATCAACACTCTGAACGTCTACAGATTAGAAAGTGCCTCCAAATGTGTTTCGAAAACTACTACTGGTGCCCAGGAATCGATAAAAGCGTAGACAGTTTGAGACATTACTGCCATGGAGAAAAGTGCTCATGGTGCGTGTTGTATTCAATCCCGATGCAATTTCTGTGTTTCATCAACACTCTGAACGTCTACAGATTAGAGAGTGCCTCCAAATGTGTTTCGAAAACTACTACTGGTCTCCCAGGAATCGATAAAAGCGTAGACACTTAGAGACATTACTCCCATGGAGAAAAGTGCGCATGGTGCGTGTTATATTCAATCCTGATGCAATTTCTGTGTTTCATCAGCACTCTGAACGTCCACAGATTACAGAATGCCTCAAAATGTGTTTAGAAAACTACTACTGGTCTCCCAGGAATCGATAAAAGCGTAGACAGTTTGAGACATTACTCCCATGGAGAAAAGTGCGCATGGTGCGTGTTGTATTCAATCCCGATGCAATTTCTGTGTTTCATCTACACTCTGAACGTCCACAGATTACAAAATGCCTCCAAATGTGTTTCGAAAACTACTACTGGTCTCCCAGGAATCGACAAAAGCGTAGACAGTTTGAGACATTACTCCCATGGAGAAAAGTGCTCATGGTGCGTGTTGTATTCAATCCCGATGCAATGTCTGTGTTTCATCTACACTCTGAACGTCAACAGAACACAAAATGCCTCCAAATGTGTTTCGAAAACTACTACTGGTCTCCCAGGAATCGATAAAAGCGTAGACAGTTTGAGACATTACTCCCATGGAGAAAAGTGCTCGTGGAGCGTATGGTATTCAATACCGATGCAATTTCTGTGTTTCATCAACACTCTGAACGTCCACAGATTACAGAATGCCTCCAAATGTATTTAGAAAACTACTACTGGTCTCCCAGGAATCGATAAAAGCGTAGACAGTTTGAGACATTACTCCCATGGAGAAACGTGCTCATGGTGCGTGTTGTATTCAATCCCGATGCAATTTCTCTGTTTCATCAACACTCTGAACGTCTACAGATTAGAGAGTGCCTCCAAATGTGTTTCGAAAACTACTACTGGTGCCCAGGAATCGATAAAAGCGTAGACAGTTTGAGACATTACTCCCATGGAGAAAAGTGCGCATGGTGCGTGTTGTATTCAATCCCGATGCAATTTCTGTGTTTCATCAACACTCTGAGCGTCTACATATTAGAGAGTGCCTCCAAATGTGTTTCGAAAACTACTACTGGTGCCCAGGAATCGATAAAAGCGTAGACAGTTTGAGACATTACTCCCATGGAGAAAAGTGCGCATGGTGCGTGTTGTATTCAATCCCGATGCAATTTCTGTGTTTCATCAACACTCTGAACGTCTACAGATTAGAGAGTGCCTCCAAATGTGTTTAGAAAACTACTACTGGTCTCCCAGGAATCGATAAAAGCGTAGACAGTTTGAGACATTACTCCCATGGAGAAAAGTGCGCATGGTGCGTCTTATATTCAATCCCGATGCAATTTCTGTGTTTCATCAACACTCTGAACGTCCACAGATTACAGAATGCCTCAAAATGTGTTTAGAAAACTACTACTGGTCTCCCAGGAGTCGATAAAAGCGTAGACACTTTGAGACATTACTCCCATGGAGAAAAGTGCGCATGGTGCGTGTTGTATTCAATCCTGATGCAATTTCTGTGTTTCATCAGCACTCTGAACGTCCACAGATTACAGAATGCCTCAAAATGTGTTTCGAAAACTACTACTGGTCTCCCAGGAATCGATAAAAGCGTAGACAGTTTGAGACATTACTCCCATGGAGAAAAGTGCGCATGGTGCGTGTTGTATTCAATCCCGATGCAATTTCTGTGTTTCATCAACACTCTGAACGTCCACAGATTACAGAATGCCTTCAAATGTGTTTAGAAAACTACTACTGGTCTCCCAGGAATCGATAAAAGCGTAGACAGTTTGAGACATTACTCCCATGGAGAAAAGTGCGCATTATGCGTGTTGTATTCAATCCCGATGCAATTTCTGTGTTTCATCAACACTCTGAACGTCCACAGATTACAGAATGCCTCAAAATGTGTTTCGAAAACTACTACTGGTCTCCCAGGAATCGATAAAAGCGTAGACAGTTTGAGACATTACTCCCATGGAGAAAAGTGCGCATGGTGCGTGTTGTATTCAATCCCGATGCAATTTCTGTGTTTCATCAACACTCTGAACGTCCACAGATTACAGAATGCCTTCAAATGTGTTTAGAAAACTACTACTGGTCTCCCAGGAATCGGTAAAAGCGTAGACAGTTTGAGACATTACTCACATGGAGAAAAGTGCGCATGGTGCGTGTTGTATTCAATCACGATGCAATTTATGTGTTTCATCAACACTCTGAACGTCCACAGATTACAGAATGCCTTCAAATGTGTTTAGAAAACTACTACTGGTCTCCCAGGAATCGATAAAACCGTAGACAGTTTGAGACATTACTCCCATGGAGAAAAGTGCGCATGGTGCGTGTTGTATTCAATCCCGATGCAATTTCTGTGTTTCATCAACACTCTGAACGTCCACAGATTACAGAATGCCTCAAAATGTGTTTAGAAAACTACTACTGGTCTCCCAGGAATCGATAAAAGCGTAGACAGTTTGAGACATTACTCCCATGGAGAAAAGTGCTCATGGTGCGTGTTGTATTCGATCCCGTTGCAATTTCTGTGTTTCATCAACACTCTGAACGTCCACAGATTACAAAATGCCTCCAAATGTGTTTCGGAAACTACTACTGGTCTCCCAGGAATCGATAAAAGCGTAGACAGTTTGAGACATTACTCCCATGGAGAAAAGTGCTCGTGGTGCGTGTTGTATTCAATACCGATGCAATTTCTGTGTTTCATCAACACTCTGAACGTCCACAGATTACAGAATGCCTCCAAATGTATTTCGAAAACTACTACTGGTCTCCCAGGAATCGATAAAAGCGTATACAGTTTGAGACATTACTCCCATGGAGAAAAGTGCGCATGGTGCGTGTTATATTCAATCCCGATGCAATTTCCGTGTTTCATCAACACTCTGAACGTCCACAGATTACAGAATGCCTCAAAATGTGTTTAGAAAACTACTACTGGTCTCCCAGGAATCGATAAAAGCGTAGACAGTTTGAGACATTACTCCCATGGAGAAAAGTGCGCATGGTGCGTGTTGTATTCAATCCTGATGCAATTTCTGTGTTTCATCAGCACTCTGAACGTCCACAGATTACAGAATGCCTCCAAATGTGTTTCGAAAACTACTACTGGTCTCCCAGGAATCGATAAAAGCGTAGACAGTTTGTGACATTACTCCCATGGAGAAAAGTGCGCATGGTGCGTGTTATATTCAATCCCGATGCAATTTCTGTGTTTCATCAACACTCTGAACGTCCACAGATTACAGAATGCCTCAAAATGTGTTTAGAAAACTACTACTGGTCTCCCAGGAATCGATAAAAGCGTAGACAGTTTGAGACATTACTCCCATCGAGAAAAGTGCGCATGGTGCGTGTTGTATTCAATCCCGATGCAATTTCTGTGTTTCATCAACACTCTGAACGTCCACAGTTTACAAAATGCCTCCAAATGTGTTTCGAAAACTACTACTGGTCTCCCAGGAATCGATAAAAGCGTAGACAGTTTGAGACATTACTCCCATGGAGAAAAGTGCTCGTGGTGCGTGTTGTATTCAATACCGATGCAATTTCTGTGTTTCATCAACACTCTGAACGTCCACAGATTACAGAATGCCTCCAAATGTATTTCGAAAACTACTACTGGTCTCCCAGGAATCGATAAAAGCGTAGACAGTTTGAGACATTACTCCCATGGAGAAAAGTGCTCATGGTGCGTGTTGTATTCAATCCCGATGCAATTTCTGTGTTTCATCAACACTCTGAACGTCTACAGATTTGAGAGTGCCTCCAAATGTGTTTCGGAAACTACTACTGGTGCCCAGGAATCGATAAAAGCGTAGACAGTTTGAGACATTACTCCCATGGAGAAAAGTGAACATGGTGCGTGTTGTATTCAATCCCGATGCAATTTCTGTGTTTCATCAACACTCTGAGCGTCTACATATTAGAGAGTGCCTCCAAATGTGTTTCGAAAACTACTACTGGTGCCCAGGAATCGACAAAAGCGTAGAAAGTTTGAGACATTACTCCCATGGAGAAAAGTGCGCATGGTGCGTGTTGTATTCAATCCCGATGCAATTTCTGTGTTTCATCAACACTCTGAACGTCTACAGATTAGAGAGTGCCTCCAAATGTGTTTCGAAAACTACTACTGGTGCCCAGGAATCGATAAAAGCGTAGACACTTTGAGACATTACTCCCATGGAGAAAACTGCTCATGGTGCGTGTTGTATTCAATCCCGATGCAATTTCTGTGTTTCATCAACACTCTGAACGTCTACATATTAGAGAGTGCCTCCAAATGTGTTTAGAAAACTACTACTGGTCTCCCAGGAATCGATAAAAGCGTAGACAGTTTGAGACATTACTCCCATGGAGAAAAGTGCTCGTGGTGCGTGTTGTCTTCAATACCGATGCAATTTCTGTGTTTCATCAACACTCTGAACGTCCACAGATTACAGAATGCCTCCAAATGTAGTTCGAAAACTACTGCTGGTCTCCCAGGAATCGATAAAAGCGTAGACAGTTTGAGACATTACTCCCATGGAGAAAAGTGCGCATGGTGCGTGTTATATTCAATCCCGATGCAATTTCTGTGTTTCATCAACACTCTGAACGTCCACAGATTACAGAATGCCTCAAAATGTGTTTCGAAAACTACTACTGGTCTCCCAGGAATCGATAAAAGCGTAGACAGTTTGAGACATTACTCCCATGGAGAAAAGTGCGCATGGTGCGTGTTATATACAATCCTGATGCAATTTCTGTGTTTCATCAGCACTCTGAACGTCCACAGATTACAGAATGCCTCAAAATGTGTTTCGAAAACTACTACTGGTCTCCCAGGAATCGATAAAAGCGTAGACAGTTTGAGACATTACTCCCATGGAGAAAAGTGCGCATGGTGCGTGTTGTATTCAATCCCGATGCAATTTCTGTGTTTCATCAACACTCTGAACGTCTACAGATTAGAGAGTGCCTCCAAATGTGTTTCGAAAACTACTACTGGTGCCCAGGAATCGATAAAAGCGTAGACACTTTGAGACATTACTCCCATGGAGAAAACTGCTCATGGTGCGTGTTGTATTCAATCCCGATGCAATTTCTGTGTTTCATCAACACTCTGAACGTCTACATATTAGAGAGTGCCTCCAAATGTGTTTAGAAAACTACTACTGGTCTCCCAGGAATCGATAAAAGCGTAGACAGTTTGAGACATTACTCCCATGGAGAAAAGTGCTCGTGGTGCGTGTTGTCTTCAATACCGATGCAATTTCTGTGTTTCATCAACACTCTGAACGTCCACAGATTACAGAATGCCTCCAAATGTAGTTCGAAAACTACTGCTGGTCTCCCAGGAATCGATAAAAGCGTAGACAGTTTGAGACATTACTCCCATGGAGAAAAGTGCGCATGGTGCGTGTTATATTCAATCCCGATGCAATTTCTGTGTTTCATCAACACTCTGAACGTCCACAGATTACAGAATGCCTCAAAATGTGTTTCGAAAACTACTACTGGTCTCCCAGGAATCGATAAAAGCGTAGACAGTTTGAGACATTACTTCCATGGAGAAAAGTGCGCATGGTGCGTGTTATATACAATCCTGATGCAATTTCTGTGTTTCATCAGCACTCTGAACGTCCACAGATTACAGAATGCCTCAAAATGTGTTTCGAAAACTACTACTGGTCTCCCAGGAATCGATAAAAGCGTAGACAGTTTGAGACATTACTGCCATGGAGAAAAGTGCTCATGGTGCGTGTTGTATTCAATCCCGATGCAATTTCTGTGTTTCATCAACACTCTGAACGTCTACAGATTAGAGAGTGCCTCCAAATGTGTTTCGAAAACTACTACTGGTGCCCAGGAATCGATAAAAGCGTAGACAGTTTGAGACATTACTCCCATGGAGAAAAGTGCGCATGGTGCGTGTTGTATTCAATCCCGATGCAATTTCTGTGTATCATCAACACTCTGAGCGTCTACATATTAGAGAGTGCCTCCAAATGTGTTTCGAAAACTACTACTGGTGCCCAGGAATCGACAAAAGCGTAGAAAGTTTGAGACATTACTCCCATGGAGAAAAGTGCGCATGGTGCGTGTTGTATTCAATCCCGATGCAATTTCTGTGTTTCATCAACACTCTGAACGTCTACAGATTAGAGAGTGCCTCCAAATGTGTTTCGAAAACTACTACTGGTGCCCAGGAATCGATAAAAGCGTAGACACTTTGAGACATTACTCCCATGGAGAAAACTGCTCATGGTGCGTGTTGTATTCAATCCCGATGCAATTTCTGTGTTTCATCAACACTCTGAACGTCTACATATTAGAGAGTGCCTCCAAATGTGTTTAGAAAACTACTACTGGTCTCCCAGGAATCGATAAAAGCGTAGACAATTTGAGACATTACTCCCATGGAGAAAAGTGCTCGTGGTGCGTGTTGTCTTCAATACCGATGCAATTTCTGTGTTTCATCAACACTCTGAACGTCCACAGATTACAGAATGCCTCCAAATGTAGTTCGAAAAATACTACTGGTCTCCCAGGAATCGATAAAAGCGTAGACAGTTTGAGACATTACTCCCATGGAGAAAAGTGCGCATGGTGCGTGTTATATTCAATCCCGATGCAATTTCTGTGTTTCATCAACACTCTGAACGTCCACAGATTACAGAATGCCTCAAAATGTGTTTAGAAAACTACTACTGGTCTCCCAGGAATCGATAAAAGCGTAGACAGTTTGAGACATTACTCCCATGGAGAAAAGTGCGCATGGTGCGTGTTGTATTCAATCCTGATGCAATTTCTGTGTTTCATCAGCACTCTGAACGTCCACAGATTACAGAATGCCTCCAAATGTGTTTCGAAAACTACTACTGGTCTCCCAGGAATCGATAAAAGCGTAGACAGTTTGAGACATTACTCCCATGGAGAAAAGTGCGCATGGTGCGTCTTATATTCAATCCCGATGCAATTTCTGTGTTTCATCAACACTCTGAACGTCCACAGATTACAGAATGCCTCAAAATGTGTTTAGAAAACTACTACTGGTCTCCCAGGAATCGATAAAAGCGTAGACACTTTGAGACATTACTCCCATGGAGAAAAGTGCGCATGGTGCGTGTTGTATTCAATCCTGATGCAATTTCTGTGTTTCATCAGCACTCTGAACGTCCACAGATTACAGAATGCCTCAAAATGTGTTTCGAAAACTACTACTGGTCTCCCAGGAATCGATAAAAGCGTAGACAGTTTGAGACATTACTCCCGTGGAGAAAAGTGCTCGTGGTGCGTGTTGTATTCAACACCGATGCAATATCTGTGTTTCATCAACACTCTGAACGTCCACAGATTACAGAATGCCTCAAAATGTGTTTCGGAAACTACTACTGGTCTCCCAGGAATCGATAAAAGCGTAGACAGTTTGAGACATTACTCCCATGGTGAAAAGTGCTCGTGGTGCGTGTTGTATTCAATACCGATGCAATTTCTGTGTTTTATCAACACTCTGAACGTCCACAGATTACAGAATGCCTCAAAATGTGTTTAGAAAACTACTACTGGTCTCCCAGGAATCGATAAAAGCGTAGACAGTATGAGACACTACTCCCATGGAGAAAAGTGCGCATGGTGCGTGTTATATTCAATCCTGATGCAATTTCTGTGTTTCATCAACACTCTGAACGTCCACAGATTACAAAATGCCTCCAAATGTGTTTCGGAAAGTACTACTGGTCTCCCAGGAATCCATAAAAGCGTAGACAGTTTGAGACATTACTCCCATGGAGAAAAGTGCTCGTGGTGCGTGTTGTCTTCAATACCGATGCAATTTCTGTGTTTCATCAACACTCTGAACGTCCACAGATTACAGAATGCCTCCAAATGTAGTTCGAAAAATACTACTGGTCTCCCAGGAATCGATAAAAGCGTAGACAGTTTGAGACATTACTCCCATGGAGAAAAGTGCGCATGGTGCGTGTTATATTCAATCCCGATGCAATTTCTGTGTTTCATCAACACTCTGAACGTCTACAGATTACAGAATGCCTCAAAATGTGTTTAGAAAACTACTACTGGTCTCCCAGGAATCGATAAAAGCGTAGACAGTTTGAGACATTACTCCCATGGAGAAAAGTGCGCATGGTGCGTGTTGTATTCAATCCTGATGCAATTTCTGTGTTTCATCAGCACTCTGAACGTCCACAGATTACAGAATGCCTCCAAATGTGTTTCGAAAACTACTACTGGTCTCCCAGGAATCGATAAAAGCGTAGACAGTTTGAGACATTACTCCCATGGAGAAAAGTGCGCATGGTGCGTCTTATATTCAATCCCGATGCAATTTCTGTGTTTCATCAACACTCTGAACGTCCACAGATTACAGAATGCCTCAAAATGTGTTTAGAAAACTACTACTGGTCTCCCAGGAATCGATAAAAGCGTAGACACTTTGAGACATTACTCCCATGGAGAAAAGTGCGCATGGTGCGTGTTGTATTCAATCCTGATGCAATTTCTGTGTTTCATCAGCACTCTGAACGTCCACAGATTACAGAATGCCTCAAAATGTGTTTCGAAAACTACTACTGGTCTCCCAGGAATCGATAAAAGCGTAGACAGTTTGAGACATTACTCCCGTGGAGAAAAGTGCTCGTGGTGCGTGTTGTATTCAACACCGATGCAATATCTGTGTTTCATCAACACTCTGAACGTCCACAGATTACAGAATGCCTCAAAATGTGTTTCGGAAACTACTACTGGTCTCCCAGGAATCGATAAAAGCGTAGACAGTTTGAGACATTACTCCCATGGTGAAAAGTGCTCGTGGTGCGTGTTGTATTCAATACCGATGCAATTTCTGTGTTTCATCAACACTCTGAACGTCCACAGATTACAGAATGCCTCAAAATGTGTTTAGAAAACTACTACTGGTCTCCCAGGAATCGATAAAAGCGTAGACAGTATGAGACACTACTCCCATGGAGAAAAGTGCGCATGGTGCGTGTTATATTCAATCCTGATGCAATTTCTGTGTTTCATCAACACTCTGAACGTCCACAGATTACAAAATGCCTCCAAATGTGTTTCGGAAAGTACTACTGGTCTCCCAGGAATCCATAAAAGCGTAGACAGTTTGAGACATTACTCCCATGGAGAAAAGTGCTCGTGGTGCGTGTTGTATTCAATACCGATGCAATTTCTGTGTTTCATCAACACTCTGAACGTCCACAGATTACAAAATGCCTCCAAATGTGTTTCGGAAACTACTACTGGTCTCCCAGGAATCGATAAAAGCGTAGACAGTTTGAGACATTACTCCCATGGAGAAAAGTGCTCGTGGTGCGTGTTGTATTCAATACCGATGCAATTTCTGTGTTTCATCAACACTCTGAACGTCCACAGATTACAAAATGCCTCCAAATGTGTTTCGGAAACTACTACTGGTCTCCCAGGAATCGATAAAAGCGTAGACAGTTTGAGACATTACTCCCATGGAGAAAAATGCTTGTGGTGCGTGTTGAATTCAATACCGATGCAATTTCTGTGTTTCATCAACACTATGAACGTCCACAGATTACAAAATGCCTCCAAATGTGTTTCGGAAACTACTACTGGTCTCCCAGGAATCGATAAAAGCGTAGACAGTTTGAGACATTACTCCCATGGAGAAAAGTGCGCATGGTGCGTGTTATATTCAATCGTGATGCAATTTCTGTGTTTCATCAACACTCTGAACGTCCACAGATTACAAAATGCCTCGAAATGTGTTTCGGAAACTACTACTGGTCTCCCAGGAATCGATAAAAGCGTAGACAGTTTGAGACATTACTCCCATGGAGAAAAGTGCTCGTGGTGCGTGTTGTATTCAATACCGATGCAATTTCTGTGTTTCATCAACACTCTGAACGTCCACAGATTACAAAATGCCTCCAAATGTGTTTCGGAAACTACTACTGGTCTCCCAGGAATCGATAAAAGCGTAGACAGTTTGAGACATTACTCCCATGGAGAAAAGTGTGCGTGTTGCGTGTTATATTCAATCCTGATGCAATTTCTGTGTTTCATCAACACTCTGAACGTCCACAGATTACAAAATGCCTCCAAATGTGTTTCGGAAAGTACTACTGGTCTCCCAGGAATCGATAAAAACGTAGACAGTTTGAGACATTACTCCCATGGAGAAAAGTGCTCGTGGTGCGTGTTGTATTCAATACCGATGCAATTTCTGTGTTTCATCAACACTCTGAACGTCCACAGATTACAAAATGCCTCCAAATGTGTTTCGGAAACTACTACTGGTCTCCCAGGAATCGATAAAAGCGTAGACAGTTTGAGACATTACTCCCATGGAGAAAAGTGTGCATGGTGCGTGTTATATTCAATCCTGATGCAATTTCTGTGTTTCATCAACACTCTGAACGTCCACAGATTACAAAATGCCTCCAAATGTGTTTCGGAAAGTACTACTGGTCTCCCAGGAATCGATAAAAGCGTAGACAGTTTGTGACATTACTCCCATGGAGAAAAGTGCTCGTGGTGCGTGTTGTATTCAATACCGATGCAATTTCTGTGTTTCATCAACACTCTGAACGTCCACAGATTACAAAATGCCTCCAAATGTGTTTTGGAAACTACTACTGGTCTCCCAGGAATCGATAAAAGCGTAGACAGTTTGAGACATTACTCCCATGGAGAAAAGTGTGCATGGTGCGTGTTATATTCAATCCTGATGCAATTTCTGTGTTTCATCAACACTCTGAACGTCCACAGATTACAAAATGCCTCCAAATGTGTTTCGGAAAGTACTACTGGTCTCCCAGGAATCGATAAAAGCGTAGACAGTTTGAGACATTACTCCCATGGAGAAAAGTGCTCGTGGTGCGTGTTGTATTCAATACCGATGCAATTTCTGTGTTTCATCAACACTCTGAACGTCCACAGATTACAAAATGCCTCCAAATGTGTTTCGAAAATACTACTGGTCTCCCAGGAATCGATAAAAGCGTAGACAGTTTGAGACATTACTCCCATGGAGAAAAGTGTGCATGGTGCGTTTTATATTCAATCCTGATGCAATTTCTGTGTTTCATCAACACTCTGAACGTCCACAGATTACAAAATGCCTCCAAATGTGTTTCGGAAAGTACTACTGGTCTCCCAGGAATCGATAAAAGCGTAGACAGTTTGAGACATTACTCCCATGGAGAAAAGTGCTCGTGGTGCGTGTTGTATTCAATACCGATGCAATTTCTGTGTTTCATCAACACTCTGAACGTCCACAGATTACAAAATGCCTCCAAATGTGTTTTGGAAACTACTACTGGTCTCCCAGGAATCGATAAAAGCGTAGACAGTTTGAGACGTTACTCCCATGGAGAAAAGTGTGCATGGTGCGTGTTATATTCAATCCTGATGCAATTTCTGTGTTTCATCAACACTCTGAACGTCCACAGATTACAAAATGCCTCCATATGTGTTTCGGAAAGTACTACTGGTCTCCCAGGAATCGATAAAAGCGTAGACAGTTTGAGACATTACTTCCATGGAGAAAAGTGCTCGTGGTGCGTGTTGTATTCAATTCCGATGCAATTTCTGTGTTTCATCAACACTCTGAACGTCCACAGATTACAAAATGCCTCCAAATGTGTTTCGGAAACTACTACTGGTCTCCCAGGAATCGATCAAAGCGTAGACAGTTTGAGACATTACTCCCATGGAGAAAAGTGCTCGTGGTGCGTGTTGTATTCAATACCGATGCAATTTCTGTGTTTCATCAACACTCTGAACGTCCACAGATTACAAAATGCCTCCAAATGTGTTTCGGAAACTACTACTGGTCTCCCAGGAATCGATAAAAGCGTAGACAGTTTGAGACATTACTCCCATGGAGAAAAGTGCGCATGGTGCGTGTTATATTCAATCCTGATGCAATTTCAGTGTTTCATCAACACTCTGAACGTCCACAGATTACAAAATGCCTCCAAATGTGTTTCGGAAACTACCACTGGTCTCCCAGGAATCGATAAAAGCGTAGACAGTTTGAGACATTACTCCCATGGAGAAAAGTGTGCATGGTGCGTGTTATATTCAATCCTGATGCAATTTCAGTGTTTCATCAACACTCTGAACGTCCACAGATTACAAAATGCCTCCAAATGTGTTTCGGAAACTACTACTGGTCTCCCAGGAATCGATAAAAGCGTAGACAGTTTGAGACATTACTCCCATGGAGAAAAGTGCTCGTGGTGCGTGTTGTATGCAATACCGATGCAATTTCTGTGTTTCATCAACACTCTGAACGTCCACAGATTACAAAATGCCTCCAAATGTGTTTCGGAAACTACTACTGGTCTCCCAGGAATCGATAAAAGCGTAGACAGTTTGAGACATTACTCCCATGGAGAAAAGTGCTCGTGGTGCGTGTTGTATTCAATACCGATGCAATTTCTGTGTTTCATCAACACTCTGAACGAAAACAGATTACAAAATGCCTCCAAATGTGTTTCGGAAACTACTACTGGTCTCCCAGGAATCGATAAAAGCGTAGACAGTTTGAGACATTACTCCCATGGAGAAAAGTGCTCGTGGTGCGTGTTGTATTCAATACCGATGCAATTTCTGTGTTTCATCAACACTCTGAACGTCCACAGATTACAAAATGCCTCCAAATGTGTTTCGGAAACTACTACTGGTCTCCCAGGAATCGATAAAAGCGTAGACAGTTTGAGACATTACTCCCATGGAGAAAAGTGCTCGTGGTGCGTGTTGTATTCAATACCGATGCAATTTCTGTGTTTCATCAACACTCTGAACGTCCACAGATTACAAAATGCCTCCAAATGTGTTTCGGAAACTACTACTGGTCTCCCAGGAATCGATAAAAGCGTAGACAGTTTGAGACATTACTCCCATGGAGAAAAGTGCTCGTGGTGCGTGTTGTATTCAATACCGATGCAATTTCTGTGTTTCATCAACACTCTGAACGTCCACAGATTACAAAATGCCTCCAAATGTGTTTCGGAAACTACTACTGGTCTCCCAGGAATCGATAAAAGCGTAGACAGTTTGAGACATTACTCCCATGGAGAAAAGTGCGCATGGTGCGTGTTATATTCAATCCTGATGCAATTTCAGTGTTTCATCAACACTCTGAACGTCCACAGATTACAAAATGCCTCCAAATGTGTTTCGGAAACTACTACTGGTCTCCCAGGAATCGATAAAAGCGTAGACAGTTTGAGACATTACTCCCATGGAGAAAAGTGCTCGTGGTGCGTGTTGTATTCAATACCGATGCAATTTCTGTGTTTCATCAACACTCTGAACGTCCACAGAATACAAAATGCCTCCAAATGTGTTTCGGAAACTACTACTGGTCTCCCAGGAATCGATAAAAGCGTAGACAGTTTGAGACATTACTCCCATGGAGAAAAGTGCTCGTGGTGCGTGTTGTATTCAATACCGATGCAATTTCTGTGTTTCATCAACACTCTGAACGTCCACAGATTACAAAATGCCTCCAAATGTGTTTCGGAAACTACTACTGGTCTCCCAGGAATCGATAAAAGCGTAGACAGTTTGAGACATTACTCCCATGGAGAAAAGTGTTCATGGTGCGTGTTGTATTCAATACCGATGCAATTTCTGTGTTTCATCAACACTCTGAACGTCCACAGATTACAGAATGCCTCAAAATGTGTTTAGAAAACTACTACTGGTCTCCCAGGAATCGATAAAAGCGTAGACAGTTTGAGACATTACTCCCATGGAGAAAAGTGCGCATGGTGCGTGTTATATTCAATCCTGATGCAATTTCTGTGTTTCATCAACACTCTGAACGTCCACAGATTACAAAATGCCTCCAAATGTGTTTCGGAAAGTACTACTGGTCTCCCAGGAATCGATAAAAGCGTAGACAGTTTGAGACATTACTCCCACGGAGAAAAGTGCTCGTGGTGCGTGTTGTATTCAATACCGATGCAATTTCTGTGTTTCATCAACACTCTGAACGTCCACAGATTACAAAATGCCTCCAAATGTGTTTCGGAAACTACTACTAGTCTCCCAGGAATCGATAAAAGCGTAGACAGTTTGAGACATTACTCCCATGGAGAAAAGTGCTCGTGGTGCGTGTTGTATTCAATACCGATGCAATTTCTGTGTTTCATCAACACTCTGAACGTCCACAGATTACAAAATGCCTCCAAATGTGTTTCGGAAACTACTACTAGTCTCCCAGGAATCGATAAAAGCGTAGACAGTTTGAGACATTACTCCCATGGAGAAAAGTGCTCGTGGTGCGTGTTGTATTCAATCCTGATGCAATTTCTGTGTTTCATCAACACGCTGAACGTCCACAGATTACAAAATGCCTCCAAATGTGTTTCGGAAAGTACTACTGGTCTCCCAGGAATCGATAAAAGCGTAGACAGTTTGAGACATTACTCCCATGGAGAAAAGTGCTCGTGGTGCGTGTTGTATTCAATACCGATGCAATTTCTGTGTTTCATCAACACTCTGAACGAAAACAGATTACAAAATGCCTCCAAATGTGTTTCGGAAACTACTACTGGTCTCCCAGGAATCGATAAAAACGTAGACAGTTTGAGACATTACTCCCATGGAGAAAAGTGCTCGTGGTGCGTGTTGTATTCAATCCTGATGCAATTTCTGTGTTTCATCAACACTCTGAACGTCCACAGATTACAAAATGCCTACAAATGTGTTTCGGAAAGTACTACTGGTCTCCCAGGAATCGATAAAAGCGTAGACAGTTTGAGACATTACTCCCATGGAGAAAAGTGCTCGTGGTGCGTGTTGTATTCAATACCGATGCAATTTCTGTGTTTCATCAACACTCTGAACGTCCACAGATTACAAAATGCCTCCAAATGTTTTTCGGAAACTACTACTGGTCTTCCAGGAATCGATAAAAGCGTAGACAGTTTGAGACATTACTCCCATGGAGAAAAGTGCTCGTGGTGCGTGTTATATTCAATCCTGATGCAATTTCTGTGTTTCATCAACACTCTGAACGTCCACAGATTACAAAATGCCTCCAAATGTGTTTCGGAATGTACTACTGGTCTCCCAGGAATCGATAAAAGCGTAGACAGTTTGAGACATTACTCCCATGGAGAAAAGTGCTCGTGGTGCGTGTTGTATTCAATACCGATGCAATTTCTGTGTTTCATCAACACTCTGAACGAAAACAGATTACAAAATGCCTCCAAATGTGTTTCGGAAACTACTACTGGTCTCCCAGGAATCGATAAAAGCGTAGACAGTTTGAGACATTACTCCCATGGAGAAAAGTGCTCGTGGTGCGTGTTGTATTCAATACCGATGCAATTTCTGTGTTTCATCAACACTCTGAACGTCCACAGATTACAAAATGCCTCCAAATGTGTTTGGGAAACTACTACTGGTCTCCCAGGAATCGATAAAAGCGTAGACAGTTTGAGACATTACTCCCATGGAGAAAAGTGCTCGTGGTGCGTGTTGTATTCAATACCGATGCAATATCTGTGTTTCATCAACACTCTGAACGTCCACAGATTACAGAATGCCTCAAAATGTGTTTAGAAAACTACTACTGGTCTCCCAGGAATCGATAAAAGCGTAGACAGTTTGAGACATTACTCCCATGGAGAAAAGTGCGCATGGTGCGTGTTATATTCAATCCTGATGCAATTTCTGTGTTTCATCAACACTCTGAACGTCCACAGATTACAAAATGCCTCCAAATGTGTTTCGGAAACTACTACTGGTCTCCCAGGAATCGATAAAAGCGTAGACAGTTTGAGACATTACTCCCATGGAAAAAGTGCTCGTGGTGCGTGTTGTATTCAATACCGATGCAATTTCTGTGTTTCATCAACACTCTGAACGTAAACAGATTACAAAATGCCTCCAAATGTGTTTCGGAAACTACTACTGGTCTCCCAGGAATCGATAAAACGTAGACAGTTTGAGACATTACTCCCATGGAGAAAAGTGCGCATGGTGCGTGTTATATTCAATCCTGATGCAATTTCTGTGTTTCATCAACACTCTGAACGTCTACAGATTACAAAATGCCTCCAAATGTGTTTCGGAAACTACTACTAGTCTCCCAGGAATCGATAAAAGCGTAGACAGTTTGAGACATTACTCCCATGGAAAAAGTGCTCGTGGTGCGTGTTGTATTCAATACCGATGCAATTTCTGTGTTTCATCAACACTCTGAACGTAAACAGATTACAAAATGCCTCCAAATGTGTTTCGGAAACTACTACTGGTCTCCCAGGAATCGATAAAAGCGTAGACAGTTTGAGACATTACTCCCATGGAGAAAAGTGCTCGTGGTGCGTGTTGTATTCAATACCGATGCAATTTCTGTGTTTCATCAACACTCTGAACGAAAACAGATTACAAAATGCCTCCAAATGTGTTTCGGAAACTACTACTGGTCTCCCAGGAATCGATAAAAGCGTAGACAGTTTGAGACATTACTCCCATGGAGAAAAGTGCTCGTGGTGCGTGTTGTATTCAATACCGATGCAATTTCTGTGTTTCATCAACACTCTGAACGTCCACAGATTACAAAATGCCTCCAAATGTGTTTGGGGAACTACTACTGGTCTCCCAGGAATCGATAAAAGCGTAGACAGTTTGAGACATTACTCCCATGGAGAAAAGTGCGCATGGTGCGTGTTATATTCAATCCTGATGCAATTTCTGTGTTTCATCAACACTCTGAACGTCCACAGATTACAAAATGCCTCCAAATGTGTTTCGGAAACTACTACTGGTCTCCCAGGAATCGATAAAAGCGTAGACAGTTTGAGACATTACTCCCATGGAAAAAGTGCTCGTGGTGCGTGTTGTATTCAATACCGATGCAATTTCTGTGTTTCATCAACACTCTGAACGTAAACAGATTACAAAATGCCTCCAAATGTGTTTCGGAAACTACTACTGGTCTCCCAGGAATCGATAAAACGTAGACAGTTTGAGACATTACTCCCATGGAGAAAAGTGCGCATGGTGCGTGTTATATTCAATCCTGATGCAATTTCTGTGTTTCATCAACACTCTGAACGTCCACAGATTACAAAATGCCTCCAAATGTGTTTCGGAAACTACTACTGGTCTCCCAGGAATCGATAAAAGCGTAGACAGTTTGAGACATTACTCCCATGGAGAAAAGTGCTCGTGGTGCGTGTTGTATTCAATACCGATGCAATTTCTGTGTTTCATCAACACTCTGAACGTCCACAGATTACAAAATGCCTCCAAATGTGTTTGGGAAACTACTACTGGTCTCCCAGGAATCGATAAAAGCGTAGACAGTTTGAGACATTACTCCCATGGAGAAAAGTGCTCGTGGTGCGTGTTGTATTCAATACCGATGCAATATCTGTGTTTCATCAACACTCTGAACGTCCACAGATTACAAAATGCCTCCAAATGTGTTTCGGAAACTACTACTGGTCTCCCAGGAATCGATAAAAGCGTTGACAGTTTGAGACATTACTCCCATGGAAAAAGTGCTCGTGGTGCGTGTTGTATTCAATACCGATGCAATTTCTGTGTTTCATCAACACTCTGAACGTCCACAGATTACAAAATGCCTCCAAATGTGTTTCGGAAACTACTACTGGTCTCCCAGGAATCGAGAAAAGCGTAGACAGTTTGAGACATTACTCCCATGGAGAAAAGTGCTCGTGGTGCGTGTTGTATTCAATACCGATGCAATTTCTGTGTTTCATCAACACTCTGAACGTAAACAGATTACAAAATGCCTCCAAATGTGTTTCGGAAACTACTACTGGTCTCCCAGGAATCGATAAAGGCGTTGACAGTTTGAGACATTACTCCCATGGAGAAAAGTGCTCGTGGTGCGTGTTGTATTCAATACCGATGCAATATCTGTGTTTCATCAACACTCTGAACGTCCACAGATTACAAAATGCCTCCAAATGTGTTTCGGAAACTACTACTGGTCTCCCAGGAATCGATAAAAGCGTAGACAGTTTGAGACATTACTCCCATGGAGAAAAGTGCTCGTTGGTGCGTGTTGTATTCAATACCGATGCAATTTCTGTGTTTCATCAACACTCTGAACGTAAACAGATTACAAAATGCCTCCAAATGTGTTTCGGAAACTACTACTGGTCTCCCAGGAATCGATAAAAGCGTAGACAGTTTGAGACATTACTCCCATGGAGAAAAGTGCTCGTGGTGCGTGTTGTATTCAATACCGATGCAATTTCTGTGTTTCATCAACACTCTGAACGTAAACAGACTACAAAATGCCTCCAAATGTGTTTCGGAAATTACTACTGGTCTCCCAGGAATCGATAAAAGCGTAGACAGTTTGAGACATTACTCCCATGGAGAAAAGTGCTCGTGGTGCGTGTTGTATTCAATACCGATGCAATTTCTGTGTTTCATCAACACTCTGAACGTCCACAGATTACAAAATGCCTCCAAATGTGTTTCGGAAACTACTACTGGTCTCCCAGGAATCGATAAAAGCGTTGACAGTTTGAGACATTACTCCCATGGAGAAAAGTGCTCGTGGTGCGTGTTGTATTCAATACCGATGCAATATCTGTGTTTCATCAACACTCTGAACGTCCACAGATTACAAAATGCCTCCAAATGTGTTTCGGAAACTACTACTGGTCTCCCAGGAATCGATAAAAGCGTTGACAGTTTGAGACATTACTCCCATGGAGAAAAGTGTTCGTGGTGCGTGTTGTATTCAATACCGATGCAATATCTGTGTTTCATCAACACTCTGAACGTAAACAGATTACAAAATGCCTCCAAATGTGTTTCGGAAACTACTACTGGTCTCCCTGGAATCGATAAAAGCGTAGACAGTTTGAGACATTACTCCCATGGAAAAAGTGCTCGTGGTGCGTGTTGTATTAAATACCGATGCAATTTCTGTGTTTCATCAACACTCTGAACGTAAACAGATTACAAAATGCCTCCAAATGTGTTTCGGAAACTACTACTGGTCTCCCAGGAATCGATAAAAGCGTAGACAGTTTGAGACATTACTCCCATGGAGAAAAGTGCTCGTGGTGCGTGTTGTATTCAATACCGATGCAATTTCTGTGTTTCATCAACACTCTGAACGAAAACAGATTTCAAAATGCCTCCAAATGTGTTTCGGAAACTACTACTGGTCTCCCAGGAATCGATAAAAGCGTAGACAGTTTGAGACATTACTCCCATGGAGAAAAGTGCTCGTGGTGCGTGTTGTATTCAATACCGATGCAATTTCTGTGTTTCATCAACACTCTGAACGTCCACAGATTACAGAATGCCTCAAAATGTGTTTAGAAAACTACTACTGGTCTCCTAGGAATCGACAAAAGCGTAGACAGTTTGAGACATTACTCCCATGGAGAAAAGTGCGCATGGTGCGTGTTATATTCAATCCTGATGCAATTTCTGTGTTTCATCAACACTCTGAACGTCCACAGATTACAAAATGCCTCCAAATGTGTTTCGGAAACTACTACTGGTCTCCCAGGAATCGATAAAAGCGTAGACAGTTTGAGACATTACTCCCATGGAAAAAGTGCTCGTGGTGCGTGTTGTATTCAATACCGATGCAATTTCTGTGTTTCATCAACACTCTGAACGTAAACAGATTACAAAATGCCTCCAAATGTGTTTCGGAAACTACTACTGGTCTCCCAGGAATCGATAAAACGTAGACAGTTTGAGACATTACTCCCATGGAGAAAAGTGCGCATGGTGCGTGTTATATTCAATCCTGATGCAATTTCTGTGTTTCATCAACACTCTGAACGTCCACAGATTACAAAATGCCTCCAAATGTGTTTCGGAAACTACTACTAGTCTCCCAGGAATCGATAAAAGCGTAGACAGTTTGAGACATTACTCCCATGGAAAAAGTGCTCGTGGTGCGTGTTGTATTCAATACCGATGCAATTTCTGTGTTTCATCAACACTCTGAACGTAAACAGATTACAAAATGCCTCCAAATGTGTTTCGGAAACTACTACTGGTCTCCCAGGAATCGATAAAAGCGTAGACAGTTTGAGACATTACTCCCATGGAAAAAGTGCTCGTGGTGCGTGTTGTATTCAATACCGATGCAATTTCTGTGTTTCATCAACACTCTGAACGTAAACAGATTACAAAATGCCTCCAAATGTGTTTCGGAAACTACTACTGGTCTCCCAGGAATCGATAAAAGCGTAGACAGTTTGAGACATTACTCCCATGGAGAAAAGTGCTCGTGGTGCGTGTTGTATTCAATACCGATGCAATATCTGTGTTTCATCAACACTCTGAACGT